>NC_138291.1:76145000-76387500 GCF_965601325.2 Salmo salar
GCTTGCCTGACTCACTGGAACCAAGATAATAGTCCCAACAGTGTAAATCCCATCAATCTGGCCCTCTATGCAGACTCAATCAAACTATAAAATGATTTGAAATAAAATAACTACTATTTGAAACCATGTCTGATATGTATTGATTGAAGTGATATGAGGCATTGTAAGCATTAGTTCAACAAATTAAGCTAAAAACATTAGTATCCAATATTGAGTGTTGAATATCTTGGTGTTATAGTTTGACAGGTTTCGACGGGTGTTTGAAAGCAGAGGTGATTGTCAAGGTTCACTACTTGGGCTGGCTTTGGGGGGGGATGTGGACCATAGCTGTTATCAGTCTTTCAGCAGTCCCATCAGACACTTCCTGTCCTCTAGTCTCAGTGAAAACTCCCTGTAAGCATCCGAAATAGCTATTCCCTATATATTGCAGAACGTTTGATCCCTATGGGCCCTGTTCAAAAGTAGTGCACTATGTAAGAGCTCAATGGGCACTATTCAAAAAGTTGCTCACTATGAAGGTAATAGGGTGGTGCCATTTGGGATGCATGCTCTGCCTCCTGTAGTTAATGTCCAAGATATGTCCCTAGAGGAACATTATTTATCATGCTCTGTAGAGTAGACAGTCAAACTCTCGCCAGACTTTGTCCAAAATGAGACATCATATTTAAAGGTTGTCAGTTGTGAATTTAGTATTTTTCTGTTTTCTTCACCCAACTGGAGAGAGTTGCAATTAGTCATACATAAATGTTAGTATTATACAGTACAATCAAAGTCATATACATCTAACTAGACGTACTAACATGGTGGATAGTTTACCGATAACCTGCATTCTAAATAATGCTATTGCTCTGTAGAATGACCTATCATACAGTGTTGGGGAGTAGTACATGTTATTCAACTAGTAATTTAACTACAGTTTGCAGTAGCGTTGTGGTAGTTCAAATCTAGGTAGTGTTTTCAGTAGTTAATTACTTTTTTGCCATGTTGTGATGGTATTTTATTAGGATCCCCATTAGCTGTTGCGAAAGCAGCAGCTACAGTAGCTACTCTTCATGGGGTCCAAACAAAACATGAAACATGATGTAGCTCTCTACTGGAACTACACGTTTTCTTTTTTTGCTAAAATAAATATGAATGAAGTAAGCAGTCATTTCCTTTCTTTTTCTCACTTGAAACATTTTTGTGTCTAATAGGCTAAATAACACATTCTGTTAACATAAGCCCACGTTGGGACGGACCATCACATATGACCCCAAAGTGATCTAGTCTGACATTTCAGATTGACATAAGTTACGTTTTCACAGAGTACTTTTGATGTTGTGAACTACTTTTTCAAAGTAACTTTAGTTAAGTAAACTATATTTTTTTTCAAGCTGGAATCCTTAATGGTGAAACAGACAACAACAAAGAAGTGAATGCAAATAACCAACACAGTTATTTTCCTCGTACATCATTGTGCTCGTGATAGAAGAGCACAATATCTACTGGAGTAAAACAAAATCATGCTGTGCCACACTCCTCAGTTCGGCAACAAAAACAATAACAATGTTGGAGGGGTGGCCAGTGGCACGGTTTCCCCCTATTGCATATTCCATCTTTAAGGGTAGCTTTATTTCTGTGTGAAGTAATTTGTAGCTTGGTAAACTACAGGACCAGTCAAAAGTTTGGACACACTTACTCATTCAAGAGTTTTTATTTATTTTTACTATTTTCTACATTGTAAAATAATTGTGAAGACATCAAAACTATGAAATAACACATATGGAATCATGTAGTAACCCAAACAGTTTTAAACAAATGAAAATATATTTTATATTTGAGATTCTTCAAAGTAGCCACCCTTTGCCTTGATGACAGCTTTGCACACTCTTGGCATTCTCTTGACCAGCTTCACCTGGAATGCTTTTCCAACAGTCTTGAAGGAGTTCCCACATACTGTATGCTGAGCACTTGTTGGCTGCTTTTCCTTCACTCTGCAGTCCAACTCATCCCAAATCATTTCACTTAGGTTGAGGTCGGGTGATTGTGGAGGCCAGGTCATCTGATGCAGCACTCCATCACTGTCCTTCTTGGTCAAATAGCCCTTACACAACCTGGAGGTGTGTTGGGTCATTGTACTGTTGAAAAACAAATGATAGTCCCACTAAGCACAAATCAGATGTGATGGCATCTCACTGCTGAATGCTGTGGTAGCCATGCTGCTTAAGTGTGCCTTGAATTCTAAATAGATCACAGACAGTGTCACTAGCAAAGCACCCCCACATCATCACACCTCCTCCTCCATGCTTCACGGTGGGAACCACACATATAGAGATTATCCGTTAACCTACTCTGCGTCTCACAAAGACACGGCGGTTAGAACCAATCTCAAATTTGGACTCATCAGACCAAAGGACAGATTTCCACCGGTCTAATGTCCATTGCTCATGTTTCTTGGACCAAGCATGTCTCTTCTTCTTATTGGTGTCCTTTAGTAGTGGTTTCTTTACAGCAATTTGACCATGAAGGCCTGATTCATGTCTCCTCTGAACAGTTGATGTTGAGATGTCTGTTACTTGAACTCTGTGAAGCATTTATTTGGGCTGAAATCTGAGGTGCAGTTAACTCTAATGAACTTATCCTCTGCAGCAGAGGTAAGTCTGGGTCTTCCTTTCCTGTGGCAGTCCTCATAAGAGCCAGTTTCATCATAGCACTTGATGGTTTTTGCGACTGCACTTGAAAAAACATTCAAATACATTTTCCGGATTGACTGACCTTCATGTCTTAAAGTAATGATGGACTGTCATTTCTCTTTGCTTATTTGAGCTGTTCTTGCCATAATATGGACTTGGTATTTTACCAAATAGGGCTATCTTCTGTATACCACCCCTACCTTGTCACAACACAACTGATTGTCTCAAACGCATTAATGATGGACTCTCATTTCTCTTTGCTTATTTGAGCTGTTCTTGCCATAATATGGACTTGGTATTTTACCAAATAGGGCTATCTTCTGTATACGACCCCTACCTTGTAACAACCCAACTGATTGTCTCAAACGCATTAAGAAGGTTCGAAATTCCACAAATGAACTTTTAAGCACACCTGTTAATTGAAATGCATTCCAGGTGACTACCTCATGAAGCTGGTTGAGAGAATGTCAAGAGTGTGCAAAGCTATCATCAAGGCAAAGGCTGGCTACTTTGAAGAATCTCATATATAAAATATACACTACCGTTCAAAAGTTTGGGGTCACTTAGAAATGTCCTTGTTTTTAAAAGAAAACAGCATTATTTGTCCATTAAAATAACATCAAATTGATCAGAAATAGTGTAGACATTGTTAATGTTGTAAATGACTATTGTAGTTGGATCTTTTTAATAGAATATCTACATAGGTGTACAGAGGCCCATTATCAGCAACCGTCACTCCTGTGTTCCAATGCCACATTGTGTTAGCTAATCCAAGTTTATCATTTTAAAAGGCTAATTGATCAGTGAAGAGGTAACTCTGGGATGCTGGCCTTCTAGGCAGAGTTCCTCTGTCCAGTGTTTGTGTTCTTTTGCCCATCTTAATCTTTTATTTTTATTGGCCATTCTGAGATATGGCTTTTTCTTTGCAACTCTAGGCAAAGAAAAAGGCCAGCATCCCGGAGTCGCCTCTTCATTGTTGACGTTGAGACTGGTGTTTTGCGGATACTATTTAATGAAGCTGCCAGTTAGAGCCAGTTTGCTCTGTTTTGTGAAGGGAGTAGTACACAGTGTTGTACGAGATCTTCAGTTTCTTGGCAATTTCTCGCATGGAATAGCCTTCATTTCTCAGAACAAGAATAGAGTTTCAGAAGAAAGTCTTTGTTTCTGTCCATTTTGAGTCTGTAATCTAACCCACAAATGCTGATGCTCCAGATAATCAACTAGTCTAAAGAAGGCCAGTCTTATTGCTTCTTTAATCAGAACAGCAGTTTTCAGCTGTGCGAACATAGTTGCAAAAGGGTTTTCTAATGATCAATTAGCCTTTTAAAATGATAAACTTGGATTAGCTAACACAACGTGCCATTGGAACACAGGAGTGATGGTTGCTGATAAAGTGCCTCTGTACGCCTATGTAGGTATTCCATTTAAAAAAATCAGCCGTTTCCAGCTACAATAGTCGTTTACAACAATGTCTACACTTTATTTCTGATCAATTTGATGTTATTTTAATGGACAAAAAAAATTGTGTTTCTTTCAAAAACAAGGACATTTCTAAGTGACCCCAAACTTTTGAACGGTAGTGTATTTTGATTTGTTTAACACTTTTTTGGTTACTACATGATTCCATATGTGTTATTTCCTAGTTTTGACGTCTTCACTATTATTCTACAATATAGAAAAAATAAAGAAAAACCCTTGAATGAGTAGGTGTGTCCAAACTTTTGACTGGTACTGTATATTTTCTCAGTAGCTTCCCCAACAATACTGCTATCATATGATAAATGTTACCATAGTTTTTCACAAACACATTAGTACTTATTTTAACACTAAAGCGACGGTAGTTCTTCTTGTTACATGGCATGTTGTAAAGGGGTTAAATCAAATAGATTATTTTCTCCATGTTAATGTGACTTAAAGTAGATGTGTCCCATCTCCTTCTCTCATCCAGGGCCCTTGGTGATGGTAATGAAGGCTATTTCTACAAATAACCGTAATTACACGTCAGCACTGGTGATATGTGACAAACCACACACAATGTTGCATTTATTGAATTCATTACACTGACAGCCATTTGATTCCTTCATGTGTCTTGCATCTGTCACAGAGAGTGTGTGAAAGTGCGTACGTGTGACTGCTGTACTTAATGTTGTTTTTGACAGTGTTGTTGTGGGCTATTCGTAGGCTCCGTTCAACAAAACAAAATGGCCACCAGCTTGTATTATCTCTCTGTGTATGCTAATCAAACAACATGTCTGACCCAAACAACATTTTGTGGTCAGTGTTTTTGAAGGGTAAGAACAGCCCCTACCATGCACAGAACAAAATAAAATCCCACTCCTCCTGTGTCATCTCTAGCATGGTGGAAATATTCATCTCATACAGTGTGGTAGACACCTCTTATCATGCTGGCAGGTTGACATAAGAAGAGGAAATCTCTCTCGTCTTGATTCCCACAATGAATGCAGCACACCGAATGGCAGGGCCCCCACTGCCTATGGAAGAGCTAACAATCACACCTTTTTCATTTCTGTGACTTGCCTTTTATGTGGCGGTGGCAGCGGCGCTCTCTCTCTCTTTCACTCTTTTTTCTTTCTCTTTCTCTCACTGTCGCCCGGAAATTATCCCTAGGCATGTCAAGAGCTACTCTTTGATGGAGGGATGGGATGGAGGGATGAGATGGAGGGGAAGAAATGTGTCAGCGTGCCTCTTAAGTTTCTGATTGTCTAAATTACACAGAACCTCATCATACAGCTTTCTCTCTTTCTGACACTACAATAACCAATAATTATCTCTGTCACTCAGGGTTTCAAGGTTACTATTTTATAGCTTGAAGTGAGGGGCGAATACATTTACATTTCCAAGGATGAGGAAAAGGGAGATAGAGGGAGAAGGGATTGAAGAGGAGGAGGAGGGGGGAGGGGTAGAGTTCTTGTCTTGTGTCACTTCCTATTTTCCCCTTTTCTCCTTCTAGTTCTTAAGGAATCCTTTTAGGAAGATTTAGTAAATAAGCTTGGAATGGGATCTGTGTTTTTTTATTGAATCAAAGCCTGTGCTTTGTAAGTACAGTAGGACTGTAATCAGACGGGTCTGCGTAGAGGAGAGTGCTGGCCATGAAATTGTGGGAAAATAATATTTTTTGATGTGTTATCCTAAGTATTGGGTTTCCCCGCTCACGATTTTGTAAATACTCTTGCAAATGAATAACATGTTATCATTTAGTGGGGGGGAAGCTTAAACATTACAGTACAGATAATCAAATTCCTTTTAATGCTGGTTGTTGTGTACATCATGTTGTGTCCATCAAATTCAAATGAAATCAAGTCAAATCAAATGTTATTTGTCACATGCTTCATAAACAACAGGTGTAGACTAACAGTGAAATGTTTACTTACAGGCTCTTCTCAACAATGCAGATAGGGAAAAATAATAGAAAAATAATAACACAAGGAATAAATATACAATGAGTAACTATAACCTGACTATATACACGGGGTACCAGTACCGTGTTGATGTGCAGGGGTACGAGGTAATTGAGGTAGATATGTACATATAGGTAGAGATAAAGGGACTATGCAACAGGATAGATAATAAATTGTAGCAGCAGCGTATGTGATAAGTCAAAATAATTAGAGCTAGAAAGGTCAATGCAGATAGTCCGGGTAGCTATATAGCAGTCTTGTGGCTAGAAGCTTTTCAGGGTCCTTTTGGTTCCAGACTTGGTGCATCAGTACCGTTTGTCATGTGGTAGCAGAGAGAACAGTCTATGACTTGGGTGGCTGCAGTCTTTGACAATTTCTAGGGCCTTCCTCTGACACCGCCTGGTATAGAGGTCCTGGATGGCAGGGAGCTCGGCCCCAGTGATGTACTGGGCCGTTCGCACTACCCTCTGTAGCGCCTTGCAGTCGGATGCCAAGCAGTTGCCATACCAAGCGGTGATGGAGCCAGTCAAGATGCTCTCAGTGGTGCAACTGTATAACTTCTTGAGGATCTGAGGGCCCATGTCAAATCTTTTCAGCCTCCTAAGTGGGAAGAGACATTGTCGTGCATTCTTCATGACTGTGTTGGTGTGTGGACCATGATCATTTCTAGTGATGTGGACATTGACAAACTTGAAGCTCTCGACCCTCTCCACTACACCCTGTCGATGTGGATGGGACATGCTCAGCCCTCCGTTTCCTGTAGTCACAATCAGCTCCTTTGTCTTTCTGACATTGAGGGAAAGGTTGTTGTCCTGCAACACACTGCCAGGTCACTGACCTCCTCCCTATAGGCTGTCTCATCGTTGTCGTGATCATGCTAATCACCGTCGTGTCATCAGCAAACGTAATGTTGTTGGAGTCTTGTGCGGCCAGGCAGTCATTGGTGAACAAGGAATACAGAAGGGGACTAAGCACGCACCCTTGAGGGGCCCCCGTGTTGAGGGTCAGCGTGGCAGATGTGTTATTGCCTACCCTCACCACCTAGGGGTGGCCTGTCAGGAAGTTTAGGATCCAGTTTCAGAGGGAGGTGTTCAGTCCCAGGGTCCTGAGCTTGGTGATGACCTTGGAGGGCACTATGGTGTTGAACTCTGAGCTATACTCACATTGGTGTTCCTCTTGTCTAGGTGGGAAAGGGAAGTGTGGAGTGCAATAGAGATTGCGTCATCTGTGTATCTGCTGGGGCGATCTGATATACAAATTGGAGTGGGTCCAGAACAGCTAGTGTTCTCATGCATGGTTCAGTGTTGCTTGCCTCAAGGTGAGCATAGAAGGAATTTAGCTCATCTGGTAGGCTCGGGGTTGGGTTTCCCTTTGTAAACCGTGATAGTTTGCAAGCCCTGCCATTTACGACGAGCGTCAGTGCTAGTGAAACAGTCCTGTAGCTTAGCATCAATGGTGGGAAAAGTATCCAGTTGTTATGCTTGAGTAAAAGTAAAGATACCTTAATAGAAAATGACTCAAGTAAAAGTGAAAGTCAGACAGTAAAATACTACTTGAGTAAAAGTCTAGAAGTATTTGGTTTTAAATATACGTAATACAAAAGTACATGTAATTGCTAAAATATACTTAAGTAAACATTTTCTTGTTTTGTTTATTTACCAGGGGCACACTCCAACACTCAGACATCTTTACAAATGAAGCATTTATGTTTAATGAGTCATCCAGGTCAGAGGCAGTAAGGATGAGCAGGGATGTTTTCTTGATAAGTGTGTGAATTTGACCAAAAAAATACTTAACTAAAAATACTTTCAAGTTCTACTTAAGTACTTTACACCAGTGCTTAGCATCCACTTCATTGGACCACTTCTGTATTTAGCGTGACACTGGTGCTTCCTGTTTTACTTTTTGCTTGTAAGCAGGAATCAGGAGGATAGAGTTATGGGCAGATTTGTCAATGGAGGGCAAGGGAGAGCTTTGTATGCGTTTCTGTGTGTGGAGTAAAGGTGATCAAGAGTTTTGTCACCTCTAGCTGCACAGGTGACATGCTGGTAAAAATGAGGTA
Organism: Salmo salar; assembly: GCF_965601325.2. Lineage (NCBI taxonomy): Eukaryota > Metazoa > Chordata > Actinopteri > Salmoniformes > Salmonidae > Salmo > Salmo salar. Next base: position 76,153,154 of record NC_138291.1, read on the forward strand.
AGACATATTTCACTTTCCCTGCATTAAAATCACCATCCACTAGGAGCGTCTTCTCTGGATGTGCATTATCTTATTTGTTTATGGCCCTATACAGCTTGTTGAGGGCAGTCTTAGTGCCAGCATCGGTTCGTGGTGGTAAATAGACAGACCGCTTCGAAAATATTGCTCAGAACTATTTTTGTAAATAGTTTGAGCAACTCGCGCACCAGCTGTTGATAACAGAAAGACACACACCGCCCTCCTTAACCTTATCCGAAGCTGCCGTTCAGTCTTGAAGATGCATAGAAAAAACAGCTAATTGTATATTATCAATGTCCTTGTTCAGCACGACTCTGAGAAACATAGGATATTACAGTTCTTCAGGTCCCGTTCATAGGATAGTCTCGAACGGAGCTCATCCAGTTTGTTCTCTAGTAATTGTGCGTTTGTCAATAGAACGGAGGGTAGAGGCAATTTATTTACTTGTCAACGTTGTCTCGTTTGCCTGTCTTGCACCGTCTTTTCCTCTTTCGAGTCCTGTGGATTAGGGCCTGGTCTGGGATTAGCAGTCCATCCACAGCTGCCGACTGCTGCCATTGAAGTAGAAATCTTCATCCAAATCATGGTTACCGATCGGTGTTCTGATGTTCAGAATCTGTTTTCGGCCATAGGAAATGGAGAAAATATTATATACAAAAAAAAGTTGAGATCAGTGTAAAATAACTAAATAGCAGAATGTGTAAGTTGTCAGCTATCCATCTCTGCAGTGCCATCTTGCCTCTGTTTCAATCCACTTATATAGCACAGTAATCATTAATCATCATCGCCATATCACATCAGCAATGTGAAGATTGTCTGTCTGCTCCCCCTTGACAAAGTGTTCAGTGAGAAAATGGTCCATTATCTTGCCAGTTTTTACTCTGCGTGCTCCTATCATATTCGTATAGGTCTGTGTGTCTAACAGTATGTCTCCCCTATGCAGCCCTCTCCTCTCCTCTCTCATTCTGCCACTAAAGTGTTCTTCAAAGGTATATATTTCATAGCAAGCTGACAGTCCTGACACCATAATTGACCTGAAAGCTTCCATCTTCCTCTTTTGAAATTCCCCCCGTTGTAATGTGTGTCAACTAGATAAAATGATTCCCTCTCACAGCTTTCTCCACATTTCCATTTGCAAAGGCAACTGACTGACTGACTGACTGACTGACTGACTGACGGTCTTACTGACTGTCTGAATGAGCGAAGCCATTATCATTCTGTTTGAATGGCTCTGGATCTGATACCAGGTACTGATGTAAAATTGTTTCATTGTTTGAAAAGGTGTTCGCTCTCCATTCCTACACCTTAGAGAAAGAAGCTTGTCGTCTTTTCAGAGGTGTTAAACACTATGATATACTAGGGTTTCATTATATTTTCGTTTTAATGCACACCCCTCCCTCCCCTTCTCCGTAATGGAACTCCTTTTTCAGATGTTCATCATTTGTCCATCAGATAGCAGTCAGTCGTGCTCTCACTTAGCTAAAATGGTTCTAGACTATTATTAGCCCTGGTAATGATACACATAATGGTTATATTAATACACTTTGATTCACTGAGAATGTGAATGTCATGTACATTTGAACCTTTAGCTTAAATGTTTATTTGAAACGCATTGATAACTAACAACTGAAAGGCATAATAGTAATGAGTTGTACTGTTCATTTATGAAGAGACATATCTTAACCAATGGTGGTTAGCTCGACCCTGCTCAGTGCCTTTGTTGCTCTCTTGTGTCTTCCTGGTTACTACAGAAACCATGTGGCCACAACAAACAGGCCTCACAGGTCAGCTGACATCACATCATTGTGCCAAACACGCTTACATCCACTGTCAATCTAGGTTTAGCGTCACCGCAAACGACAAGCCACCTCAGTCTCAAACAGTCAACAGTACAGCCCTTCCAAAAAGAGCCATAACTCTGTTCTTTTTTTATTAGATTTTATTCACACCAGTGGCTATAAAAAGATCAGCTGTGTTTCTGTCTGCCATGTCATATCACAGAGTTTCACGCTTGGTCCATGAACCTGAGACATATTTTCTCTTTCTCCTTCAGCTAATTGGTGGCTGCTTAAGACGGCTCTCTGTTCAGAGCCTGTGATCTTAGGCAATGTGTGAATGTGCTGCTCAGGGTGTCTGCTTCTCTGCTAGACTGGATGTCTTCTTGTCAGTTCAGGGGTATATTTTTCAGGGCGGATTGTTATTAGATTAATTAACGCTGTATTGACTAACTGTGATGAGGTTGTGCGTTTTATTTTTTTCCCCGTTTTTTTTTTCTCACCTCCCGACGCACTGTCTCTTAACTCTTAAAACGGTTTCCATCAAGGTATTAACGGAGGAAAACATAAGCTTTTAGAACTTGCCCAACAGTGAGGAGCAGGTATAATCACTTTCAGTCTAAAACAATGCTCTATTTATGTGAATAGATATTCATTATGGTGCACTTAGTGAATACCATAGAATCAGATTATATTTCTATGGTGAATAATACCTTTTTGTGTTACTACCCTTAGACCTACCTACCAGCTTACACCTACCTATAATTTGTTAAACAAATATGAACACTGTGTTTATTTTTGCCATTGTGCATATACAATGTAGAGAGAGGGATAGTATGACCGAGTGAAAAGGGTTTGGGTAGAAGCAAGCAGCACTTTTCAGGGGGCAAAGCCAAAGCCGAGAGGGAGACCGAAACAAGCTTTAGAGAGCAGACCAATCCACTCCAGTTTCCTGGTAAGCCTGTTGGACATCCAGCTTTGTTCCCCTTATAGTCTCCTGATCAGGGGGCTGACGCGCTTGTCCCCTCGCATGTTCCTCTTGTAGATCACCCAGGACCATTCAGAGAGCCTAAGTGCTCAAATTGAGCCATTTTGTCTCACTTTAAAACAAACCAAGACCTATTATGCGTGATTTTTCCTTCATAGCCCCCTTTCCATCCCTCCTTCTGTTCGTTCCAACGCTGGCCCCCGTCTTGGTGGTTTTTCACTTTCCCTCTCCTCTCTTCGGCTCGGACGGCTAACCTAGTCAGGGGGCCAGTGTATCCACTCCAGGAGTGTCAACTCCAATATGAGGCAATTTGGTGTGAAATGTGGTGCCATGGTGTGGGGGCCCGTAGGTCAGGCCCACCCCAGTAATAGATGTTGCTTATTCATCTAGTTGTCCGTGTCTCCCCTCTTCTCCGGCCCAGCGGCCCTCTTTGTTTGGCTAAATCATTTGAAGATTCACTGTAGAGTCTTAGAACCCTGAGAAGAGTCCTCTTGCTGCACTGTCTCTATGTCCCTGCCTGGCGGGAGGCTCGGCACAGGGGACACACAATGGCCGCTGTACAAAAGGGGCTTTCCCCAACACAAGGCCTGGAGGACATCTCATAGCGTGACACTGGACACAGTGGGACACATAATGGCCGACACACAAAAGGGGCTTTTTCTCGAGACAGTGACTCAGTGGACAGCTCATGGCATGACAAGCAGGCCAGCTCTCAGGCTAATTTGCTATGGAACCAATCTGTCCAAATGGTGCTTCATCAGATGCCTGAGCTATCAGTAAACACCATTCAAATGGATCCAGAAAAAGAACGCGGGAATTTGTCCAGAACCTACTTCTTTGCTTGTGTAGTGATGAAGACAAAACATAATGCATGCTTCATACATCAAGTCATTGTATAACGGGTTGGCAGGTAGCCTAGTGGTTAGAGCGTTGGGCCAGTAACTGAAAGGTTGCTGGATAGAATCCCTGAGCTGACAAGGTAAACATCTGTCGTTCTGCCCCTGAACAAGGCAGTTAACCCACTGTTCCTAGGCCGTCATTGTAAATAAGAATTTGTTCTTAACTGACTTGCCTAGTTAAATAAAGGTAAAATAAAACATTATTTTCTACAGATTTTCTTTTCTTGTCTTACTCTCTCTCTCCTTTCTCCTTATGCTCGACCTGGTTTGAGTAACATTACCTGCTAGTTGGAGCGCAGGATGAAACGCTCGCTCCGTTTAAACAGAAAGAAGTTCCCGTAATGATAGAGCCAGGTTTAATCTGCTGGGGCCTCTGACATGTCAACCTCAGCCAGGCAGTCAGGCAGGCGGCTGGGTGGGTGGTATGTCTTCCAGGCCCTTTGAAGAGAGACGATTTGGAGAGATTTGGATCATTACACAATAAAGAACACTTCATAAGTTGTGAAGTGAGTTGGGAAATGACGGTTAATGATGTTGACAGCAATTCACCTCCACCGAATTACAGAAGGATTTGACTAGACTTGCCTTCTTTAATGAGCCCCGCTCTGTAGCGGTAATGGGCCAGCAGCAGTAAGAGAGGAGGGAGGGAGAGAGAAGAAGGATGTCAGGGAAAGATGTGAGGGAGGTCGAATATGAAAGAGGGAGGCTGAGTAATGTTCTCTTTCCCAAAAAGCTGAGCTAGCGTCCAATGTTAGCATTAGGCAGATCGACGATCACATGCCTCTCTTTAGAGTGTCATGTCAGAGAGCTATCAAGGCCATCTTCAAAAGAAAGAGACCACGAGCGCAGGTACAGTAGGCCATCTCCTCTTCTGTTTAAAGACAGTCTTCAGTGAAGAGGTGCTCATTTGCTCTTGGTTAACTGGATCTGAATTCCATTTGCATGGAGAAACCAACCACATTCCCCATTTATTTTGATTGAAGGCTTTTGAAAAGTATACAAAAACAGCAACAACCCAGATGGACATAGGCACTAACTCTGGAGATTGGGGTATAGTTATCTTGGGTTTTGTATCAAGGTCCTGTGATGATTAAGGAATGTGATGAGTTATTTTCTGCATATGCGTTTTTCTTTTTTTGTAGGCCAAACCAACCCTTGGTGTACGTGGCCGAAGACCTCTATTTTCATGTCATCTGACCATAGCACCGCCTGGAGTTTGCTAAACGCATTGGCACTTGGATTGTAGCCACAGCTATGGTCATATGACACGAAAATAGAGATATTTGGCCTCGCACACCAGTGGTGGGTTTGGCCTCGCACACCAGTGGTGGGTTTGGCCTCGCACACCAGTGGTGGGTTTGGCCTCGCACACCAGTGGTGGGTTTGGCCTCGCACACCAGTGGTGGGTTTGGCCTTCGAAAGAACAATGCACATCCCGAAAATACCTCATCCCTACTGTAAAATATGGTGGTGGATCTTTGATGTTATGGGACTATTTTGCTTCCACTGATCCTGGAGTCCTTGTGAAGGACAATAGCATCATGAACTTCAGTACCAGGACATTTTAGCCAAAAACCTGGTTGCCTCTGCCAGCAGGCTGAAACTTGTCTGCAAGTGGATCTTCCAGCAAGACATTAACCCAAAGCACACACGAAAATCCACAAATAAGTGGTTAATTGACCGCAAAATCAACAGTCTCCGGACTTGAACCTTATTGAAAACCTGTGGTTTGACTTGAAGAGGGCGATCCATAAGTGCAGACAAAGTATATCAAAGATCTGGAAAGATTCTGTATGGAAGAATGGTCTAAGATCCCTCCCAATGTGTTCTCCAATCTCATAAAACATTTTAGAAAAAGGCTGTGTCGTTATCCTCGCAAGGGTGGGTTCTGGAGTAATGAAAACAGGGGATCCAGTCATTTTGACCACTATCTTTTAGAGATTTATTTGTATTACTTCTTTAAAAAATTATATTTCTCTGAGCAAATGTATTAGTATAAAATAATAGACATATACTGAACAAAAATATAAATGCAACATGAGCTGAAATAAAAGATCCCAAAGATGTTCCATATGCACAAAAATGTCTCTAAAATTTGGTGCACACATTTATTCACATCCCTGTTGGTGAGCATTTCTCCTTTGCCAAGATAATCCATCAACCTGACAGGTATGGCATATCAAGAAGCTGATTAAATAGCATGATCATCATTTTATTTATTTAACTAGGCAAGTCAGTTAAGAATTTTGTATTATTTACAGTGACGGCCTACCCCAGCCAAACCTTAACCTGGACGACGCTGGGCCAATTTTGTGCCGCCCTATGGGACGCCCAATCACAGCCAGTTGTGATAAGCCTGGAATCGAACCAGGGTCTGTAGTGACACCTCTAGCACTGAGATACAGTGCCTTAGAACCCTGTGCCACTCGGGGTCCGAAAGACACAGCAGAGGATGGTTCCGATCCAACAACCTCTGGGTTATGGGCCCAGCACGCGTCCAACCGGACTCGCAACAACAAACCACGGGTAACCACGCCAGCACCGGGACCTCCGCATCTGGCTTCTTCACCTGCGGGATCACCTGAGACCAGCCACCCGGGCAGCTGATGAAACTGTGGGTTTGCACACTGTAATCATTTATGCACAAACTGTCAGAAACCATCTCAGGGAAGCTCGTCTGCGGTCTCGTTATCTTCACCAGGCTCTTGACCAGACTGCAGTTCAGCAGTTCAGCATCGTAACCAACTTCAGTGGGCAATTGCTCACCTTCGATGGCCACTGGCATGCTGGAGATGTGTGCTCTTCACGGGTGAATCCCGGTTTCAACTGTACTGTGCAGATGGCAGACAGTGTGTATGGTGTTGTGTGGGCGAGCGGTTTGGTGGGGTTATGGTATGGGCAGGCGTAAGCTACGGACAACGAACACAATTGCATTTTATCGATGGCAACTTGAATGCACAGAGATACCGTCACGAGATTCTGAGGCCCATTGTTGTGCCATTCATCCGCCGCCATCACCTCATGTTTCAGCATGACAATGCACGGCCCCATGTCGCAAGGATCTTTACACAATTCCTGAAGCTGCGTTTTTCCATGGCCTGCATACTCACCAGGCATGGCACCCATTGAGCATGTTTGGGATGCTCTGGATCGATGTGTACGACAGCATGTTCCCTTCATTCCCGCCAGTATCCAGCAACTGCACACAGCCATTGAAGAGGAGTGGGACAAAAATCAACAATCTGATGAACTCTATGCGAAGGAGATGTGTTGCGCTGCATTAGGCAAATGGTGGTCACATCTGATACTGACTTGTTTTCTGACACACACCCCTACCTTTTTTTACGGTACACTACATGACCAAAAGTATGTGGACATCTGCTTGTCGAACATCTCATTCCAAAATCATGAGCATTAATCTGGAGTTGGTCCCCCCTTTGCTGCTATAACAGCCTCCACTCTTCTGGGAAGCCTTTCCACTTGATGTTGGAACATTGCTGTGGTGACTTGCTTCCATTCAGCCACAAGAGCCTTAGTAAGGTTGTGCATTGATGTTGGGCAATTTGGCCTGGCTCGCAGTCGGTGTTCCAATTCATCTCACAGGTGTTCGATCAGGTTGAGGTCAGGGCTCTGTGCAGGCCAGTCAAATTCATCCACACCAATCTCGACAAACCATTTCTGTATGGACCTCGGTTGGTGCACGGGGCATTGTCATGCTGAAACAGGAAAGGGCCTTCCCCAAACTGTTTCCACAAGTTGGAAGCACAGAACCATCTAGAATATCATTGTATGCTGTAGTGTTAAAATTACCCTTCATTGGAACTAAGGTGCCAAGCCCAAAGTATGAAAACCAGCCCCAGACCATTATTCCCTCTACACCAAACTTTACGGTTGGCCCTATGCATTAAGACAGGTAGCGTGTTCCTGGCAACCACCAAACCCAGATTAGTCCGTTGGACTGCCAGATGGTGAAGCGTGATTCATCACTCCAGAGAACACATTTCAACTGCTCCAGAGTCCAATGGCGGAGAGCTTTACACCACTCCAGCCAACGCTTGGCATTGCACATGGTGATCTTAGGCATGTGTGCGGCTGCTCGGCCATGGAAACCCATTTCATGAAGCTCCCAACGAACAGTTCTTGTGCTCACGTTGCTTCCAGAGGCAGTTTGGAACTCGGTAGTCAGTATTGCACCCGAGGACAGACGATATTTATACATTACGTGCTTCAGCACTCGGCAGTCCCATTCTGTGAGCTTGTGTGGCCTACCACTTCGCAGCTGAGCTGTTGTTGCTCCTAGACTTTTCCACTCCACAAGAACAGCACTTACACTTAGACTGGGGCAGCTCTAGCAGGATAGAAATTTGACCATCTGACTTGTTGGAAAGGTGGCATCCTATGACGGTGCCACGTTGAAAGTCACTGAGCTCTTCAGTAAGGCCATTCTACGGCCTAGGTTTGTCTATGGAGATTGCATGGCTGTTTGCTCGATTTTATACACCGGACAGCAGCGGGTGTGGCTAAACTAGCCGAATCCACAAATTGAATGGGTGTCCATATACTTATATACAGTTGAAGTCGGAAGTTTACATACACCGTAGCCAAATACATTTAAACTCAGTTTTTCACAATTCCTGACATTTAATCCTAGTAAAAATTCCCTCTCTTAGGTCAGTTAGGATCACCACTTTATTTTAAGAATGTGAAATGTCCGAATAATAGTAGAGAATGATTTATTTCAGCTTTTATTTTTTTTCATCACATTCCCAGTGGGTCAGAAGTTTACATACACTTAATTAGTATTTGGTAGCATTGCCTTTAAATTGTTTAACTTGGGTCAAACGTATCGGGTAGCCTTCCACAAGCTTCCCACAATAAGTTGGGTGAATTTTGGCCCATTCCTCCTGACAGAGCTGGTGTAACTGAGTCAGGTTTGTAGGCCTCCTTGCCCGCATGCGCTTTTTCAAATATCTATAGGATTGAGGTCAGGGCTTTGTGATACCCACTCCAATACCTTGACTGCGTTGTCCTTAAGCCATTTTTCCACAACTTTGGAAGTATGCTTAAGGTCATTGTCCATTTGGAAGACCCATTTGCCACCAAAATTTAACTACCTGACTGATGTCTTGAGATGTTGCTTCAATATATCCACATCGTTTTCCTTCCTCATGAAACCATCTATTTTGTGAAGTACACCAATTTCTCCTGCAGCAAAGCACCCCCACAACATGATGCTGCCACCCCCGTGCTTCACGGTTGGGATGGTGTTCTTTGGCTTGCAAGCCTCCCCCTTTTTCCTCCAAACATAACGATGGTCATTATGGCCAAACAGTTCTATTTTTGTTTCATCAGACCAGAGGACATTTCTCCAAAAAGTACGATCTTTGTCCCCATGTGCAGTTGCAAACCATAGTCTGGCTTTTTTATGGCGGTATTGGAGCAGTGGCTTCTTCCTTGCTGAGCGGCCTTTCAGGTTAAGTCGATATAGAACTCGTTTTACTGTGGATATAGATACCTTTGTACCTGTTTCCTCCAGCATCTTCACAAGGTCCTTTGCTGTTCTGGGATTGATTTGCACTTTTCGCACCAAAGTACGATCATCTCTAGGAGACATAACGAGTCTCCTTCCTGAGCGTTATGACGACTGCGTGGTCCCATGGTGTTTATACTTGCGTACTATTGTTTGTACAGATTAACGTGGTACCTTCAGGCATTTGGAAATTGCTCCCAAGGATGAACCAGACTTGTGGAGGTCTACAATTTGTTTTCTGGGGTCTTGGCTGATTTCTCTTGATTTTCCCATGATGTCAAGCAAAAAGGCACTGAGTTTGATGGTAGGCCTTAAAATACGTCCATAGGTACACCTCCAATTGACTCAAATTATGTCAATTAGCCTATCAGAAGCTTCTAAAGCCATGACATTATTTTCTGGAATTTTCCAAGCTGTTTAAAGGCACAGTCAACTTAGTGTATGTAAACTTCTGACCCACTGGAATTGTGATACAGTGAATTATAAGTGAAATGATCTGTCTGTAAACAATTGTTGGAAAATGTACTTGTGTCATGTACAAAGTAGATGTCCTAACCGACTTGCCAAAACTATAGTTTGTTAACAAGAAATTTGTGGAGTGGTTGAAAAAGGAGTTTTAATGACTCCAACCTAAGTGTATGTAAACTTCCTACTTCAACTGTGTATATATATATAGTGTGTATCATTTTTTTGTTGCATACAACATAGCTTAGTATTTGTATTGTGTTTTTTATCCTTATCAAGGGATCCAATACTTTTGGACCCCACTGTATATCTAAAACAAGGGCTTATGTAGAGATTTTAATTGGTATGAATACTAGTCTAATTATCACTTCTGTGCCTGCCTGCTCCTGATGCAGTAGATTATTTAATTACCGTGCCGTTACATTTTCAAACGATATTGCTTTCCCGTGTCACTTCCTAAGACGCTTCTGTACCTGACACTTAGTGAACCTCTTAATGATACACTGGAACGACAGCTAATTATATCATAATAACAGGCTGATGAAGGGAGCCGGATGGAGGGTGGGGCTCGCATACTGGTGTAGATGCATAGTAGAGTATTGTCGTTCTATATCACTGTGATTATTACACACCAAACCAGGCTACGTTTAATTACACATATGTTCATGAATTCTGTTGAACTCAATTCAACTGTTAGTTTGGTACAGGTGTAGCATTGTAATTTGACCTATATTGTCACAGCAAAATAATCCTGCAGCAACAGGATTTGAACGTTTAGTCCCTAATGTTGATCGATCGGTGGTTTGTCAATTAGCTTGCCAAAAGTAAGCTACATGAAAAGTGCAGTAGTGTTAATATAACCATGTGTTAGTGTGGGTTTTCAGTGAATTTATGCAAATCACAAAGTTTATCTGGCATTTCCTGTGGTGCAGGAAAATTCTCAGCAACAAAAGAGTGATCAAATTAATATGGTATGATAATTCAATTCGGTACGTAATATGTATGATAACGATAATAAATGTATGTTGTGATGATGTAATGTGTTTCAATAATACATTTTTTTTAATATCTTTTTTAAACCTGTTCTATTTGTCGTAATGCCGTTACGGACATCTCTTATTTCTCCTGTAGAGCACAAGTTTGTTAGAAGGAAGTACCACCGCTACCAGTTAGACCCCTCACTGAGAAACCAGGTTCCTACATGTCTTCTACACACTGGTTGTAGTCAGACTGTTGTCGTAGTCTTCATTACGTGCTCCTCACAGCACTCAACACGGCAGGAACACAGCTGATACACATCCTGAGGACGCGGGGAGGGGGCAGATGGGTAATTTTTAGGAGGAGGAGGAGGGTAGAGCTGAGCGTAGTCGATGGCAACTGTAGTTGGCGGAGAAATCCACAGCGACTGCTTTCGAAACGTTTTAATTAGCCCTAAAATTAGGGCCGGGAGGAAACCAGTATCGCTGTACTCGTTAGTATCGTAGGAAACAAAACACCAAGCGGATGTAACTTCTTTACAGCCCTAATGTTGGAAACAAACATCATTATGTTTTACATACAGCAGGTTTTTAAAGGACCAAAGAGTTCACACAGAATGCTGTGGTAGCCATGCTGGTTAAGTGTGCCTTGATATCTAATTAAATCACTGACAGTGTCACCAGCAAAGCACCCCCACAACATCACACCCCCTCCATGCTTCACGGTGGGAACCACACATGCGTAGAAACAAATATCTTAAATTTGGACTCATCAGGACAAAGGACAGATTTCCACCGGTCTAATTGCTCGTGTTTATTGACCCATGCAAGTCTCTTCTTCTTATTGGTGTCCTTTAGTAGTGGTTTCTTTGCAGCAATTCAACCTTTGCCTTATTCTAACATTGATTACATTGTTTTTTTCCCCCTCATCAATCTAAACACAATACCCCATAATGACAAATCAAAAACAGGGTTTAAGAAATGTTTGCAAATTTATATAAAAAAACCCTGAAATATCACATTTACGTAAGTATTCAGACCCTTCACTCAGTACTTTGTTGAAGCACCTTTGGCAGTGATTACAGCATCGAGTTTTCTTGGGTATGACTCTACAAGCTTGGCACACCTGTATTTGGGGAGTTTCTCCCATTCTTCTCAGCAGATCCTCTCAAGCTCTGTCAGGTTGGATGGGGAGCATTGCTACACTACTATTTTCAGATCTCTCCAGAGATGTTCGACCGGGTTCAAGTTCCAGGCTCTGGCTGGGCCACTCATGGACATTTAGAGACTTGTCCCAATGCCACTCCTGCGTTGTCTTGGCTGTGTGCTTAGGGTCGTTGTCCTGGTGGAAGGTGAACCGTCGCCACAGTCTGAGGTTTTCATCAAGGATCTCTCTGTACTTTGCGGTGTTCTTCTTTTCCTCGATCCTGACTAGTGTCCCAGTCCCTGCCGCTGAAAAACATCTCCACAGCATGATGCTGCCACCACCATGCTTCACCGTAGGGATGGTGCCAGGTTTCTTCCAGATGTGACGGTTGTCATTCAGGCCAAAGAGTTCAATCTTGGTTTCATCAGACCAGAGAATGTTGTTTCTCATGGTCTTTGAGTCTTTAGGTGCCTATTGGCAAACTCCAAGCAGGCTATCGTGAGCCTTTTACTGAGGAGTGGCTTCCGTCTGGCCACTCTACCATAAAGACCTGATTGGTGGAGTGCTGCAGAGATGGTTGTCCTTCTGGAAGTTTCTCCCATCTCCACAGAGGAACTTTGGGGTTCTGTCAGAGTGACTATCAGGTTCTTGCTCACCTCCCTGACCAAGGCCCTTCTTCCCCGGTTGCTCAGTTTGGCCGGGAGGCCAGCTCTAGGAAGAGCCTTGGTGGTTCCAAACTTCTTTCATTTAAGAATGATGAAGGCCACTGTGTTCTTGGGGACCTTCAATGTTGAAGACATTTTTTGTTACCCTTCCCCAGATCTGTGCCTCGACACAATCCTGTCTCAGAGCTCTACAGACAATTCCTTCAACCTCATGGCTTGGTTTTTGCTCTGACATGCATTGTCAACGGTGGGACCTTATATAAACAGGTGTGTGCCTTTCCAAATCATGTCCAATCAATTGAACTTACCACAGGTGGACTCCAATCAAGTTGTAGAAACATCTCAAGGATGATCAATGGAAACAGGATGCGCCTGAGCTCAATTTCGAGGCCCATAGCAAAGGGTCTGAATACTTATGTAAATAAGGTATTTCTGTTTTACATTTTTAATACATTTGCTAAAATTTCTAAAAACAGTTTTCGCTTTGCCATTATGGGGCATTGTGTGTAGATTGCTGAGGATCTTTATTTATTTAATCCATTTTAGAATAAGGCTTTAACATAACAAAATGTGTAAAAAGTCAAGGGGTCTTAATTAGTTCTGAAGGCACTGTATAATACTAAAAGTAAAAAGAAGTAGCAACAGTGTATATGGTAGGTATGTGTGTGTATGTGATAACGTGTGTGTGTGTGGCGTCAGTACGTGTGTGTGCGAGTGTGTTATTAGTGTGTGTGCGAATGTGTATGTGTGTGTGTGTGGATAGAGACCTGTGTGTGTTTCTATAGCCAGTGCAGGTAGAGTCAATGCAATGGCTACAGTATATGCACACTCCCAAGAAACAAGTGTGTGTGAAAACACAACATATCCAATGATAGGAACAGTGTTGTATCTACATGTATATGTCCTGAACACCCATCACAACCCGTTTAATCCCATCCAAACACTTACACCCCCTCCCATACACACCCCCTACCATACAACCCCCCCTCCCATAAAGACACATATATACGCACGCACACTCACAAGTACACTACAGGCAGGTTTCAAGCAACTACAGTGCTGTGGTGGTTCTGTATCACCATGTCCTTGTCTTCCTCTATCTCCCCCCCGCTCCTACTCTGTCACAGACCTCAGGTAGCAGTCATTTCAAGATCTCACGTCCAGGACACACATATAGCTCTCCCCTCCCTCGCCATCCTCCCTGGATACATGACAATTGCCACGGTAGAGGATTACACGTTGTTCCCTACTCATGCTGCTGTAAATGACTACTAATGAAGAGGCTAATCATTAAGGTACACGTGGAGCCTTACCATGTTTTATGTGTTTAATCTGCTTTGAATAGGACTTGGTTGGTGTCTGTTGACGCCATACATGTAAAAGGCATCACTAACTACAAAGACCCTGATTAGAGGGGAGAGAGGTTCAGTCCAGGGATGCACGATATATCGGTGAGCATATCGAAATTGGCCGGTATTAGCTAAAGATGCTAACATCGGCATCGGCCCGATGTCTAGTTTAACACCGATGTGCAAAACTGATGTCAAAGCTGACGTGCATACCTATATAACGTAGTTAGATGACATAATGACGCCACCAAAAATACAGCGCTACACAGAACAAAAGCAGAAAAATATTAAGTGCACACTTCCAACAACGTAACAAGTTCAAGTCCAGCAGTCATTTCAAAGAGTAAGAACATTTCAGTGAGACAACTCAAAAGCGAAACCATTAACGCCAAGATAATGGAATTCATTGCCCTTCACAATCAACCGTTCTCTGTCGTGGATGATGTTGGCTTTCGCCGACTGGTCGAGCTCCAGTACACACTACCAAGTAGGCGCTATTTTTCAGATGTTGCCCTACTGGAGTTACACAGTATTGTTGAAACACATCCATGAGCTACTTGCTATGGGTGTCACTGCTATTAGCTTCACGACTGACATTTGGACCAGCTATGTCAGCCCCATGAGCATGCTGAGTCTGACAGCACAGTGGGTCGACGAGGATTTCATACTGAGGAAAGCCGTATTGCATGCTCAAGAATGTGCTGGTTCTCATACCGCTGCTGCCATTTCAATGACTTTTGACAACATGTTTGAAACTTGGAAACATGAACACACTCCTAGCGCCATTCGAACAACTAACTCGAGAAATAAGCTCATCAACTGCATCTGCAGCAGACGTGACACCCTCTGTCATGGCATTGAAACGCCTGCTCAACAAAACTGCCCACACAGACCGTGGGGTTAAAACGTACAAACGTACCCGAGGCTGTGAACAAGCAATTCGGTGGCATTCTCTCTGAGCCTCTTTACTGTGTCACCACCATGCTCGATGCTAGGCACAAGGACCGCTACTTCGATACAGACAAGAAACAGGGTTTACGTGAAATGTTACATACACAGCTGGACAAGATGGAAAACGGACACAGTGACAGTGAGGAAGTTGCTTTGAGAAGTTGAGAGGCCACGGACAGACAGAGCTGAAACTTCACTGCTTGACATGTATGATGGAATCCTGGTTGAGACTGAAGTTGATGCAAACAAAAGAGATTCAATTGTATACATAGCACATTGTCTAACATTCACGTTAAAGCTGAAATAACCTATGCATGAATAATTTCGCTAAGTCAACGTCAATTGAACCTCAACAGGTTTGTTTAACACTTTAAATGATAGGCTATTCAAAAAAGAAACACTACTAACATATAATTTTTTAATTGCTGCAAAAGTGTACTGTCATAGGTAAATTCCCAACCTGGCCCCATTCCATCATGGCCACCTTATCATCCCCCCATTCCAAATTGGCATAGACCACTCTTCACCTCTCCACCTGATAGCTGATGTGTGGTGATCGTTCTGCCACAGAAATGGTCGCCGTGCATCACCCAGGTGGGTGCTATACATTGATGGTGGATGAGGTGAACTAATTCAGAGGCTTTCCTCAATTGGCCTAGATCAGCTTGCTTACTTTACAGACAGATATCAATGTGTATCTACTGATGGTGTTAAAACTGGTTTTCTGGACATAACGAAAGGTGTCCCGCAGGGGTAAATTCAGTGCTTTTTACTATATATATATATATTAACAATATTGGTTTGTGTGTAAAAAAAAATGTAATCTGCACCTGTATGAGGATGATGTATATGCTATTTCCCCCGCTGTTGACCAGGCTCTATCAGAACTACAGTCTGCTTTCATTGTTTTACAGAAAAACTTTATTGACCTTAAATTAGTATTGAATGCAGGTAAAAACTAAGTATATGTTGTTTTCTAGAGTGCATAAAAATGACGCTAATGATTTAAGCATATACTTTGGATGGTCCCCACATTGATCGTGCTCCTGCTGACAAATATCTGGGCATCTGGATAGACGATAAGATGTCTTTCAAAAAGCATATTGATGAGTTAAGAAGCTGAGGATAGAAATGGGCTTCTTCTGTGGAAATAGGTCTTGCCTATCACTAAATAGTAGAATGCGGATCATTCAGTCGACATTTCTTTCGTTCCTAGACTACGGTGACTATTTGCACTCATCACTGCTCATCAGAAAATAGGTTGGCCCTCTTTGATGTTGGATAGGTCAAAACACTGCATTTTTTTCATTTATAAAGCCCTATTGCAAAAACTCCCACATTACTTACCCATAGAAATACGAGTTACCATACTCACTCACAGGCATAGCGAACTCTGGCAATTCTGTCTGTTGCTACAGACTTAGGAAAAACAGCTTTTAATTCCTATGTACCCCATGTATGGAACAATCTTCAGAGTTCCTTTAAACTAGATACATTGGTGCCTCACGAGCAGTTCCAAATGTTGATCGAGGACCTCTGTTGAGGAAAGTGATTGTTTTTCTTGAGTTTCTGTATTTTTGTATTCTCTTATATTTTGTAAAATGTGTGAAATTGTTAAATGCAGGGCTCCCTTGGTCTCAATGGGACTCCCTGTTAAATTAAAGGTAAAATAAAAAGTTTTTGTGGGGAATGTGTTTGCACCGCTGTGAGGGATTTCCTGGAGATCGGACGACTCTCCCTCCCGACGCCGGAGAGGTACTCTACGTACCTGGCTTGAGGAGTTATCGAGTTACTTTGGTCAACTCTGAGTTCAACTCGGGATAACCGGTACCACGAAAGTGGCTCACCTTTTAGCCAGGTACATTTCTATGGCAACGAATGCTTCAGAACTAACCTGCTCCAGGGCAGGTTAACTCAGGGTTAACTTCATATATACAGTACCAGTCCACACACCTACTCATTCAAGGGTTTTTCTTTATTTTTACTATTTTCTACAAATAATAGTGAAGACATCAAAACTATGAAATAACACACATGGAATCATGTAGTAACCCAAAAAGTGTTAAACAAATTAAAATATATTTTAGATTTTAGATTCTTCAAAGTAGCCACCCTTTGCCTTGATGGCAGCTTTGCACACTCTTGGCATTCTCTTAACCAGGTTTACCTGAAATGCTTTTACAACAGTCTTAAAGAAGTTCCCACATGTACTGAGGACTTGTTGGCTGCTTTTCCTTCACTCTGCGGTCCAACTCATCCCAAACCATCTCAATTGGGTTGAGGTTAACTCATTTCAATTCCATTCAACTAGGCGGCCTGGCCTATACTTGCATTGCTACGCTGGTAATAGCCAACTGTCGCTATCCTTTCAGCACCGTAGCACAATCGACTACTGTGGCTCTTTTTATCATTGAGTAGGCCTAGCCTATTACTTACCTGCTGAAATTGGCAGGTGATGAGTTTGTTGACGATGTACATAGGGTGCAGCAAGTGATAGGAGCCTGTCGTATGTGGCCGCTTGCATTCATAGGTAACGAGAACACAGTATGTGACTGTCTGCTCTCATCTCCCAAACGAGAGTATGGCATTATCCCTTTTTAATTTTTTTATTTATTTTATTTAACTAGCCAAGTCAGTTGAGAACAATTCTTATTTACAATGACAGCCTAGGAACAGTGGGTTAACTGCCTTGTTCAGAGGCAGAACAACAGATTTTTACCTTGTCATCTCAGGGATTCAATCTTGCAACCTTTCGGTTACTAGTCCAACGCTCTAACCACTAGGCTACCTGCCACCCTCCATGTTGTTGTCTCTTACTGTTTACTTCCCTTAAGGCTCGCACAGAATATGGTTCTAGCGTTCGTCTGCCGATCGTTCAGTGCGCTGTGTTTTAAAGACCACCCGCTGTAGATGTCTGACTGACAGTATTTTCACCCACTAAGTTCTCAAATTATGGCCGGCACTCTGTTCAGAGGTGCTAAGTATTCTCAGCCAGCAAACACTATTGGTGTGCCTGAGCCCTTAAGTAACTTATCCTCTGACTTCTCCTATTCACGAGCAGGGCAGCACTAAAAAAGATTCGGAGCAAAGCAACTTCCTCCTCCATGTTTGCTCGTTTATTGAAAGATAGAATGTCTTCACTGTCACGTGACAATAGAATGCTGATGATGTCGTTTTTGTGTTTTATACTTTTGCTAACGACAACGACCAAGTTTGATCTCGGACGACAATACAATGTTCATAATGTACATGCAACAACTGGCTACAGACATGTTGAGAGACGGACTATACACCAGCCTTTAGGCATACACACTATCTAATATTTCAGATGTGAGAATGTGGTTCGAAAATTATTTGGTTAGTGCGAAAGACATATCGGTCTGTGTGTTTGAGTTATAGACTCTCTGCCATGGCTCTCTGCTCTCTGGGGAGAGTGTATGTGTAGATATGGTTAATATTCTTTCCCATGTCATTATAGCTGGTAGTAAAGCTGACAGTCCAGTGAATAAGACAGGGTCTGATCCTTTTCCTTCATGGTGCCCACTTCAAAGTCACTGCTCTAGGGTCAGATTGGCCTGGAATTGGGTCTCCCCTCACATATCTCTTCCCTCCCTTATAACTGATCCTGGATCAGCTTGGCCCAGGGATAAGGACGAGACTGAGAAAAGGTTGACCTAATAAGCCAGGTTTGACCCTGGCCTGGCCCAGGCAGAACTTAAAGGTCCATCACTGACTGACCCGTTTGGGGGGCTGTCTATCTGTTAGGGCGTGTCAGCCCTTTGAACTAGTTCACTGTATTATGATGGTAGACACAGTATAAGTTACTACACCAAGTTGACAAAAAATATATATTATTTAGGCTTTTACAAGATTAGATTCACAACTACTAATCAGAGTAAACATTGTCATTTGACCCTGTGTGTGAGTGAATCTATTATATTAGGCCTACATGTGGAGAAGCCACATTCCTCTTCATGCTGTATGGTCTCTGTGCAGCAATATTTTTTGTGAATGTTAGTATAGAATGATTAGATGTCTCTTCATATGACACATACTCTCATCCCTCTGTGAGACTGAGCTGAAAATCTATTCTCTTTGTCATTTTGTAGCAATGTACTACTGCACACACACACACACACACACACACACACACACACACACACACACACACACACACACACACACACACACACACACACACACACACACACACACACACACACACACACACACAAACGCAAGCACGCACATACACACCAAAACCAAAGCTTCCTCCATGGCTCTGTCAGTTTGCCCCCATCATTACAGTATTCATCATTACGTTCACCTAAAAGCAAATAATCACTAGAGGCCTGTCACTGCGTGGCAGGTGATCGATGGGCTTTGAGGGACGACCCAGCCATGTCCACTCATGAATTATGATAGACTCCCTCTATATGATGGACCACACGATAGCTTTTCATCAGAAAGACACATGCACACAAGCACCCAGGTGTGCGCACACATACACACACAGGCACATAAGCACAAATACATACAGTGCATTCGGAAAGTATTCAGACTCCTTGGCTTTTTCCAAATTTTGTTACGTTACAGCCTTAATCTAAAATTGATTTAAAAAAAGAAAAATCCTCAGCAATCTACACACAATACCCCACAATGACTAAGCGAAAACAGGTTTTTAAGACATTTTAGGAAATGTTTTAAAACACAAACAGAGATACCTTATTTACTTAAGTATTCAGTCTCATTCAGTCTCATTCAGTCTCATGCTATGAGACTTGAAACTGATCTCAGGTGAATCCTGTTTCCATTGATCATCCTTGAGATGTTTCTACAACTTGATTGGAGTCCACCTGTGGTAAATTCAATTGATTGGACATGATTTGGAAAGGCACACACCTGTCTTTATAAGGTCCCACTGTTGACAGTGCATGTCAGAGCAAAAACCAAGCCATGAGGTCGAAGGAATTGTCTGTAGAGCTCCGAGACAGGATTGGTACTCTGGGGAAGGGTACCATTGAAACTCCCCAAGTACACAGTGGCCTTCATCATTCTTAAATGGAAGAAGTTTGGAAAACTTCCATAAGGACAACCATCTCTGCAGCACTCTACCAATCAGGTCTTTATGGTAAAGTGGTCAGACGGAAGCCACTCCTCAGTAAAAGGCACATGACAGCCCACTTTGAGTTTGCCAAAAGGCACATAAAGACTCTCTTATTAAACCAAGGTTTAATAAGAGACCTGACAGAGCTTGAGATGATCTGCAGAGAAGAGTGGGAGAAACTCCCCAAATACAGGTGTGCTAAGCTTGTAGCGTCATACCCATGAAGACTCGATGCTGTAATCGCTGCCAAAGGTGCTTCAACAAAGTACTGAGTAAAGGGTCTGAATACTTACGTAAATGTGATATTTCAGTTTTTCAGTATTTCAGTATTTTTAATTTGGAACATTTTTTTTTTTTTGCTTTGTCATTATGGGGTATTGTGTGTAGATTGATGAGGAAAAAATAAAATGTAATACATTTTAGAGTAAGGCTGTAACGCAACAAAATGTGGAAAAGTCAAGGGGTCTGAATACTTTTCCGAAGGCATTGTATATCCTGATACTTAGTCACTTTACCCCTGCCTATATGTACTGTACAGTGGGGTCTGAAATTATTGACACCCTTGATTTAAGATCAGCAATAATGACTGCATAAAATAAATAATACAAACACTGAGTTATATTGTATGCTCATCAAAAATTGGGAAATTATATTCTTTTATACTAATACAATTGTTCAGAGGAAAATATTTTGTTTAACAAGTAATATTTTTTTCTCAAAAATGTAGGGGTAAAAGAATTTGACACCCCTAAATAGTAGTCCAAAGTTAAGTATTTGGTCCCATATTCATAGCACGCAATGACTACATCAGGTGTGTAACTCTACAAACTTGTTGGATGCATTTGCAGTTTGTTTTGGTTGTGTTTCAGAATTTTTTCTTTTATTTAACTTGGCAAGTCAGTTGAGAACGATTCTTATTTACAATGAAGGCCTATGAACAGTGGGTGAACTGCCTTGTGTGGGGCAGAACAACAGATTTCTACCTTGTTAGCTCGGGGATTCAATCTAGCAACCTTTCGGTTACCGGCTCAACACTCTAACCACTAGGCTACCTGCCGCCCAGGGTAGCCTAGTGGTTAGAAATGAATGGTATATAATGTATTGTGTCATTTTGGAGTCACTTTTATTATAAATAAGAAATACAATAAGTTTCTAAACACTTGTACATTAATGTGGATGCTACCATGATTACGGATAATCCTGAATGAATTGTGAATAATGATGAGTGAGAAAGTTACAGAGGGTAAAGATCATACCCCCAAGATGGCCTCTCCCCATTACAATAACAGGGGAGGTTAGCGTGTCTTGGGGGGTCCGTGGGTGACCGCCAAAAAAATGTGTTTCTCATGTCTCACTCATTGTTCGGAAGAAGTTTTGTCCAAGTCGGACGTTTGGGTCTATATTTCTTGAATATAAATCTGAATTGTATAAATTCAAATGTCCAATTTGGGTGCAATCAATTTAGTTAATTTCTCAGAAATCCTCTTTCTTGTGCTTTTTGAGGTGTAACGACCCCCATCTTTATCAAGGGTGTCAATCATTTCAGACCCCACCATGCATATCTACCTCAGTTGGTATGGTACTTCTTCTATATAGCTTCATTCCTTTGTGTTTTATTTCTCAGGAGTTTTTTTATTTGTTCTTATTTAACTCTGCATCGTTGGGAAAGATCTTGTAAGTAAGCATTTCACTGTAAGGACTACACGAGTTGTATTCGGTGCATGTGACAAATACAATTGGAATTGATTTGAGCTGTTGTTGTCGTGTGATGTGTAGATCTGTTGTCCAATAGCAAAGCCCTATCTTACTGTACCGGTTGCTGTACTGTAAACTACCTGCTTTAATCACAGGACATCCAATTGCTCCCAGAGTGATGTGATCGCCCAATGAAGCCTAATCGACTTGTCAGCCTGATGGACAGTTGGACGTTTCCCTTCCTTCCTATTTCCTCTCCCAGACATGTCTGTCCATTTCTCTCCATTCACTTTTCTTATTAAGTTTATTAAAGCCCGTCCGGATCCTACTTTTTCCCAGCCCCACTCCCTTCTCCCATTCATTACTCTGCCTTATCATGGCAGGCCATCTGAAGTGTGCTGCGGACAGTCCATTATGCACGTATGAAGGCCATCACGGCCCCAGTATTGGCCAATTCATCAAACATGTATCTGTTGCCCTGTGTGTCAATTTGCCTGTCGCTCTCCAGTCTCCGGCTTTATTACTGGAATAAAAACATTACTTCTCCAGTCCAAGGCCTTATTACTGGAATAAAAACGTTACTTCTCCAGTCCAAGGCCTTATTACTGGAATAAAAACGTTACTTCTCCAGTCCAAGGCCTTATTACTGGAATAAAAACGTTACTTCTCCAGTCCAAGGCCTTATTACTGGAATAAAAACGTTACTTCTCCAGTCCAAGGCCTTATTACTGGAATAAAAACGTTACTTCTCCAGTCCAAGGCCTTATTACTGGAATAAAAACATTACTTCTCCAGTCCAAGGCCTTATTACTGGAATAAAAACATTACTTCTCCAGTCCAAGGCCTTATTACTGGAATAAAAACATTACTTCTCCAGTCCAAGGCCTTATTACTGGAATAAAAACATTACTTCTCCAGAATCTCCACCACCAAGAATATATTTGAAGTCACACAAGCCATTTAATGTTAAAACAAGGCCTAAGGCTTTTGCCTCTTGCCTTTTCAAGGTTCTCCTATTTTTTTCCCCCTACTCAAACAGACCAGTGGTCTGAAAATATCTATCTGGTTCTCTGCAGATTGTTTCAGCTGCTAAAGTGAATACAGAGCTTCCTCCATAACTGTGGGGATTGTTCTGTGTCTGTTGTTGTGACTGGTCTTTGTTAGGAGTGCCCTGAGATATATGTGGATGCTATCAGGCTTGTGGAATGGCTATACGGTATATGGTAGTTGCTAGTTCAAGATGGGGGCCCTTCAGCTGTTAGGATATAGCTGCTGTCTCAGTTGACCTCTAGTCCTAAACACTACTAAAAGGTCAACTGGGATTTGTGCTGACATAATGCTGCCTCACAGATGTAGAAGATAGATCTGAGGCTACCATCCTACTCTCATTCGTTACTTAAAGACATCTGACATGAGACGGACCCACGCCATTGGTAGGAGTGACTGACATTTTAAGCCAATAATCACAGAGGGTTTTCTTCCCTCTGCCGGGCTGTCAGTGGTGGTTTATCAATCAATGTGTCTGCATTAGTATTAGACTAACGATCTGGCTCTGTCTGTACCTCTGGGTCACGGGTATGTCTCCTCTCATGTCTCCTTGTTTGGCCACCTGTCTCCTCTCCTGTCTTCTTGTCTGGCCTCTTGTCTCCTCTCATGTCTCCTTGTTTGGCCTCCTTTCTCTCCAATTTCCATTAATCTCATTTCCTTTTTTCTCCTCTTTCCTTTCCTCTCATGTGTGTGTGTGTGTGTGCGTGTGTGTGCGTGTGCGTGCGTGTGTGTGCGTGTGCGTGCGTGTGCGTGCGTGCGTGCGTTGATGTTTTGCACATGTGTGTGTTTTCCATTTTACCCAGCCACAGGAGCTTTGGGACACAGTTCAATTATGCTCATTATATTTTTTGAAAACAAAAGAGAGCTCCTCATGTTTTTAACTAAAGCACTTTTTACTGCAGCGCTTTCACTCTGTTAGTTCTGCAAACTCCGTATTAAAACTAGGCTCTTATAAAGGTAATGAAACCAAAGGTCGGTGTTAGGGAAATCTGCAGAGAGCGCCAGGGAAAGCTGGAGACAATTAAAGTCCAATCCCCCTACTGTATCCCCCCTACACACACACACATACACACACACACATACATACACACACACATACATACACACACACACACATACAGAGAGAGAGAGAGAGAGAGCAGGATGGGGTTTGGTAGCTGTGCTGTGCCGGGCCCTGCTCTCCCCTAGCTGTGAATTTAGTTGATTAGATCTGCTGGTGCACACAGCAGTGGTGACATGAAAACAACAATTAATAAGCCTTCCCTCTGCGCCATGCGGCTTCTTTTAACCAAGCAGTTAATAATGCAGCCCAGAGGACTACAGGCCCTATCGTGTCATACAAACACACGCAGGTATGCATGCATTAACACACACACACTGTATGTACAGTATGTGAGGGGGATTTCAATAGGAGTACTGTCTCAGGTTCTACGGTCTTTGTCCATCTTCATGTCTTGCCTTTTTTCATTGATCACCTTATGTTCCTCCTTTCCCTTTTCTTTTCCCTTACGGTCAGTTGGAATGTGTTCTCTCTTTCTCCCCCTCTCTTGCTATCCATTTGCAGGTTGACGTGATGAAACGGCTATGTTTACATCGAGTAAGTCACAGACAGTGTATAATGACAGTGACACTAGCCAGATCAGAGAGTGTATTAGTTGAGACTGGGCCTGGGCAGTGTTCTCAGGCTGACTGTATGAACCAGAAGGGTGTGTTAATATCTCTTCATTGTTTACCTTTTTATTTTTCACATTGGATGAAAATAATATTATCGTGGTTGAAGCATGTGTCTTGTTTATTTATTTTTGTAATTAAGTAGAGAAATGACAGTCATGAGTCAGAAAAGAGTCCTATTAGAATGCTCCAGTCTCAGCCGGGTCCCGGCAGGTTTACGTCAGTCAATGGCACAGTGTAGCCTGAACACATGATGAACATCAACAAATTGGGACTTTATGTTATTTTATACTAATGCAATTGTTCCGAGAAAGAGATTTTGTTTAACAAGTAATATTTTTTTTTTCTCAAAAAGTTAGGGGTGTATTGTTGACACCCCTAAAGACTACATCAAGTGTGTGACTCTACAAACTTGTTGGATGGATTTGCAGTTAGTTTTGGTTGTGTTTCAGATAATGTTGTGCCCAATAGAAATGAATGGTAACTAATGTATTGTGTCATTTTGGAGTCACTTTTATTATAAATAAGAGTAGAAAATGTTTCTAATCACTTGTACATTAATGTGGATGCTACCATGATTACGGATAATCCTGAATGAATTGTGAATAATGATGAGTG
Source organism: Salmo salar (assembly GCF_965601325.2). NCBI lineage: Eukaryota > Metazoa > Chordata > Actinopteri > Salmoniformes > Salmonidae > Salmo > Salmo salar. The sequence continues at coordinate 76,178,056 of NC_138291.1, forward strand.
AGAAAGTTACAGAGGGTAAAGATCATACCCCCAAGATGGCTTCTCACCATTACAATAACAGGGGAGGTTAGCGTGTCTTGGGGGGTCCGCCAAAAATGTGTTCTTCATATCTTACTCATTGTTAGGAAGAAGTTTGGTCCAAGTCGCATGTTGGGTGCTATATATATATATATATTGAATATAATCTGAATCCTATACATTTAAATGTATAATTTGGGGGTAATCAATTTGCTTAATTTCTTAATTTTTTTCTTAATTTCACATAGTGGAAATGACAGTAGTAAGAGGGATTATGCTGTTTGAACTTCGGTGGCGCAGTGGTCTGAGCAGTTCACACCCAGCGCCGAGGAAGCCATGTAGCCTGTTGACTTTCACCGACCTTTTCGAACGTCTGAAATCAAAGTTTATTTCTAGTGGTCACACTGATTATACAACACACACGGCTTTGTACACCTTCAACAAGGCTTGAACTGTGCAAGGCCCCAACATTACCCTGAGTATTGCTCTCAATCATCTTTATGCTTAGTGTGTGATGTGGGTGTGCTTGTGTGCATAAGAGAAATGTGTGATTGCATCACAGGGATACAAATAGTCCCGCAAAATGTTTTTACTAAAATGCTTTGGTGTTAAAACCTTTAAACTAACCCCCATCACAGTTTGCAAAAAAGTTTCCCTTTCCATTCCGTCTGTGATTGCCAGAGTACGTATTCTGTATTCTACTGGTTGGGCTGTGAAGATGATGGATGACAAGTTAAATTTGTGTCCGGGGAGTGAAGGTGAAGTGTGACAGAGTGATTTGTCTTGGGAATGGAGGGTTAGGGTCAGGCCAAAGCGGGCGCCTCCAGGCACAAGACATTGACAAATTCATCCTGCCCGCCGCATTTCTGAAGCCTTTTGTTTTGAATCCTGGCTACTGACTGGTGACCCCCATCCCTCATCCTGCCAGCGTAGAAGGAAGCCCGTCGCGGCTGAGTCCCGGGTCCAGGCCATGCCAGGGGAACTCAGCACCACTAATTCACGCCATTCAACCCTCTGACAGGCCCCTACCCAAACTCTCCCTGCCTCTCCAGACGCGTGAAAAGAGGGAGGCAGAAATATATATTTCTGCACGTAATGGCCGTCTGCACAGTCTTAGGGCCGTATCATTTTTCTTTCTCGCTCGCTCTCTCACTCTCTCTCTCTCTCTCTCTCTCTCTCTCGCCTTATCATTGCAGGTCACTGGCGGGCCTCAAAGCGTTCACTGGGCTGGAAGAACTGGTCGTCGACAACAATCTGCTCGGAAACGACCTCCAGTTGCCCAGGTTACCCACCCTCCACACCCTGACACTCAATAAGAACCAAATATCCTTTCAAGCAGAGCAGCACTCACTATCTGCCTCTCATTCTTCAGCATGGGCCAAGGCTATAGGCCACAAGCCATTGTGTCTTTGCTGTTTGTTGTGCTTCTATATCTCTGATTTGAGTCTTTATCTCTGTGTTCTCAAACTTTGTGGAAGTCTCTAATAGTGTGTTTGTAGTGAGTGTAAATGCAGTGCTATAAAGGCATCTGGGTCTTTGTGCTGTAGTTTAGACCCCACAGACTAGTTTCTAAGCTACGGGGACCTCTAGTGGAGACAGGAATAAAAGCCAGTAGGGGCTGTGTTGATATGTTGAGGAAGAAACGGGAAATGGAGAAACGTCTGAACCTACCAAATGCTTTGAGAAAGAGCACTTTACATATATATTAGTTGTATAACCAATTATGAACATTGACAAATGAACCACTAGTGTAATATCTCATGCAGTGTAGTAGTGGGAAAAACTGAAACCCTCCTAACAAAATAACATGAATATGTTAAAAAAGAGGGACACACGAACGTTTACCACCTGAAAACAAAACGTGCAGCCATTACTTTTCTGCTATATAAATTGCCAGTAACATCTATCTATTGCAATTGCAGAGATGATAATTCAACAACTACATGTAGTTTCCTCATTGAATAGTAAACCAGGTTAACCGTAAGCACTCAAACCCAAACACTGCACCACTACTTATGATCAGACGGAAAATATGTTTCAACTTCCTCCTTTAGTGTTAAGAACCCAGCCTATCTATTTTTCCTTGTCCGCCCTGGTAGCCTCTCCCTAGTAGATCCATCTACAGAGTAATGATGCAAAAACACACCTCCCGTGTCAACATTAAAACTGGGGCTCCTAGAAGTGCGTGTCAGCGGCTCTGAAGCCTGAGTCAGGTTGTGAAGTGGCCTGCACATGCTAATGGCCCAATTAGACCACATCCTGATGTGGAGCTGTGCCATTTTACACACTCCACCACTGCATTAGTGCGCTTGTATTTTGACACTTTGGGGCTCAATTTTCCAATGAAGTGAATGTATTAGTGATGAATGTGTCCTGTTTGGGAGGCTGGTTGCTTTTTTTTCCACGTTTGGGGGGGGGGGACTTCTTTTTTCCGTCAGCTACGGCTCTGGAATCACGGACCGTTTGAACCACAGGGCATCCATCATTTACCCGGCCACCTAGGAGAGAGGGGGGGAGAGAAGGAGAAGAAGAAAGGGAGAGAGAGAGGAAGAAAGAGAGGAGGGTGGAAAGAGAGAGAGAGAAAATACAGAGAACAGGGAACTAAACAGGAAAATATATGCCAAACTCTGAGCCTTAGATTGAGCCTTTCTGTCTGCTCCCTCACACAACATGATGCCTATGACTGGTCCTCGTGAAATTCATAGTGGTGTGTGTGTGGGGGGGGGGGGGGGGGGGGGGTGGGGGGGGGGGGGGGGGTCTGTGTGTGTGCGTGCATGTGTAAGTGAGGGGGGTCTGGGGTAAATGGTAATGTAATTAACAGTGTTGGTTCCTTGACCTCTGGCTGCTGACACCTGACTGACATTGAGGCGCTGCTGGGGCACTTGGCGAAGGCGACACCGTCGCTGCAGTACCTCAGCCTGCTGGGAAACGAGGCCTGTCCCAACCAGCTGGTCAGCCTGGACAAGGATGAGGACGACTACCAGAGATACAGGTACACATTCACACACACAGGTCATTGCCAAAGAGTCGCACAGTGATGATGTCATAACAACACACATTGGTGTCTGTTCTCTGTCCTGTTCAGGATTCTAAACATATTTATTTTAAATAAAAGTTACATGAATCCTTTTTTTCCCAATATTTGTTTTAATTTTATTAACGTTCAGATTTTTGTAGGTTATTATATTTGTGTATACTTTTTATATTTTGTGTATTTTTATTTACACTGAATGGGGAACAAACATTCTTTGCCCAACCAGATTGTGAATGGAACCTCATGGTTGTAAAAGCTTCCTCTCTACATTCTGGTTGGGCAAAATGCATTTCATGTGTGACTAGTCACCGCCACAAATGAGTGTTTACTAGCAGAGCAGACCATGCATTAAACATCACAGCCTCTCCTCAAGCCATGCAATGTGACCACCCTTTGTCAGCCTCTTTTACATGAAACGTGATAAAAGGAAAAAACACACATTCTCTTTTGTCTGTTTTAGCCCTAAGTGCTTATTTCTGACTCTGTGTTCTGTATTAATCATTTACTAGCACCAACTATTGGCAGTAAGGCTCCCTTTCTCTCTCTTTCTCTCTCGCTCTCTGTCTCTATCTCTCGGTCTCACCCTCACTATTTTTTTTTGTATTTCTCTGTCTCTCTGTCTCTGTCTCTTTCTCTCTCTCTCTGTCTCTCTGTCTCTCTCTGTCTCTCTGTCTCTCTCTGTCTCTCTCTGTCTTTCTATGACTCTCTCTCTCTCTCTCTCTCTCTCTCTCTCTCTCTCTCTCTCTCTCTATGTCTCTGTCTCTCTCTCACTCTGTCTCTCTGTCTTTCTCGCTCTTTCTCTGTCTCTGTCTCTCTCTCACTCTGTCTCTCTCTCACTCTGTCTCTCTCATGTATCACACTGTAAAACATCAATTTGAGCCTGGTGCAGATTCCATGTCTGACGGGGTTAGGCTGTATGCAGGTCATGACAACTCTGGCCCAGGGCAAGGAATAGGCCGTGTCCATGAATCCCTAGTCTCAGCCTCTAAGCCCCAGCCAGGCCCCTGCCCCCGACAGGCTCACAGGCCATCTCAATTACCAAAGGCAGCGGTCAACTGCTATGGCACTCACTGGCCTATTTAAAAAAAGTCCAATGACATAAAGATGGAACACAGAAATGGAAAAATACACACACTTTGGGTGTTGAAGCTAGGATACAGTAACAACAGAATTATTCTAGCACAGAAGCAACCTGTCTCGTAATGGGATACACAGCACTGCCATGGGGTTAAGGGGTGGAATACTCTCGCTTGCGCTCCTTCGAGGCTCTCTCTCTTTCTCTCTCTTCTCTCTCTCCCTCTCTTTCTGTGTTGTGAAGGAGGAAAAATTACCTTCTAGCTATGTCATGCTCCCGTCGTGACACAGAGCCTATTGTTACTTGTCATGTTTACACGTCGACTCGAATGACATAATCTCGTTTCGAGATCTCTTTTTCCGCCCTGATCAAAGACTTGCTACAGGTGGACAGTTTTGCCTCAGGTGCCCTTTAACCACCACATGCACTCGGCCCGGTGCTCACTCAACCCTCAACCCATCCACTCCATCCTGCACCCTCCACCCATCCCCTCAACACATCCACTCAACCCTCAACCCATCCACTCCATCCTGCACCCTCCACCCATCCCCTCAACCCATCCACTCAACCCTCAACCCATCCACTCCATCCTGCACCCTCCACCCATCCCCTCAACCCATCCACTCAACCCTCAACCAATCCACTCCATCCTGCTCCCTCAACCCATCCACTCCATCCTGCACCCTCAACCCATCCACTCCATCCTGCACCCTCAACCCATCCCCTCAACCCATCCACTCCATCCTGCACCCTCAACCCATCCCCTCAACCCATCCACTCCATCCTGCACCCTCAACCCATCCCCTCAACCCATCCACTCCATCCTGCACCCTCAACCCATCCCCTCAACCCATCCACTCCATCCTGCACCCTCAACCCATCCCCTCAACCCATCCACTCCATCCTGCACCCTCAACCCATCCCCTCAACCCATCCACTCAACCCTCAACCCATCCACTCCATCCTGCACCCTCAACCCATCCACTCCATCCTGCACCCTCAACCCATCCCCTCAACCCATCCACTCCATCCTGCACCCTCAACCCATCCCCTCAACCCATCCACTCCATCCTGCACCCTCAACCCATCCCCTCCACCCATCCACTCCATCCTGCACCCTCAACCCATCCCCTCAACCCATCCACTCCATCCTGCACCCTCAAACCATCCACTCAACCCTCAACCCATCCACTCCATCCTGCACCCTCAACCCATCCACTCAACCCTCAACCCATCCACTCCATCATGCACCCTCAACCCATCCACTCCATCCTGCACCCTCAACCCATCCACTCAACCCTCAACCCATCCACTCCACCCTCAACCCATCCACTCCACCCTCAACCCATCCACTCCATCCTGCACCCTCAACCCATCCACTCAACCCTCAACCATCCACTCAACCCTCAACCCATCCACTCAACCCTCAACCATCCACTCAACCCTCAACCCATCCACTCAACCCTCAACCATCCACTCAACCCTCAACCCATCCACTCCATCCTGCACCCTCAATCCATCCACTCAACCGTCAACCCATCCACTCCATCCTGCACCCTCAACCCATCCCCTCAACCCATCCACTCCATCCTGCACCCTCAACCCATCCCCTCAAACCTTCCACTCCATCCTGCACCCTCAACCCATCCCCACAACCCATCCACTCCATCCTGCACCCTCAACCCATCCCCTCAAGCCTTCCACTCCATCCTGCACCCTCAACCCATCCCCTCAACCCATCCACTCCATCCTGCACCCTCAACCCATCCCCTCAACCCATCCACTCCATCCTGCACCCTCAACCCATCCCCTCAACCCATCCACTCCATCCTGCACCCTCAACCCATCCACTCAACCCTCAACCCATCCACTCCATCCTGCACCCTCAACCCATCCACTCAACCCTCAACCCATCCACTCAACCCTCAACCATCCACTCAATCCTCAACCCATCCACTCAACCCTCAACCATCCACTCAACCTTCAACTCATCCACTCAACCTCAATCCATCCACTCAACCTCAACCAATTCACTCAACCTCAACCCATCCCCTCAACCCATCCACTCAACCCATTCACTCAGCCTCAACCCATTCACTCAACCTCAACCCATTCACTCAACCTCAACCCATTCACTCAAACCTCAACTCATCCACTCAACCCTCAACCATCCACTCAACCCTCAACCCATCTACTCAACCCTCAACCTATTCACTCAACCTCAACCCATCCACTCTGCCCTCAACCCATCCACTCAACCCTCAACCATCCACTCAACCCTCAACTCATTCACTCAACCTCAACCCATTCACTCAACCTCAACCCATTCACTCAACCTCAACCCATTCACTCAACCTCAACCCATCCACTCAACCCTCAACCATCCACTCAACCCATTCACTCAACCTCAACCCATTCACTCAACCTCAACCCATTCACTCAACCTCAACCCATTCACTCAACCTCAACCCATTCACTCAACCTCAACCCATCCACTCAACCCTCAACCATCCACTCAACCCATTCACTCAACCTCAACCCATTCACTCAACCTCAACCCATTCACTCAAACCTCAACTCATCCACTCAACCCTCAACCCATCTACTCAACCCTCAACCTATTCACTCAACCTCAACCCATTCACTCAACCTCAACCCATTCACTCAACCTCAACCCATCCACTCAAACCTCCATAGAAGAGGATTTAGAATAATGAACTGACAAAATGAGTTTTGAATTATAATTCTTCCTCTTTGTCAGACAATGTTTATTTAAGACTTGTGTATTATTAACCACATTAACATAGGATTGATCACTGCGTCACTCAACTGCTAAAACACCTCAGGCCTGGTCTCGTTTCAGGTCTTGGAGCTCTATTCAATCAAAACCGATATGCAGATGTTCTCAGGCTTGAGTCATAATATACTGTTTGTGACATTGTTATTGTTTATATAGTAAGTATCTAGCATATAGATTAATCCATAGCTCCCTTCCCTAAAATCCTAGTGTGTTGACAACCTGACGTTGGTTTTACTAACTATCTTCAGCTCCAACATTACCACCATCATCATCAGGGACCGGGCTGTGCCCATATTGTGGTTCCTCCTTGTCCCTCCTCACCCTTCACTTAGCTGCTGCTGTATGTCTGTTACTGTGTTCTGTTTGGCTGGAACCTCCAGCCTTGACATGTCTGTTCCTCTGCTCCGCTCCCACCCGCTCTCTCGCTCTCTGAAAGGATCTGTTGTCATCTCCGTATCCCAGCCATTATCTAGCCGACGTTTCCTCTCCCTCCCAATGAAAGATAGAGAGTGTCTGAAAGCGTAGAATATAGATCTGTGATGTTACAGGAATGGCAGCTCTGGCAGATGGGGCGTATCTCCTTTCGTTCTATTTATATTTCCGTCCTTATTTTTTATCAGCTTTGAAGGTTATTACATGGAAGGATAGATATCATCGCCATTAAATCTATACTGAGTAAACAAGTCGTCTTCTTTTCAAGATGTTTGCTGATATGTGCCGTTTTACTAATTTTAGAATTTGATTTGCATAATTACTTTTGTAGGTGGATATTAACTAGTTGTTATGCTCTGGCAGTTTATGTTCGCAATTATACAGTATAGACATCTTGTGGTTTGTGACGTATTCACTAGATGTGTTCAGTTTGTATAGTAATCTTTATTTTTGTTCTCAAATCATGTAATGTACATTTGTTTGTGTATTTCTATGTTAGTTTTTCTGTAAACATTGTTCTGTAAAGTAAAGTGTGTGTTATATGGTTTGGTGTACAGTCAACCGACACAAGTCATGATGCCTTACATAAGGTACTGTTAGTTTTCATATATTATTGTTTGTGTGTGTTTCCTCAGGTATTTTGTTCTGCACAAGCTACCCACCCTAAAGTTCCTAGACACTAGGAAGGTTTGTAAGACAGAACAGCAGGAGGCTGAAGCACGGGGAGCCTTCATGAAGGTGGTTAAACCCAAGTTATCAGACATGGTGGTGAGTGCACTCTTTATGATCTAATAGCGTTGGTTTCCCAGACACAGATTACGCCTAGCCCTAGACAATTTTTGTAATTTTTTTTAACCTTTATTTAGCTAGGCAAGTCAGTTAAGAACACATTCTTATTTACAATGACGGCCTACCCCGGCCAAACCCGGACGTGCGCCGCCCTATGGGACTCCCAATCATGGCCGGATGTGATGCAGCCTAGATTTGAACCAGGGACTGCAGTGATGCACGCCTCTTGCAGTACCTTAGACCGCTGTGCCACTCGGGAGCAAAGAAGCACTTCCAATGGAGAATCTCAATTGAACATTACATACAGTATAAAGTCTCATAAATATATAACTAATTGAGGTGTTACATTCTTGAAAGAAGTTACTGGACCTTCAGGAGTTGACATATTTAGGCAACCATAGAAGGGCTTTCCAGTCCAGGGAAACTAGAGTACAGTAAATTCATTTTAAAAACATTCTGTCATCCAGAATTCTGTACTTCACTGCCCAGTTCATGGAGTCTATAGGGACATTTAAAAAAACAGATTTTATATTGCAAATAGTGTGGCTTCCATCAATGTAATTGTCTGCATCATTTCCAATCCCCCATATATTTTTTGGGAAACTTACCCTACCACCCCTCCCCTAATTGGGGTCAACTAATGGACAACAACACTTAGGCTTCTACTTCCATATATACATTTAGGCTTCTACTTCCATATATACATTTAGGCTTCTACTTCCATATATACATTTAGGCTTCTACTTCCATATATACATTTTAAGGGACACAGTATATTTTACAATAGTTATTTTTTGTTTGTTTTTAGTCCCATTTTTCAGCTACCCTCAACCCCTCCCATCTCAGAAGAGCGTCCAGTCTCTCTCTTTCTGCCATTCAGAGGGTCCTCCTCATTAGCAGTGTGAGATCAGATGATATATCTCTGATATATTGAATTATCTAATAGTTCCCTCACTCGCGTTGGGGTCAATCATTTGTCTAACCCCTCTAACCGTATTAAGGCCATGGTTAAGTGATGTGGATGAGCAGTAAGAAACTGACATATTCTCATCCCTCACCCCCTGTCTATCCTCCCCTCCTGTCCGCCTTTCTTCATCCGTGTCTGAGTGTCAGTCTCCCGTTGCAGGGGTCCTGGTACGACAGCCCTTTGAACAGGAGCCCTCTCCCTCCCTCCGAGGGGACTCTCTCTTTAATGAGTGTGTGTGTGCTTCTGAGGGCATACTTGTGTGTGCAAGCATGCCTGCGTGTGTGTGTGTGTGTGTGTGTGTGTGTGTGTGTGTGTGTGTGTGTGTGTGTGTGTGTGTGTGTGTGTGTGTGTGTGTGTGTGTGTGTGTGTGTGTGTGTGTGTGTGTGTGTGTGTGTGTGTGTGTGTGTGTTTATGACCACGGTCTGACCTCATTCCGTATGCATGAGCCCAGATCAAAGTGGACGGGGCGGCTGTCCGGTCGCGGTAGCAACGAGGAGCATGACAGCGCTGGCCATCGGAGCGACAGCTCACGTACACGCCAGTCACAATCGCTTAATTATCCCCCGACCATGCACTTATTCCTCCCTCGCTCGTTAGGGCCACGCAGACTAATTAGAGTTTGGGATTTCATAGATGTAACCCTTCTCATCCCTCATCCCCCCCTCCTCCTCTTCTTTCGAAGGGGTGGAAATGAACAGCTTTGCTAAGATTCGATTTCATGTAATTGTAAGGCCATGAAATATTTACTGGTTGGATCAGCGAGGCCTCATCGTCCCAGAGTCCCCAGAGCCTTACAGACATAAAGGAGTCTGGGAGGTAAGAACAAAGCCAACCAATGACAAGGCATGATGCGTGTCGAGCAGACGCAGGGTTTAAAAGTGCACAGAGAAAACAAAATATTTATCGTTTGCGACAATCAGCCAAAATATTGTAGCGTTTTAGTGTCAGTCCACACAACTCTTTGTTCTTGATTTATCGTGCAAGTGGCAGAGCAAGAAAAGAAAACATTGAAATAATTTAACCCCATTCTGGCATGTTTGCTAGATGTAGAAAAGTGGAATAAAACACTGCTCATCCACTTGATATGAAAAGAAACCGAGCACTTTAACAATGCTTGTTGGCAGGCAAAAGTCACTTTGGAGGATTATATTTACATAGCCCTGCCAATGTAGCAGCAACACTTACCTTTGTTATCGTAGAGTTAGATATGGCTGAAGATTATCTAGCTAATTCTAGTTGATTTATATGTGTTTGTGTCAGAGTATATAGCAGAAGATGCTATGTACATTATCAGATGGAAATGTCTCATTATGTTTGTCTTCTCTTACCCTTTACTAAAGTAGATTAACATTCCTTTCTCTGTTTCTACAGTACAGTACTGCATTCACTCTGCTCCACCGTAACAGCCTTTGACTCAATATACTGTCTAACCATTACACAGCCTCATAACTGTTCGTGAGGTATCTACGTAGGGCTTATGTAGACTCGTGAATGCTCTATAAAGCCTGTATAAGTTGTTTGTTTAATGTGGAACAGAGAGAGTGATGAGAGTGAGAGATGGGGTAGTGTGGCTCCAAATGTCCCGTCCTGTGCTTGGGTCCGTAACGGTTAGTTTTGAGTCCGATGAGGCATGATGCAGCAGCCGTAACTGGCGCGGCGGGGCATGTGTACACCCCGCCTCACCCGCCATCTAATTGGCTCCATCATCAGAGCCATTGTGTTTCTGACCAATCGTGCGGGTCACCAATTAACGAGTGGCGCAGACAAACGAGGCAGTAGGGAGGGAGAGATGATGATGGTGTAATTAGACATTTGTGTTTGCTTTTATGTCTCGTACAGTGGGGCGTCCCTTCATAACACTGGAGCCTGGTGTCTGGAGTTACTGTAGCACAGTTAAACTGGACACTAATTAGTACTCTCTCCAGTCTCACTCATTTCTCTCTCTCTCTCTCGGTCCCCTATTCTACCTCTCCCACTCTCTTTCTGTTAGAGTGATGAAGATGCTGTATATATTGATGAATAACCAGTGTTTAGGTTATAATCAAAGTTAAAGAAGCTTTCAGAACAGCTGTATTACACACATTGAAGATGAGTGTTAAACTCAGCGTGAAAACCTGTCTACACTAAAATGAAGGACACACACTCATTGACCCTGCTTGTAGTTATCAGTAAGTGAATTATTATGATGAACCCATACTGTGCATGCTTATCTAAGCCCCTCTCATATAACTGTGTAAATCAGAGAAATAACAGGTTGCTCTCTAGTTGTTCCTACTCCTAGCGTGATGTATCGGAACAGCTAATGGGCGTGCTAGGAAGGAGGCAGCTCTGAACTTTGGAGACCTCCTGGGCTGCATCTCAAATGGCACCCTATTCCCTATTTGGTGCCCTACTTTTGAACAGGCCCCATAGTGCTCTACGTAGAGAAGAGGATGCCATTTGGGACAGAGACTTAGTTTGAGTCACATCAGAATGGAGTGTGACCACGGTTTAAACTGCGTTTCAATCATGCCGTTATGGCATGGCACCATGGGCTGCCACATGGTTCTGATAACATAGCAATGAGCTTTAATACATTATGAATACCGTCACTTCTCCAACATTCTGAACCTTTTCCAAGTCTGCTAAATCATAACCAGAGTTGGATGTCTGCTCAAAGCACTCATACGCACGCACGTAAAAAACAGGTCTTATCTGATATAGGATAAGTACTATATTTTACAGTATTTGTTATAAGATTGGCTCTGCTCTGTGTTGGGTAATGTCAATATCAAACCTATATTGGTATCATACAATATACTTTATTAGTGTGGTCTACAGACAATGCCCATCAAGATTGTGAAGAATATTGCAAATGCACTTTTTAAATGTCGGAAAAAAACTGGATTTAAGTCATATCAACAATCAAGTATTGACAGATTAAGAGAAAGAAAAATGACCAACTGTAAAAGTTAACATTTGCAGTGTGAACAAATCCTTTTGCAGCTCATTGAATTGATAGTATGTCTTTTCACACACCACTGGGCCCTAGAAATGCATAACACTCGAAGTGTCTCTGTGTGTGTTGTTTATGTGGCACTACTGTACAGTCTGTGTAGTACACTAGCTAGGTACGTCATCTTCCTCAACCACAGTTATGAAGACCACGTTAATGGGTCTCTGTCTTATTGGATTTCCTGAGTGGAGAAGACGAGCAATGGGACAAACAGAGAGACAGAGACAGAAATAGAGGGAGAGACATACAGGGGGATCCGAAATTATTGACACTAATTCAAATGTTGAGTTATATTGTATGCAAAACAAATGGAGGAATTATATTATACTAATACAGTTGCTCAGAGAAAGAGATTTTGTTTAACAAGTTATGTTTTTTTCTTTTAAAAGGTAGGGATCAACATTATTGACACCCCTGTTTTCAATACCTTTTAATACCTCACCTTACGAGGATAATGGCACAGCCATTTTCTAAAATGTTTTATGAGTTGGAGAACACATTGGGAGGGATATTAGACCATTCCTTCATACAGAATCCTTCCAGATCTTTGATATCCTTTGTCTGCGATTACGGACTGTTTATGGACTGAGATCTCTGTTGCCAAATGTTGATTTTGTAGCTAATTAACCATTTATTTGTGGATTTTGATGTGCTGGGGGTTATTATTTTGCTGGAAGATCCACTTTAGGCCAAGTTTCAGCCTAATGGTAGAGGAAATCAGGTTTTTGGCTAAAATGTCCTGGTACTAGGTAAAGTTCATGATGCTATTGTCCCCTTACACTCGTACATGTAGACGGGTTGAAAACGGCTGATTTGGGCACTGATAAACACCTATATTGGAACACAGTGGCTGTACAGTAACATGCTATACATGACGTCAGAGCTCTTGCTCTGCGCTTCACAGCTCTGTATGGGTTTTGACTGACAGCCGCTCTGAACTTGAGCACATCGCGCGACATGAAGTTTCCCCCATCCCTCCCGCTAATTGGGCACATTTTTTTTCTTGTCTGTGAGAGAAATGCTGTAAATGAAGAGGACTCTATGTATCCTGAAAGATGAGACATTGAGGATTCTAATAAATACCGCTTTGATGTCATAAAACCAAGCCAAACACCCGCGAGTCCAAATGTGCACTTCACCATTCCGTATCATAAAACTCACGTCATATACAGTGTCAACGTTTATGATCACTATGTTTGATGTACAGTTACAAGATGCCATGGCGTCATACCCTGGGTTGTTCTGAGCAGAATTAGCCTATTTTTGTTAATTAAATTTGCCGCGGCACACACACCTGAATGCACTCATGTCTCCTTTCTATGCGCACAATAATTACGATGTGTTTCTCTGAGTTGCATTGTGAATGCCCAACACTGTAATATTGTGTTTTTATAACTTAGCTAGTCATGTTGGCATAAGAACAAGCTTTGAAATGAAGCCCACCTGATACACATTGTGATTTATAATGGACTGTTTTTGGATTGAGTATACAACAGGGTTGTGTTCCAACCAAACAACTACAAGTGTGCTTGCTGTAATTCCTCAACGGCACAGCTAGGAGAGCTAAAAAACACCGTATAGTTGAAGACTCTATGGGTCATAAAAGTGCATTGAAATGACTTAGGAACTGTGCACACTTTGGAGAGGTGTGTGGCCTTGGAGACAACAGTTAGTCCTCTCACTCAAACCCTTGTATTTTATGTTGCACCTACCCCACATTTTCCAATAATATTCTTATCACGTTACTTACTGAATGTATCCAGAGTATTTTCAGATTTCGTTATCAACAAATGCACCGAAAAGTACACTAAATGTCAAGTGTGCATAAAATCAACTGTGTAATGTTTGGATTCAGTCTTGTGTCAGTTGAACTGTTGTGTCCTCACCTTTTGCGCTAGTAATTTTCCCATAATATCCAAACGATTCCCTTTCAATTGCTAACATGGTTATGCATTTTCCTATTTCTTTTGTAAAAAAAACATGTACATTTAGTCATTCATATAGGCCAATTCCCACAAGTGTAAAAGGTTAACAAGGGCCCCAGTGACAGTGTTATGACAATGCCACAAAATCAACACGTTATGACAGTCATAACCTTGTCATATGTCATAACAGCTGACATAATCTGTCATAACATTGTCATAACACTGTCATGACACATATATTTAGATGTGTTATGACATATATTGCAATATTTTTGGGGCTGGTTATGACACCTACATGAGTGTCAAAGACCTCAAATCCTATCACACTGGCAGACCATTCCATTCTACCTGAATATAACAGTTCCTCAAATTTGCCATTTTATTACCATTGTAATTGTACACACATTGATTTCAAACATGTACCTAGCCCAATGCTCTGTCGCTGATGACTAGAATGAATGCAGGAGCAGGACAAAACACCCTCTTTGGGACTTATGACTGACATATGGTAATGTATGTCATAGGCCTATCTGGCTTATATTATTAACCTTACAACAACAACAAAAAAATGGTTCTGTGATGATATAAATGTCCATATTTTGAAATCAAAGTTTGTGTACACAGCATTATTATTGGGATCCTCCATGGTTTTGCTATAATATACATGTATACTTAGTGCTACCACTAGGGGGAGACATTCAAACTGCTAGCTGCAGGCGCGCTCCTCCATACGTTGGATTCAGTCTCCGGACTTGAATCCCATCGAAAACCTCTGGTTTGAATTGAAGAGGACAGTCCATAAGCGCAGATAAAGGATATCAAGGATCTGGAAGAATTCTGTAAGGAGGAATGGTCTAATATCCCTCTCAATGTGTTCTCCAACTCATAAAACATTTTAGAAAAGCAACTGTGTCGTTATCCTCGCAAGGTGTAGTTATTGAAAGGTATTTAAATAATCATTTTGACCCATACCTTTTTGAGATAAAACAAAATCTCTTTCTCTGAGCAATTGTAAAATAATAATAATAATAATTGCCATACAATATATCTCAGTATTTGAAGTATTTATTTTTTACAGTAAGTTTTGCTCATCTTTATCAAGGGTGTTAGTAATACTGAAACCCACTGTAGACTGAGAGGAAGAGAGACCAATAGAAACAAAGAGAGGGGGTATGTGAAGGAAAGAGAGGGATGGCCAAATACCTGAAGTAAACATGTCAATTGAGTAAAGGCAATTGAAGTGTTTTTCTCAGACATCGACAGACACACAGAGAAGAGAAGAAGCCGAGGCAGAGAGTGGAAAAGCCTTGAGCTGTATTCTGGGCGTGTTGGAATGCCATAATGTGATAATTCTCTTTGAGGACTCGGAGGTCATGGAATGCGTTGGCGCTAAACCACATAGAGCCATTTGGACTGCTCTGGGCTGTTCTCGGAAAATACACGTGGTTTCTACCGTGGCTTCGCTCCCTAACCTCCCTCAGCATCCCTCCTGCTGCCTCACCATCACGGAGCCTGTTGTTGAAACCTTGGGTTAAACTGACCATGTCTATCAAAACACTCTGACAACATGTTCTCTATTTCTGCTATCCCGAGCACCACTCAGAGAAGCCATGTCGGATTTGACTGGTATTATGATATTTCACTCTCCGTCCCGCATGTTAAAGTACATTTCACAGTGAATGAAGTAAGTGCTCAGTCCGCTGCCACTAAACACAGCTTGGTAGCTACGTCAGGGGGTATAGCGGTTCTGTGGATGTCACATAGATTTTGCTCGGAGGGAGAGTTTGACTTGATTTCAGAGCCCGGGACATGAGTTTTTCTCCCCACATCTTCCTGCGTGTAATGCAAAGCATTAATGTGAAGCAGACAGAGTCGCGAGGCGGTTCGAGCCCATTCGAGCCAGCTCTCGTCTCCCATGAGCCCTTGCTCTCAGGGTGACTGCTCTTCTGTGGAATCGACAATGACAGAGCCAGGAAAGTCCTCAAGTGGATCTTTTCAGTTCTGTTTTTCCCTCCGCTGATGTTAACCTGCTTTACTCTGCAGCGGTTCACTTCAAGTTTGCACAGAGGAAAGAAGTCAAAATATGTAAAATAGACCACATGATTTGAGAGCCATGATTGTGTATTATAGGCCTACACATGATGGATGCTTGTGGGATTTTTTGCATTAGGAATCGTCTGGAAGGGAATAGAGGGATATCAGTTATTATCTTCCTTTCTTCTTTTCTTCTTTTTAAATGTCTCTAGTGTGGCCTGTAAAGTTTGTCGTTACGTTCATCTCTGCACTAGAGAGTTATGAGTTCCCTGAAGCTTTCAAACATAACAAACAGCATACGATATTGCTCTGTGCATGCACCTTCAGTGGGTTTGCTGAATCATTTTATTGGATATATACATGTCCTCTCAGGATATGCTTCTCAACAGGACAAGAAAATACTACCAAACAGATTGCTGTGAAAACAAGTTTATTATACTGTTTTCTCTCAGCCTAGTGATTTACATATTTCCATCTTCATATTTCAATGACATTATTACTTCATGTCAGACATTGTCTTTGGTCTGCTACGGTATAGGTTAAGTCAGTACAGTAAGGTGGAGTATGGGTTTTCTACCCTCTGTTGGCCTCACACCAGCTTGTGCTAACACTCAAATACTGGATGTTTTCTTTTCCATTCTTTTCCATTGGCTATCGATTGATTGAAGTACATTATCCTTTCATCATTGAGGCATTTTTTGTTGTTATTTATGTTACGCTGTTATTCATTTTGTAGTGATAGCTATTAAGAGTAATAGCATTTTGTGATGGATACTGTGCAGGCTGTAAAACTTTTACGTAGAAAAAAGACAAGACAGAAAAAGTTGACAGCAAAATAGGAAACAAATGTGTAAGTGACATACCAGACAATAGTGCTGGAAGTACAGTATGACTGTCATTCTCATCGCTGTGTTTGTGCATTCTGATGGACTCTAGACAACTCAATTCACTGAAAACAACAAAGAAATAATAGAGATGAATCTCTTTTAATTGTTAGCGTGACAGGCCAGTTCACAACATGACCATTCCAGCTTGTTAAGTCTATAATCATCTTGTTATTGAGGTTTTTGTTTCAAGTGTTTAGGCAACAGGAAACAGCACTACATTCTGACTCTCTCCACTTTCTCTCTCTCTCTTTCTCTCTCTGTCTCTTTCCCTGCACACTTCAGTCAGCACCAGAAACATATGAAAGTACTGTCTTCCACATGTCAGGGACAGCATGGACCACACGGTCCTTCTCTGTCAGTGAGTGAGAGGATTTCTGTTTCTGTTTCCAGAGTAGTGAAGTCTGTCGGTTCTTACAGTCTTTGGATCAGCACTGAAGTGTTGGCTCAGTATGGGCCCGTTCACTCTGTTTGGACCGATCAGCTCTGAAAACGGAGAGAAAAGAGGCATCGCACTGTATGTTATGCATTCTAAACGATTTGGCAGCTGTGACTTGTGAGGTCGCGGCGAGGGCAACGGTCCACGCAAACAACTGTAATCAGAGGGAATGACTCAGAGCGTCCTTATAAATCACATCACAGGCCCCTCATATCATAAACACACTGTAAAACTTTAAAGCACCTTTAATTGTAAGTAATAGCGGCAGGATTGATTTACGAGCCCGTTCAAAGCGCAGAGACACGGGGTGCGTGACCTCAGTGTCACGTCACTCTAATAGCAGTAGTGATAGATGGATTATTCATTTGGGGGAAAACGTATAAAAACCAACAGATGTTTTTAAGGACTCTAGTACTGTTTCTGAGTAGAACTGGTTTTATATGAACTGATTTTCCTCTCTGGGTTTTGGTATAAAGAACATGGGTGGGAAGCCATTGTGGTGAATCATTTGTTGTCTCGATGTCTCATGCATTTAGTATGAGGCCCGACTGAAAGCAGTCCAAGGCTGACCCATAATAATGTGATATACTTTTACCCTGTATTGGAAATGCAGTTTTTATAAACTATGACAAATAATAATATTGCTTGGATAAGCTCTGCTACTTTTTATTCACTTAGTAAAATCCAAGTATTTGAAGACTTCTTTATCATTATCATATTATTAAGCTTTTGGTTTTAGCATCAGAAAAGTACATACTGTTCCAGAAATGTACCAGATATTGTATAATAATAAGCCAATGAGAATGTTAACATTCTTCCTTCTGTATCGTTGCTCCTGTAATATCTGTAAGCCTCTTTTAGACCCAGGAAAATTCTGGGAAATAGAATGTTTCCACTCAAACCAAACTTTCTGTTAAGACCATTGATGATACTGTACCAACGTAAATGTAGCTCTCAGTACTCTCTACACTTTCTCTCTCTCCCTCTTTTTGTTCTCTCTCTCTCCCTCTTTCTGTTTCTCTGTCTCTCTCTTTTTCGGAGTTGACCCCTTCTCATTTTATCTCACGCTCCCACAAAACGCTCCAAGCCCTACTTTTAGCAGAAACAGTTATTCTAGATAGATTGGTGTTATTTGACCATTTTAAAGTAAACTTCAAACTACCAAAGTGGATACAATATATTTAAAAATCATTGACGATAACACAAAGTTTTACAATGTATTTCCGTTGTGGTCCTCTTTTAACCTACACTGAACTAGCCTGTATTCTAGTATTTCCTTCTTATATCAACAACCATTGCGTTAGCTAAAGACTGACTAACAGACTGTCAATGTCAACTAATCTAATGCTTAACTCGAGCTTCATTCAATGACATGATTTATTAAATGATGTTTTTAGTCAGTACAGAGTACAAGTGTTTTCCTGTGTTAGAATCACAGCTGCACTCTCTGTGCTAGTCTCTGGTGATTGTGTATTTGTGTGTGCGGGCGTGTATGTATGTATGCGTGTGTAAGTCCTTGGTGATGAGGATCCGTTGCCAGCCTAATGAGAGACAGCTGGTTGGGTTCTGAAGGACTCTGTCTGTAGCTAGTGCTGTTGTTTCCCTGGACCGTGCCGGGGTTGGATCTCTCTCTGACAGCGATGGCTCCGTTATCTATCTATCTATCTTTAGATGATAGGGGAATTAGTGTTTAGTCAACATTTCAGTTTCCACATCAATATAAAAAGTACCAAAGTTAGCTAATGTTAATTGAGGACGTAGCTCCTTCATTTCCTCTGTAGTCTTTAGGTCTAGTTAGCGTCTTTATAGTAATCCTGCCTAAGATTGTATCAGATAATGCCAATGGTGCCTCTGTGAGTTATAAGTATGTCTTAACGCAGTAATGATTATAATGTTGATACTTTATATCTCTTCATCTGATTAGGATGGGAGGATCTGTGTGGGCTTGTGGTTTATAAATTATTCTTTTGATTATTATCTTTGATGTAGTAAACAGAATGTGAGTTGTGAGTTTTGGATCCTAAAACTCATTTAACAAAAGTGATGATTGACATAGTGTCCTTGTATTGACTTAACTTTAGGGTTCAGTCATCATTAGTGTTTTTTAACTAAACCCATTTACTTTGTCGTGAGTCACTCAGAGGTCAGTGTGGAGCTATGGGAAACTCTCTGCTCTCAACAGCAGTTGTTGACTTTCAGGAGCGAGGGAAGGAGAGAAGGAGGCCGAGAGGGCAGGAGGGAGGGGAGGATGCCAAATCGAAAGTCCCCTGCATTGAAGTTTGTGCTTATACAGGCCCTCTTTGTGGTTTATAAAGCTTGTCAGATACGTCAGGCGCGGCGAGAAAAAGTATATTGTTTCCAACCACTTGGATTCCTTTCCCCTTTCCTGACATCTGCCACTCTGTAAAGATGATAAAATCCTGCCTCATTAAGCGTGGGTGTGGGATTACAGGCTGACAACACATTAATCACTGCTGTGTGGCAGCCAGGCAGCCAGGCAGGCAGCAGCCAACGGCGCACCACTCAGGCACCAGATAGCTACCGGCATTGTTAACCAAACTTTTCTTATGTGTCACTCTATAGCCTCTGACAGCGCCTAATCAATCACCTTGATTGGCAGCACTGATAGATTACACTATTTATACTGGGTGTAATGAAAGATAGTGTTTCCACCTACTGTCATTGTCGAGGCGATGATAGCCCCGGCCTCTCCGCCCTAGCCTTTTTTTGTCACTGAGCCTCAGCCTGAATGGGAACACTGAGCCTCAGCCTGAATGGGAACACTGAGCATCAGCCTGAATGGGAACACTGAGCCTCAGCCTGAATGGGAACACTGAGCATCAGCCTGAATGGGAACACTGAGCCTCAGCCTGAATGGGAACACTGAGCATCAGCCTGAATGGGAACACTGAGCCTCAGCCTGAATGGGAACACTGAGCATCAGCCTGAATGGGAACACTGAGCCTCAGCCTGAATGGGAACACTGAGCATCAGCCTGAATGAGAACACTGAGCCTCAGCCTGAATGGGAACACTGAGCCTCAGCCTGAATGGGAACACTGAGCCTGAATGGGAACACTGAGCCTCAGCCTGAATGGGAACACTGAGCCTCAGCCTGAATGGGAACACTGAGCCTCAGCCTGAATGGGAACACTGAGCCTGAATGGGAACACTGAGCCTCAGCCTGAATGGGAACACTGAGCCTCAGCCTGAATGGGAACACTGGCCCAGCCTGAATGGGAACACTGAGCCTCAGCCTGAATGGGAACACTGAGCCTCAGCCTGAATGGGAACACTGAGCCTCAGCCTGAATGGGAACACTGAGCCTCAGCCTGAATGGGAACACTGAGCCTCAGCCTGAATGGGAACACTGAGCCTGAATGGGAACACTGAGCCTCAGCCTGAATGGGAACACTGAGCCTCAGCCTGAATGGGAACACTGAGCCTCAGCCTGAATGGGAACACTGAGCCTCAGCCTGAATGGGAACACACAAACAAACAAAAGAAAGGGAAAAAGAGGAGGATAGACAGACCTTGGCGTGGCATTGTGAACTTTTTAAAGCAGACAGTATTGAGCTCCTTGGTGGCTGAGTTTTCATGTAGGGCGGTATTGTTGCTCTTCACGGCATAGCTCCAAGGCAGTGTTCTTCACAACGCCACTGTGCTATTGTCATCTCTGTCGCTATCGCTGGCAGCTCGCTCTCTGGCACGTAGAGCTAGGGCTTTGTCTCACCATTGGAGGTATCGGCTTCCTCTGTGACCCCGTTGGGAAGGTAGACGTTTTGTTGTCGGGGGGTTTATGTCAGAAAGGGAATGATTTACACATGTATAACAACACGACGACAGGTCGCTGTATGTTGTATGTGTGTTTACTCCTCAAAGATCAAAGCTCTAGTCAGAGTAATGGATAACTGTGTTTGCTCATTTTTTTACCAAGCCTGCTTTTTTTTACCACCTGCTTGAGATCCTGGGAATGTGTGGATGAAGTGACACACTTTCAGCTAGCCGTTCTCATAAGGTTATGGTTCTTTGTGTCCGTTTTGGTCTGTTTGTCTTTGTCTGGAAGATGTTCTCACTGAGCTCAGAGAAGATATTGGATAGGAGTTTTTTTTTTCTTTTTTTCGCTGGCAGTTAAAGAAAGAAACAATGTGACAAAAAATAAACAATCTATCATGATTTTGACAGCCAGTAAATCCAGGTCTTTTTAGCAAGGCAGGCCACTGTCAGGAAATGAGTTAACTAGCCCATATGACTGGGAGTCCCAGGTAATTTACCCTCATAGATGCATTTGCAAATAACTAGAAGGAGCTCCTACGCCTCTATCCCTGACCTGACATTGCTTTGTGTATTAATGCAGAAATCTAGTGACATGCTCAATGGTGTCTGTCAGCTGTAGGATTGAATTCTCTGCCTTGCGCGTCTCCGTTTGCAGCACGCTGGTCAATTATTTCTGAATCTGTCAGTGCACGGGGAGACACGGTTATTTAGTCTGTGTTAACTCCACATCATTAAGACACCGTTTCGACAGAGAATAACACACCTGAGCGTTTATTTGTTTGGATTCGCCGTTAGACTGGGGTAACCTTCAAATTCTCTGACCTCTCTGTACCTTTCTGTCTCTCTACCCTGTTTGGTGTGTTTCTACGTCCCGTCTGGTCCATTAGTAACCGGAGCTGTCGTAGAAACCAAGGGAATCCAGTGACCAGCCGTCGTCTAATCTAACACTAGAAGGATCACAACAAGATGTCTTCATTTGTTGGGACAGATTGCTTTGATCTCGTGGTGGCAGGCAAACAGTATGCTATCTCTCCACGTGCATACAGTAGTCAGAGCTGTTGTGTTGACATGCCTATGGATTGTATAGGGAGGGATGCATTAAATGAGTGCTTTGAGCGTAATGTTTGAAAAGCACTGAATTGGAACACTGAGCCTCAGCCTGAATGGGACAGTATGCTATCTCTAATATCATATATTTGTATACCCTCCCATGAAATGTATCAGGAGCTGGGAGGGTGCTAGCCAGTAAGCTAACCGTGGCCTAGTTCACAACTGAATACACCCCACATGGACTGACATTCTATGTTTAAAATCTATTTTGGCGGATTGAGAGGGCAGCAATGGAACACTACACCATGTAGGCTATCGCCCCGTCCCATACAGGTAGTGTTAACAACAACCCCTCACTCCTAATGTAGTGTAGGCTACTGTACACATTTATTTCCATTTCCTGGTATGCATTAGTCAATGTTTAAGTGACAGGGATTGAGCTAGTTTTATCACCATGGTGACGGCACTGACTTTTATTGTCGATGAGTTGATCAGTCATTAATCAGACCTATACTAGATACAGTATAATGGAGTGTCTGTCTGTCTCAGTACAGTAGTTAGACTAGGAGAGACAGATGAAAAGACGAGCGGTTTAAACGTGAACCTGTCTACCTGAATAATAAAAGGAGAGTTTTAAGCGTCAGTTGTCAGGCCCCCATGATGACGAGAAACCTAATCAGGTAAAGCCTGACAATCATCACAGCGAGAGACCAGGACCTGATTAGGTGACAAACACTGTAACAACATCTCACCATTTTCTAGTCTCTCTCTCTCAAAATAATGGTTGATGAAAAACTCTCAAATCTGCAACAACAAAAAATCCCCCCAAATGAATGTTTTATATTTTCCCAAATTATGTTTTCTCAGATTTATTTTTCTTTAGATTATTTAGTTTTTTCACTCTCAAAATTACAGTTGTTCATATAGAAACAACGAAATTGGACGTTCTGAGTCGATGTCAATGCTTAAATCACATCAGAAGAAAAGAAATGTAGGTCTGGAAGAAAACTAACACATTCAGATTTTTGAGTGTAATTCCCCTTTAGTGTGCCATTTCATGTGACAGTCTAGCGATGGTTCTGTACTGCTGCTGCTCATTTCATGGCAAAGTTTGCAAATAACAAATAATAGATACAAATTATATACTTGCTCATGATGTACTGTACTTCTGCCAGGTAAACCTACTTTGCAGGTAACATTTAATTGAGAAGGTTTTGGGGTAAGTATTTCTGTCAACCCACAAGACAGTTATCACATCAACTACTAGTGCTGGGCATTCTGAGTCTTTTCTGTGAGCCGGATCATTTGGCTCCCACGCGGCTTTTCGTTCAGTAATGCTTAGAAATTCAACTAAGACCATGAGGAAAAATTGTCAATCTCTAATTTAAAGCCTAAAACGTTGCCTACCGTTATCTCAGATTGTGAAATGTGAGTTCAAATACATTTTTACCCGAACAAAAATTATTAGATGCCCTGAAAAGAAAAAAATGAAGACAACATTTTACGCACTGAAAAAAGTAGTGTGGACCAGAATGAGGCTCTCTCCTCACTATATTGTTTTTGCACTGAGGAATTACCATCTTCAGAGAATGTTTTTAGATTTTATCTGCAGATAATCGATGTCTGGAGATCAGAAAGCAGTAGTAAAAGTATGCAAATCAGGGAGCCAAATGAACGACTCTTTCACATATGCGATTCGGTTCCCGACGTTCACCAAAAAGAGCCGTTAATTAGCCAATGACCCACTGGAGTGATAGACAAACGCCCGCACCACACAGACAGAAAGGGACAATATTGTTGGAAATGTATTGGCAGATATAGTACTGTGTTAGGTTTGTCTTTTTAAGCCAATAGTAGCTAACCAGGGGTGGGATAATGTCAATGTTGTGTTGATTAGGTAATAGCTGTGAGCTTGCAGTGGAACACATGAAAATTGCATGTCTGTTTGGCGAGCTACTCAGGTGGTCTGCTAGCCACTGGTAGCTCGCGATCAACCTGTTGAAGACCCCTGAGTCTTCTATAATTAATGTCCCTCGGGGCTATCCGTAGGTCAGGCTAGGGGGGCCCTCCTCGATAGATAGGCCTGACACCTTTAGCTCAGCGGCTTATGTTATGCATGCGAGTGGGTTCCAGGGATGGTGAGGAGGGTGAGGTGCCTGAGGGGGTGAGGGAGAAGGATACCAGATCTTCTGTTTGACTTTTCCACCTGAGAGACAAAACTGGTTTCAGAGGATTAACCAATCATGGCTGGTGCATTAATCCTTAACAGTCTAAGATGGGTCATACCAAGGATCATTTAGCTATTAGATGTTGAAGTTTAGCACCCCTTTAGGCCTAAAAATATATTAAAGCAGTATTTGATGAAACATTGAATTTGGCCTTACCGCTATTATTAGCCCATAGAAACGTATTGAATAACAGATTCTTACAGTGCCTTCAGAAAGTATTCACACCCCTTGACTTTTTCCACATTTTATTGTGTTACAGCCTGAATTTAAAATGTATTAATTTGAGATTAATTGTCACTGGCCTGCACACAATACCACATCATGTCAAAGTGGAATTATGTTTTTCAAAATGAATTAAAAGGTCAAATGTCTTGAGTCAGTAAGTAATTATTTATTTATGGCAAGCCTAAATAAGTTTGGAGTAATAATTTGCTTAACAAGTCACATAATAAGTTGCATGGACTCACTCTGTGTGCAATAATAGTGTTTAACATGATTTTTTAATGACTACCTCGTCTCTGTACCCCACACATACAATTATCTGTAAAGTCCCTCAGTTGAGCAGTGAATTTCAAACACAGATTCAACCACAAAGACCAGGGAGGTTTTCAAATGCCTCACAAAGAAGGGTACCTATTGGTAGATGGGAATTTTTTTTTAAAAGCAGACATTGAATATCCCTTCGAGCATGGTGAAGTTATTAATTACACTTTGGATGGAGTATCAATACACCCAGTCACTACAAAGTTACAGGCATCCTTCCTAACTCAGTTGCTGGAGAGGATAGAAACTGCTCAGGGATTTCACTATGAGGCCAATGGTGACTTTAAAACAGTTACAGAGTTTAATGGCTGATGATCAACAACATAGTAGTTACTCCACAATACTAACCTAATTGAAAAGAAGAAAGCCTGTACAGAATAAAACATTTCCAAAACATCCATCCTGTTTGCAACAAGGCACTAAAGTAATACTGCAAAATATTTGGCAAAGCAATTTTCATTTTTGTCCTGAATAGAAAGCCCATGTAAAAAAAATATATCTCTAGCTTAAACAGACAGATGTTGATGGGGATGTTGTTTTTATGCAAATTATATTTTCGTGAGGCCGTGAACATCGACTGTAGGTTTAGGTTGTCAGAGGCCTGACATTGTGACTGACACCCCACAAACACACGTTACACACAGTTTCTATGACCCCAGTCCATACTGTATGTATTTATTCATTATTTTATTCATTACATTCTAGACCAGGGGGAGAATTTTTTACGTAAATGTGTTAGTTGAACTAGCTCAGTTGTCTTCCTTGGCATCATTACATCCATTGCTCTGCCTTAATCACTTGGAGTAAAAACAGTTCTGTTTGTGGTTTGGTGTAATAATTTTTCCCCTTCTTCTCGGACTCTCAACTTCATGATTAGACCACTCAGCGCTGTATGATGCCACTCAGTTTGTTATTGGTTCCATGTTGAATGACTTCAAAAGTAGCTGAGTCCCTGCTATTCAGCCCTGAGTCGGAGGGCCTACTCCACCTTACAGGCTCACACATCTACTGAGAATATCACTTATTAGTCACACGCTCTCTCACACTCTCCAGTCCCCCTAAACCAGACTAGCCAGTCCTCCACTTTCTACTCCACACATTCAATAGCCACTGGTCCCTCTCTCTCTCTTTCTCTCTCACTTCAGGATGAGTGGTCTATTCTGTTGGATGTATTCAGGCTGTGAAATGATAGAGGGGGAGGGAAAGAAAGAAAGAAAGAAAGAAAGAAAGAGAGAGAAAGAAAGAAAGAGAGAGAAAGAAAGAAAGAAAGAAAGAAAGAAAGAAAGAAAGAAAGAAAGAAAGAAAGAAAGAAAGAAAGAAAGAAAGAAAGAAAGAAAGAAAGAAAGAAAGAAAAAAGTAAGAGTGGCGTGAGCAGAAATTATAGAGAGAAATTGAGAGAGCGAGAAAGAGATGAGATGGAGAGAGATGAGATGAAGATGGAGAGAGAGAAAGAGATGGCGCAAGAAAGCAAACAAACAAAAGAGAGAGACCGTTTCCCCCAGCAACAAAAGGAAGACCAGGGTAGCCTCATGCCATCCCAGGGTGCACAGGGGGTCAGGCAGAGGTCAGGGAGGTCAAGTGACACTCACGTTGCATTCATCCCTTATCCCGCTCTCAGTGAAGGGGTGGGATGATGAGAGGGGCCACAGATGGGCAGTGGAGGGGTGCTGGAGGAGAAGGATTCAAATACCACGGTATTGTTTCAAAATAAATTGTGCTGTTTAAAAGAAGGGGTGGGATATTTAGAGAATGTGCTGTTTTAAAAATGGCTTAAATGTATTTGTCAGTTTGTTTGCTAGTGTAAAGAGTTGCATATTTGCTTCATATGGGGTAGACTGGCCAACAATGTGGTACAGTAGATTCCTTTTCTCTCCACTTCTATCCAAAACCAACTCTGCCAGAGAATGTCTAACTACTGACTACCCTGTCCTCTCAACCATAACCTATTTTCCTGTCTGCTTCTTTTTTCTCACTCATTGAGTAAGACTTACACCGGTAACCCAGCCCTCTGAGTGACATTTCATATGATATAAAGTATCATCCCATGAATCACCTGATATGAGTGCGATGCAGGAAGACTGGCAGAAGAAGAGCACAATAGGTATCACATCAACGTCTGCGTCTCAAATGGCACCCTCTTCCCGTTGTGGTGCACTACTTTTGACCAGGGCCCGTAGTAGTGCACTATATAGGGAATGATGGTGCCATTTGGGACGCAACCTAAGTGTCCTTAGTGGGCCAACTGGCAGCTTCCATCACCAGACGTGTTGAGGGTAACAGGAGAAGTGGGTTGACCTACCGTGGCGTCTCAGACTCTCATCACACCTCAGCTAAAAGCACAGACAGAACAGACAGACAGTTTGTCCTTCTTCCCTGTAAGTACACACACACACACGCACACACACACACACACACACACACACACACACACACACACACACACACACACACACACACACACACACACACACACACACACACACACACACACACACACACACACACACAGTAGACAGATCTGTAAGGGAATATGCAGACAGCGGATCAGGTGCTCTCACATCCTGTCAGCCTCATCAGGTTTCAGAACCATTGAGAGCTGTTGTCATCCACATTCCAGACATCTTCTTTTCAGACCTTCTGAAACATTGTGTTACTCCCCCTCCCCCAAACAATAGGATCGTTGATACTGTAAGTCCTGGTTCTTTTGGGTAGTAGTAACTAATGCAAGTACACATATTTCATTTACAGTCCCAAACAGACTGACACTCAGGCTAATAAAGACTATATCAGAATATACATCTTGGAATAGTATCCAACCTGAGTAAAGTAGGTGCACTTAAGTTGACCAAAGGCAGAGTCTGGAAAGGGTTTTTCAGAAACTTTATACTGTTAATTTCCTTGTTGAACAATACCTTTCTTTCTCCCTTGGCCTCCTCAGCTTTCCACCTCTTCTTTACCGTCTCTTTAGATGGCCTCTGTCACACATATCATCCTTCACTGACACCTGTCTGCCCGTTCCTCTTGTCTCCCTCTCCTGTCTCCTTCTCTGTGGGGTGGAACTGTTTGTTTTTGGGGGTTGTTTTGGGGGGAGGTATATCCCACTGCTCCGGGCCAGGCCTGGCTCTGTCAGCTCATCACAGGAAACATGACAGGCCTCCTTCTCTTTGGTGTCGAGAGGAAGCTGAGATGTTGTTGTTTTACCTCCCTGTGGGGAAATGGAGAGTCAAAATGGCCGCCTTTCTCCTTCTTCCTTGAACTTCCCTGAACATCAGAGGCCAGATCAGATCAATACTGTGTTCTTGTTCATTCCACATGCTCTAGGCTGTTTGCAGAAGCATACTTTAGGTATTATGATATGCAGTAACAGTAATGATTCAAACATAATCATTAGGATTCATAGTTCACTAAAGAGCAGTGTTGTTCTTGTGATGAATGACACACACACACAGACACACACACACAGGCATGCTATCAAAAGTCTCTGTCAGGATTCAATGTGAACGAGTGGTTAAGTTGGTGTTAGGTGGGTGTTGTAGACATGTATTTACAGACCTCAAATAAAGAGATGCTTCAAAACAGTAACAAACTACGTGTCCTGGATTCCTCCACTGTTATATCATCTATGTAATTATCCTTTATCAACAACTACACAACAACAACTACACAACCCTTCCGCTAATTACAAATGAAAAGTAGATATTAACTCTGATATTAAACTTACCTGTCTTGTGGAATGACTGATTGCTCTGTAAGTGGGGACGATATTAAAATCAGACACAGACACTGTGTATCTTGTAATTACTCTGTAATTATAATACTTAGTTTAAAGATGATGTGTGTAAAGTGAAATGTCTGTGTGTGGTAAATAGGAACACGACTATTTAGAAACGATCAACATCATACTTAGAGGTGGCTTGGAGGTGGGACATGCAGTACACCACAGACAGGCAGTATTGACATACACCACAGACAGGCAGTATTGACATACACCACAGACAGGCAGTATTGACATACACCACAGACAGGCAGTATTGACATACACCATAGACAGGCAGTATTGACATACACCACAGACAGGCAGTATTGACATACACCACAGACAGGCAGTATTGACATACACCACAGACAGGCAGTATTGACATACACCACAGACAGGCAGTATTGACATACACCACAGACAGGCAGTATTGACATACACCACAGACAGGCAGTATTGACATACACCACAGACAGGCAGTATTGACATACACCATAGACAGGCAGTATTGACATACACCACAGACAGGCAGTATTGACATACACCACAGACAGGCAGTATTGACATACACCACAGACAGGCAGTATTGACATACACCACAGACAGGCAGTATTGACGTACACCACAGACAGGCAGTATTGACGTACACCACAGACAGGCAGTATTGACGTACACCACAGACAGGCAGTATTGACGTACACCACAGACAGGCAGTATTGACGTACACCACAGGCAGGCAGTATTGACATACACCACAGACAGGCACTATTGCCGTACACCACAGGCAGGCAAGCAGTATTGACGTACACCACAGAAAGGCAAGCAGTATTGACGTACACCACAGAAAGGCAGGCAGTATTGACGTACACCACAGAAAGGCAGGCAGTATTGACGTACACCCAGTATTGACATACACCACAGACAGGCAGTATTGACATACACCACAGACAGGCAGTATTGACATACACCACAGACAGGCAGTATTGACGTACACCACAGGCAGGCAGTATTGACGTACACCACAGGCAGGCAGTATTGATGTACACCACAGACAGGCAGTATTGACGTACACCACAGGCAGGCAAGCAGTATTGACGTACACCACAGAAAGGCAGGCAGTATTGACGTACACCACAGAAAGGCAGGCAGTATTGACGTACACCCAGTATTGACATACACCACAGACAGGCAGTATTGACATACACCACAGACAGGCAGTATTGACATACACCACAGACAGGCAGTATTGACATACACCACAGACAGGCAGTATTGACATACACCACAGACAGGCAGGTTTTGACATACACCACAGACAGGCAGGTTTTGACATACACCACAGACAGGCAGTTTTGACATACACCACAGACAGGCAGTATTGACATACACCACCGACAGGCAGTTTTGACATACACCACCGACAGGCAGTATTGACATACACCACAGAAAGGCAGGCAGTATTGACGTACACCACAGAAAGGCAGTATTGACATACACCACAGACAGGCAGTATTGACATACACCACAGACAGGCAGTATTGACATACACCACAGACAGGCAGGTTTTGACATACACCACAGACAGGCAGTATTGACATACACCACAGACAGGCAGTATTGACATACACCACAGACAGGCAGTATTGACATACACCACAGACAGGCAGGTTTTGACATACACCACAGACAGGCAGGTTTTGACATACACCACAGACAGGCAGTTTTGACATACACCACAGACAGGCAGTATTGACATACACCACCGACAGGCAGTTTTGACATACACCACAGACAGGCAGTATTGACATACACCACAGACAGGCAGTTTTGACATACACCACAGACAGGCAGTATTGACATACAACCACAGACAGGCAGTTTTGACATACACCACAGACAGGCAGTATTGACATACACCACAGACAGGCAGTATTGACATACACCACAGACAGGCAGTATTGACATGCACCACAGACAGGCAATATTGTTTTGTCTGCAGATGAACAAGTTTGTAATGCATTGTGTTGTGTTCGTTGAAGATCACATGTGTGTCTGCACATAGACTACTACAGCGCTCAGTGACTGTTCAACGACCTTCTAAATCCAACATTTACTTTCCCCAAATCTTGCTTATCTTCCACTAAGCAAATCTTTAGCTCAGTAATACGCTTAAATCTGCTTACATGAAAGTGTCTGTTCTTGGTGATAATGCCCTGGACTGGTTTGGTGTTTCATTGGCATTACAACAGGAGACTTCTCTGGTTGGTACAAATACTTTCCTGTCAATAATCCACTAATGTGTGCCTTTGTACTCATACCGGTCACTTAACATTTCTGCTGCACTCGAAGCTACAGGAAGGAACACACGCGCACACACGCGCACACACACTCTCCAGACATGGTAAAGTGATGTAGACAGTCGCAGGTCAGACACACATTTGCTGTGTGTGTGTGTGTGTGTGTGTGTGTGTGTGTGTGTGTGTGTGTGTGTGTGTGTGTGTGTGTGTGTGTGTGTGTGTGTGTGTGTGTGTGTGTGTGTGTGTGTGTGTGTGTGTGTGTGTGTGTGTGTGTGTGTGTGTGTGTGTGTGTGTGTGTGTGTGTGTGAGAGAGAGACCATGCCACTGCCTGCGTCACTTTACGATGTCTGGAGTCAACAAACAAACCTTCGTATTCCCATAACTTAACCCACAGGTCTTGGGGGGCTCCAAACAGTGTGGCCAGCGACATCTTTGTTGTTGTTCTCTTTTGGGTGTCATGGGTTTTCTCTCTCTGTCTGCCCCAGGCCCTGACCAAAATAAAATGTTTCCGCCCTGCAGTACTGTGGGATGTGGGCATCAATCCCTGTGTCTGGCTCAGTTGGCAGCTGACATAGTAGTGGTTTTGGTAAGGTCGGTAGGGACGACCTTGGTTTGGAATGACCTCCCACACAGACTGAGGGTTGAGGCAGCTGATGGGTTGCACGAGAAGTGTTTCCACTTCATACTGAACAAGACAGGCCTGGAAAGAGAGACAACTATTTCTCTCTCCTTCTGTAACAAAAACTGACACATTTGATATCTATCCTTCTTTCCAAGTATCTCCCTGACCGATGGCCTTTCAAGCCTCAGCCAGACAAGAGGAAAGCGGTAGGGAGAGAGGGAGGGAGAGAGCGAAAGGGAAAGAGAGACAGGACAAGAGAAAAGCTAGCGTGTCTGCTGCTCCTCCCCAATAGATACTGGGTGGTCTACCAGGGCCTTCACAGAGATCTCTCTTTCTCCTGTCTCCCTCTACCTGTCTCTCTCACACACACTGTGGGTTCTTGTCGCATATCAGCAAAACAGATGCCCTAAGGTGGAACGCTGAAACCTTGAGTGCTAGTACACACTTTATCCAGCCCTCTGTGGGCGTTGCTGTTGTTGTTCTTCTTATAAAGAGGCCTGTTAAGTACGGATCGACTGTTCACAACCCACTTTCTGACAGCAGCGTCAAACACACACACACACACACTCACACACACCTTTCACCTGACGAGGGTAACATTGTGCCTTCGGGGCCTGCATCAGTTACCTGCTGACATGCAGACTGTGATTGATGAGACGCCCGGGGCTCTAGAGTAGACCGTCAGCTGCTCATAATTTATACATCTTATCTCTGTCAGAAGAGAAGACAGAGCGCCACACTGCATTGCTTATATTGAGATGAAAAACACAGTGCTTGTTTCGGCAACGGTGCTGGTGGTGGTGGAGGTGCAGCAGTGACATAGTCACAACTCTGTTTGCTATCTGTTACATCTATCACCAGGTGCTTTGAGTGGCTTGACCTCGCAGTTTCTCTCTCCCCCCTCAATTCAATTTAAGGGCTTTATTGTCATGGGAAACATACGTTAACATTGCCAAAGAAAGTGAAGTAGATAATAGGGCCTCCCGAGTGGCGCAGTGGTCTAAGACACTGCATCGCAGTGCTAGCTGTGCTACTAGAGATTTTGGGTTCAAGTCCAGGCTCTGTCGCAGCCGGCCGCGACCGGGAGACCCATGGGGCGGCGCACAATTGGTCCAGCGTCGTCTGGGTTAGGGGAGGGTTTGGCTGGCAGGGATGTCCTTGTCCCATTGCGCACTGGCGACTCCTGTGGCGGGCCGGGCGCAGTGCACGCTGACACGGTAGCCAGGTGTACGGTGTTTCCTCCGATACATTGGTGTGGCTGGCTTCCGGGTCTTGTGTCAAGAAGCAATGCGGCTTGGTTGGGTTGTGTTTCGGAGGACGCACGGCTCTCGACCTTCGCCTCTCCCGAGTCCGTACAGGAGTTGCAGCGATGAGACAAGACTGTAACAACCAATTGGATACCACGATATTGGGGAGAAAAAGGGTTAAAAAAAGATAATAAACAAAAGTGAAATTAACTATTAAAATTAACAGTAAACATTACACTCACAGAAGTTCCAAAATAATAAAGACATTTCAAATGTCATACTCTCTCTCTCTCTCTCTCTCTCTCTCTCTCTCTCTCGTACCTTACTCTCTCTTTGTCCTTCCAGTCTCTCCATTTCCTGTCTCTCTTTCAGTCTTTCTCTCTCTCTCTCTCTACCTCCCTTTTCTCTCTCTCCTGTCACATTCCTCCGCTGAAAGCTCCTGGCTCTTCCTCAGTCCAGTCTACTCGTCCACTCCAGTCCAGTCCAGGGGATAAAGGCCAGGGCTGACAAGAGGCTCGACTTACAGCATAATTATATATCTCTCTCCAAGCCTTGCATCAGATTTAAATAGTGGATCAGTAATTTCATATGACCAGGGTTCTGAGTAGCCAGACCTACTGCATGTAGCTGTTTCTAAGTCAGTTAGTATACCTTTGTCGGTTAGTATACCAATGGATTTAAAAGGACTGGATCAATAATTCATTATCCAGACTAATACTTGGGTGTTAATAATGAATCATCTAAACCATCTTGTGACGGTTGCCTTATACATACATAATATACTATGCATTATAAAGTCAGACTGGTTTGTAAGGCCTCTTTGTCTACATTAGCTGCCTTTCCGTCTACCATCACATTTCTGTCACATTGTTTAGGCTTGACTTGCCTTTATTCCTTTTGACAGCCAATTTGGGAATAGCTGGGATGTTGCATTGAAAAGTGTACACTGAGTGTACAAAACATTAAGAACACCTGCTCTTTCCATGACATGGACTGAGCAGGTGAATTCAGTTGAAAGCTATGATCCCTTATTGATTCCATTTGTTAAATCCACTTCAATCCGTGTAGATGAAGGGGAGGAGACATGTTAAAGAAGGATTTTTAAGCCTTGAGACAATTGAGACATGGATTGTGTATGTGTGCCATTCAGAGGGTGAATGGGCAACACAAAAAATGTTAAGTGCCTTTGAACGGGGTATGGTAGTGGGTGCCAGGCACACCGGTTTGTGTCAAGAACTGCAAGGCTGCTGGGTTTTTCACCCTCAACAGTTTCCTGTGTGTATGAAGAATGGTCCAGCGCCAAAAAGACATCCAGCCAAAATGACACAACTGTGGGAGGCATTGGAGTCAACATGGGCCAGCATCCCTGTGGAACGCTTTCGACACCTTGTAGGGGTGTTCCTAATGTTTGGTATACTCAGTGTACAGTGACCCATTGTAATAAGAAATGCAGTGTGATGACAAAAGAAAAGCCACATTGTTTCGATATAAGACAGATCTGATATTGTATAGCGTGTCTTGTCTTCATACATGGTTTCAGGATGGCTAGATCAGCCTAGAGCAGCTGTAACAGATGCATTTGAGCCATTGAGTTATTGTCTAGAGCACGTCAGTGATAACTGAATGTGACTCAGCATGTCTTGTGCACTATTACTGTTGGACATTGTGTTGCCGGATGTGAAAAGAACATTTAAGAAACCCCACTCAACTTCACCTCTTCTCTTTTCCATTCGTTTAGAGTGCTTTGTTCACCTTTGTTGCGCTCAGATGTTCCTTAAGAACCTCCGTAACTGCAAACACTAACAACACAACTTTGATTCTATTACCCCTTCATGCTATTGATCTCCAGTCTTTTCTCTGTGAAATCGTGTCTTTTTTATCGCCTTTGCATATGTGTGTAAGTTTGCTTAAAGCTATATGCTGTCTGTTTGGCTCTATTGATTCGGTGGATATTGGAGACATCAGTCCCTCTGTGATGATCGCCATAAGAAACCATCAAGAATCAAGTAAATTAGGCTAATTATGCGCTCTGAGGAAGATAGAGCATTGTGCACCGTATAAACTATTAAAATGGGTTTGTGTGTGGTATTTAGTATTTACAGTGTTTAAAGACTGCCTCTATGGTTGTCATTAGCTATATTGTGTACGAGCTATGTTCTTCAGACTTACTCTAAACATCTGGGTGGTTGGTTGTGTAGGTTTGGGATGAGACATTTGACTGTAATGTAATCAATAGGAAGGATATTGTGTGTAGGGTAAAAAAAAACGACTATTAATTCAACCACTGGCAATAAGGGTTTGAAATACTATAAAGGATATGCAGTTTCATTTGTAGGGACACTTTATGAAGCAAATATTTGCCATGGATAGCCTTCTAAAAGTAGTTTGCCAGTATCCTAGGTGACCTTCTAGTTTATAGTTTCTACAGTTCACAACTCCACCCAAACCTTTGTTACTCCTGTTAACAGGGCATTCATTCAATCTGTCCTCCATTGTGTTGTTTCCTGTATACGGTAAGCTTTCAGGGACTTCCAGCTTTTGGCAAAACTGTCCTCATGTTTGTACTGTGGATATTGTGGATTCGTATGGGTGCTTGTCAGACATCACCCTTCAGGGCAAACTTGAGAATAGTGAGTAGTGCTCCAGTGATGTTTTTTCTCCCCTACCTTCAAATCACAGCTGGCATTGTCATGGTGGTGGTGCTTATCAGGTGTTAAACAACACTTTGGACCCAAGGACAGCGGCGACAGCCAAATTACAGGGTCCTCTCCTCCTCTCCAGGCAAGAGAATTTAAAGGAGAGAGAAAGTATAGGGCAGGGAAGCCGGGGACAGGGAGGGAAACAGGAGGGAGTCAGGAAAGACTAGTCAAAGAGGTGACCATCAGACAGGCAGCGTCTCAGAGATGTTTGGCAGCCTGGCCCTGCCCGCATGCAGTCCTGCCCGCCATCGGATAATTGGAGAGAAAACATATATGGGAGCAAATAACCCCCTGTCAGGAGCACTAAAGGAACTGTTCTAAAGCCCTGAGAGGTCTGGCAGGAGAGAAGGAGGAAAGATGAGGAGGAAAGAGAAATGCCTGTGTCAAATGGAAGAAAACCCGCTCTGGAGCAGCTAGCTTATATTCCAGATAATTGTTGACCAGTAGGCAGAATCGATCGCCC
This sequence comes from Salmo salar, assembly GCF_965601325.2. NCBI lineage: Eukaryota > Metazoa > Chordata > Actinopteri > Salmoniformes > Salmonidae > Salmo > Salmo salar. Next base: position 76,214,130 of record NC_138291.1, read on the forward strand.
TCTTTTGATATATTGTGTGAAAAATGTGTTTCCGCTGTTGCCTTCATTGTTGTGTATTTATTGTGGAGCTTTGACTGATTTGATGTGTTTTGTGATATGTCTAATTTGAAACATGGATAGTGATCTAGGTAGCATGTTTTTGTACTGCCAGTGTATAGACTGTGGCAATCTTAGGCAGTATACTATTCAGTATACGTTCCTAGCCTGTGCCTTTCTCGTTCCTAGCCTGTGCCTCTCTCGTTGCTAGCCTGTGCCTCTCTCATTACTAGCCTGTGCCTCTCTCGTTCCTAGCCTGTGCCCCCACTCGTTCCTAGCCTGGGCCTCTCTCGTTCCTAGCCTGGGCCTCTCTCGTTCCTAGCCTGGGCCTCTCTCGTTCCTAGCCTGGGCCTCTCTCGTTCCTAGCCTGGGCCTCTCTCGTTCCTAGCCTGGGCCTCCCTCGTTTCTAGCCTGGGCCTCTCTCGTTCCTAGCCGGGGTCTCTCTCGTTCCTAGCCTGGGCCTCTCTCGTTCTTAGCCTGGGCCTCTCTCGTTCCTAGCCTGGGCCTCTCTCGTTCCTAGCCTGGGCCTCTCTCGTTCCTAGCCTGTTGTTGTGTGTGTGCTCCTATACGGAAGTTCTGACCACATGCATTTGAGTTCATTAAACATGCTTCCTGTTTTTGTTGTGATAAACACGTAGCGCCAGTGTGGGCCCTTCCCATGGTTGCTGTGTAGCGTTGAGGGCCCCAAGGAAAGGCTCCTATGGTGCCATTCACGCCTCCCTCTCACTGGCTTTGTTTAGCAACAAAATAAGCTTCCAATGCATCAGTTTTTGGCATGCCTTACATAGGGGAAAACTGCAACTTTTCTTTCTCTGGAATTATCCAGGGGTCTCTTCTGGCTTGTCTTTCCTCCCCTTTTCTCTCCCTCACGGTGTCTCTCTCTCTTTCTCTCTCTCTCATTTTATCTATCTCTCCAGTACCCAACCTGCCTGACCTCTCTATTCATCCGAGCGTGTCAAAATGTTAATGAGAATCCCTCCCAAAAGTGCTCAGGGGTTAAATAAAGTCTTCAAAATCTGTCGCTCTGAATTTATTTATTTATTTAGCCTACTCTGCTCGCTGCCACTCTCCCTTCAGTCCCTCCATTCCATCCCTTTCTATCCCCAGACAGGGCTTGTCTTGTTTTGTTTTTGTTGGGTCTTTTTTTTGTTCAGGCAGCTGCGCGGGCAACCATTGTCTGGGTCTTTAGCTCAACGGCCTCACTCATTAATCATCCAGTCAGACTATTTATAACTGTGGCGAGGAGAGGAGGAGTCGCCTGCCACCCCGGCCGCCATTGCAGTCTTTTGTCACCGTGGCTCCATACTTGGAGTCAGGAGGAAGTCTAATTATGAAGTGTTCAGATGACAGGCCTCAACATGGAGTCTGACAGTCACACTGAGGGGAGGGAGGGAGACTTTTTGTCTTTAATGATACATCCTCATTCCATTAAAATTTGGTCTCTGTTGTTTGTAGAGCCCCCTCCATCTAAAACCTACCATACTCTCTGCCCCACATACCCCCTGCCACTGATGTGCCTTCACTCCTGATCCGCTCGTAATGTTCCTCACCTTAATGCAGAGGTTGTAGAGGGCTTTACCTCACACCCCCTCAAACTCCCCCAGGCTCGGAGTGTTAAAGTCCAACAAGTCCTCCATACCCCCTTGCCAGTCCCCAGTCTCTGCCGTCACCTGCAGTGGCGGAAACATTGGTGGCCCCTCCCCCTTTGGCCACTCAAACACCCCCCTTACTGGCTCGGACAGTGCCTCCTGGACCTCCTCCAGGAATCTCTCCAGCAGCCTAAGAGATGTTAGTCCTGTTTGTTGTGCCAGGACTTCTGGGGTTTTCCACCCCTCCTCCCCCAGCGGCCGTAGGTCACCCAGCTTTAGTAAACCCGCTGCCATCAGTCACTTCTGCAGGGTGGCCGATTGAACCGTTCTCAAAAGGATGGCAGCCTAGGCTCCACACCCCCTTCTCGTGTGGGCCTTAGCAGCTGCCATGCCCTCAGCACCGCAGAGTAAAAATCAGAGACCTGCTGTACTCAACCTCTCCAGCCTGATGAGGAACAGAGGCCGGTCCAACCCTAATCCGCAAGCTCTCCTCAGCAGCGCGCATGCTGATTCCCTCCAGCCGACATCAGTATGGTACAGCAGTCTCTGCGCCACCTTTAGTCGGAATGCAGCCACCCTGCTCTCCAGTTCCACCAGGCCCTGTCCTCCTTCGTGGATGGACATATACAACACTGCCGCCCTCAGCCAGGTGATGGCCCGACCAGAAAAAATCCACTAGCTTGCTTTGCAGGTCTGCGAGCAGAACCAGCGGGGGGGTTGAGGACAACCAGTTTATGCCACAGGGAGGATGCCGCCAGGTTGTTGATTATCAGCACCCTCCCTCCATATGACACTTGGGACAGGAGCCACCTTCACCTGGGCCCTATCTCTCCATGCCCCAGATAACAGAGCTTTGCTCTTGCCCCAGTTCACTTTAGCTGATGAAGCTCCCTAGTACACCTTCAGACGAGTCTCTAGTGCCTGCATATCCTGCCCATCACAGACACGTAATCTGCATACGCCGACACTGCTATGCCTGTCAACACATCCATGCCTGTCCAGCACACTCCCTGCAGTCTCCTGCGTAGGAGGCCCAAAAAAGGCTCAGTGGCTATTGTATGTAACTGCCCCGATAGAGGGCATCCTTGTCTAATGCCCCGTCTCGCCCAGACTGGCCTACTGAGCCCCCCTCCCACCTTGACCATACATGACGCCTCAGCATACAATATCTTCAGACAAGCCAAAAACCTTTCACCAAACCCAAACACAGACATCACATTGAACAGATACTCATGGTCCAAAAGCCTTCTCTTGGTCTAAAGAGACCAGTCCAAAGTTCACATTAGAAACTCTCGACAAGTTCAACATGTTCCTGACTAAAAACAAGTTGTCCGTGATTGAGCGTCCCGGTACACAATATGTCTGTTCCTTGTGTACTATAGAGTCCAGATGGGACTTCAGTCTGTTAGAGACCTTGGCAAATATCTTGTAGTCCGCACAGAGCAATGCCACAGGCCTCCAGTTCTTAAGTTCACACAAGTCCCCTTTTTTGGGCAGGAAGTCAGAGCCACTTATAAGCAGCTCATCGGCAACTCTCCTACCACAACGCACTCACGCAAAACGCAAAAGAAGTCCAGTCCAGTTATTTCCCCAATTTTTTTATAAAACTCCGCTGGGAGTCCATTGACCCCCGGTGCACGGCCGAGGTCTGCAAAGAGGACTGCCACCCCTGCACTAACATTTGTTCCATGGCTCAGCACACTTGCCCCTTTCCACCAGAGCCCCCAATCGACTTCATTCACCACATCACTATGCGTCTCCTGCAGAAACAATAGCCTACCCCAAGAGTCTCCATAAGAAGTGGGAAAAAAGACAGCAAAGAAAGAGACCAATAGCAAAGCTCAAAAAGCCCCAGTGCCAGAAAAAAACTATTAATCTAAAAAGCATCTGAAGGTAGACCTTTACGCACGGTTGTGACCCACTTCCTCAACCAAAAACGTTTCCTGTGTGAGAAGACACCATGCCCCTCATTTTTCATAGCGTGTTGTACTGATCTTACAAACTTTCCCCGATCGCAAAAAAAAGCTTCAAGATTAACCTTTTTCCCTTTAGTCCTCTTCCTCAGACTCACCTTCCTCATCTCCATCTCCCATCCTGACCACCTGCCCTTTCTCTCTAGTTGGGGCCTCCCCCCAGCACCAGGCAAAGGTTTCTTAGTGCCTTAGTCCACAACAGCCTCTCTCCTCCCACCTCCTTTCTTCTCCCACTTTTTCCTCTTTCACTTGACACCCTCCTCCACCGCCCCTAGTCGCGTACCCTTCCCCACTGTACTCTCCTCATCCTCTAGCATAACCTGTGTAGACCCAGCCTCATCTACACCACCATCCATGTCATGACTAGACCCAATCTCATCTACCGTTCACAGTCCCCAGGTCCAGAACAGAGGCTAGGAAATGCACAGTATTAAATAGAGCAATGACTACATGGAACTCTCTGCCACCTCAGGTAACTCAAGCTAGCAGTAAAATCAGATAAAAAAACCCCTGATAAAACAACACCTCACGGAACAACACGAAGTGTGAAGATGCGCACACACACACTCTCTACACACACACACACACACACACACTCACACACACACACACACACACACACACACACACACACGCACACACACTCTCTACACACACACGCACACACACACACACACACACACACACACACACACACACACACGCACACACACACTCACACACACACACACATTGTAATATTTTAATATTGGTTATTTTGTACATTTGTAATATTGGAGCAATGTACATTTATAATGCTCAATGTTTTATGATTTTAGACAGTTTTATTTATGATGTAGACAGTTTTATTATGATGTAGACTGTTTTATTTATGATGTAGACAGTTTCATTATGATGTATTGTTTAATTTATGATGTAGACTGTTTCATTATGATGTAGACTGTTTCATTATGATGTATTGTTTTATTATGATGTATTGTTTTATTTATGATGTAGACAGTTTCATTATGATGTAGACTGTTTTATTTATGATGTAGACAGTTTCATTATGGTGTATTGTTTAATTTATGATGTAGACTGTATGATGTAGACAGTTTTATTATGATGTAGACTGTTTCATTATGATGTATTGTTTTATTATGATGTATTGTTTTATTTATGATGTAGACAGTTTTATTATGATGTATTGTTTTATTTATGATGTAGACTGTTTCATTATGGTGTATTGTTTAATTTATGATGTAGACTGTTTCATTATGATGTAGACTGTTTCATTATGATGTATTGTTTTATTATGATGTATTGTTTTATTTATGATATATGTACTGTTTCATTTATGATGTAGACTGTTTCATTATGATGTATTGTTTTATTTATGATGTAGACTGTTTCATTATGGTGTATTGTTTTATTTATGATGTAGACTGTTTTATTATGATGTAGACAGTTTTATTATGATGTAGACTGTTTCATTATGATGTATTGTTTTATTATGATGTATTGTTTTATTTATGATATAGACTGTTTCATTATGATGTATTGTTTTATTTATGATGTAGACTGTTTCATTATGATGTAATGTTTTATTTATGATGTAGACTGTTTTATTTATGATGTAGACTGTTTAATTATGATGTATTGTTTTATTATGATGTATTGTTTTATTTATGATGTAGACGGTTTCATTATGATGTATTGTTGTATTATGATGTATTGTTTTATGTATGATGTAGAATGTTTTAATATGATGTATTGTTTTATTATGCTGTATTGTTTTATTTATGATGTAGACTGTTTCATTATGATGTATTGTTTTATTATGATGTATTGTTTTATTTATGATATAGACTGTTTCATTATGATGTATTGTTTAATTTATGATGTAGACTGTTTTATTATGATGTAGACCATTTTATTATGATGTAGACTGTTTTATTTATGATGTAGACTGTTTCATTATGATGTATTGTTTTATTATGATGTATTGTTTTATTATGATGTATTGTTTTATTTATGATATAGACTGTTTCATTATGATGTATTGTTTTATTTATGATGTAGACTGTTTTATTATGATGTATTGTTTTATTTATGATGTAGACTGTTTCATTATGATGTATTGTTTTATTTATGATGTAGACTGTTTCATTATGATGTATTGTTTTATTATGATGTATTGTTTTATTTAGGATGTAGACTGTTTCATTATGATGTATTGTTTTATTATGATGTATCTGTTTTATTTATGATGTAGACTGTTTTATTATGATGTATTGTTTTATTTATGATGTAGACTGTTTTATTATGATGTATTGTTTTATTTATGATATAGACTGTTTCATTATGATGTATTGTTTTATTTATGATGTAGACTGTTTCATTATGATGTATTGTTTTATTATGATGTATTGTTTTATTTATGATGTAGACTGTTTCATTATGAGGTATTGTTTTATTATGATGTATTGTTTTATTTATGATGTAGACTGTTTCATTATGATATATTGTTTTATTTATGATGTTGATTGTTTCATTATGATGTATTGTTTTATTATGATATATTGTTTTATATATGATGTAGACTGTTTCATTATGATGTATTGTTGTATTATGATGTATTGTTTTATTTATGATGTAGACTGTTTCATTATGATGTATTGTTTTATTATGCTGTATTGTTTTATTTATGATGTAGACTGTTTCATTATGATGTATTGTTTTATTATGATGTATTGTTTTATTTATGATATAGACTGTTTCATTATGATGTATTGTTTAATTTATGATGTAGACTGTTTTATTATGATGTAGACTGTTTTATTATGATGTAGACTGTTTTATTTATGATGTAGACTGTTTCATTATGATGTATTGTTTTATTATGATGTATTGTTTTATTTATGATGTAGACTGTTTCATTATGATGTATTGTTTTATTATGATGTATTGTTTTATTTAGGATGTAGACTGTTTCATTATGATGTATTGTTTTATTATGATGTATTGTTTTATTTATGATGTAGACTGTTTTATTATGATGTATTGTTTTATTTATGATGTAGACTGTTTCATTATGATGTATTGTTTTATTTATGATGTAGGCTGTTTCATTATGATGTATTGTTTTATTATGATGTAGACTGTTTCATTATGATGTATTGTTTTATTTATGATGTAGACTGTTTCATTATGATGTATTGTTTTGTTATGATATACTGTTTTATTTATGATGTAGACTGTTTTATTATGATGTATTGTTTTATTTATGATGTAGACTGTTTCATTATGATGTATTGTTTTATTTATGATGTAGACTGTTTCATTATGATGTATTGTTTTATTTATGATGTAGACTGTTTCATTATGATGTATTGTTTTGTTATGATATACTGTTTTATTTATGATGTAGACTGTTTTATTATGATGTATTGTTTTATTTATGATGTAGACTGTTTCATTATGATGTATTGATTTGTTCCTGTTTGGACCCCAGGAAGAGTAGCTGGCAGCAGCTAATGGGGATCCTAATAAATATGAATACTAAATTATAGATACAGATATCAAGATATTATATATAGTTAAATGCATCTTTTAGTATTCTGCATAGTTTCATATCCACCGCAGATATACAGTAGTTTGAAATGAAAACCGGACTTGAAGTGTCTTAAGAAAGGATCTGTTTGTTGGGCAGCATCAACATCAAAAAACCTCCAAAATAAATAAATATAACATTTGTGAATCCATCCTCCTGGCGAGTGACAGACAGTCTTTGTTATATGTCATCTGACTCCTTTGGCAGACAGCTATCAGGAAGAAAGGGAACTCACTGTGCACCGTGTCAAAAAATAAAAAATTGAGTCAGTCTTTTCCTCCTCCCCTCCCTCCCTTCCTTCTTCCCTCGTTTCCCCCCAAAAGCTTGAGATTTCCAAATAATGAAAAGGAGGATCAGGTCGCTGTCACTGTCATCGGAACAAACATAAACTTTTCTGGCACCTAATAAATAGGCATGGTGGCATTGCGTTGTTCTGTGTGCCAGACAGGTGTGCCTGCTCCAGTGATGATGGATCCTATTACAGTCTATAGGGAGCCTGTTGGCTTTCTTGTCATATATTGTCACATATCTCTCTCCGGAGAAAGGGAGCTTTGAGAGATGGCCAAAAGTAATTACACAGATGCCTCCCTGACGCTGCTGTTGTTGTCCTTGTTGTCTGTCTTTTCCTCCCTCTAGCTCGGCATCGCTAAAGCTACTGAAATCTGTTACCGGGCCGTAGCCATATTTCAGTTAGAGAGTTGGAAGTGGAATGTACACGTTGATGTTTTCTCTGCTTACTTGTGTAGCACGGCAATGATTGCTAGCTCATTAACTCGCCAGGTTGGAGGTTTGTTGTTACCATGGGCGTCGCCATGAGAACGAGGGGGAGAAGGGATATAAGAAGGTTTGTGGTTGCCGATGGGCGCTTCAACTCAGCGCCAGGGCGGAACCGAGAGGCCTGATCGGACGTGTGGTGATGACACGTTTTGCACCTGAATGGCAGGTACATCAGCATGTCCTTGTAAGCGTATCGTCGGGGAGACAGTGGTGCCTTTGTTCTCGTGGCAGACCCACTTGGGTTGCTGACAGGGCGCTGATGGATATTATCATTCTTAATGTCAGTAAATAGTAGCAACGCCTGATAAGGGATCTGTTTCCCCTCAGAGCTCCATGGAGAGCTCATTTATCTTTCTACAGCTCTCTCTGTTATCCCTCTCCCTCTTTCTCTCTCTGTGTCTTCTCTCTCTTTCTTACTCTCGCCGCCTCTTTCTCTCATTTTCTTTCTCTTTCTCTCTCTCTGTCTTCTCTCTCTTTCTTACTCTCGCCGCCTCTTTCTCTCATTTTCTTTCTCTTTCTCTCTCTGTGTCTTCTCTCTCTTTCTTTCTCTCGCCACCTCTTTCTCTCGTTTTCTTTCTCTCCTTCTCTGGCATATTTTTGAACTTAGACATGGAAGTTGTCTAGTTCAGAGAGAGAGAGAGAGAGAGAAGTGTGGTTCTCTCTCTCTATTTCTCTCTGGTTATTGTAATGTTGTATGCTAGTCATCTGAGCAGAGATAGTGCTTTAGTCAGTAATATATTAGGCAACTCCTGATTAGATTCTGTCATGGTGAGACCTCTCTGTGTCCCTCCCACTCCATCCATCAGGTCTTATCCATACACACTAGTAAACACTAACACAAGACAGCCATCAGCCCATCACACAGGTCAACCATGGCCAGCTAAAGGACCGTGGCCAGATCTTGGTATGACGTTATAGCAACATTTTGTTACTCTGGACCATACAGAATATTATCCTCTATATGTGATCTATAAATACAAATACAAACTATGAAAAACCATGAGAACGGGGCCCGTCATTTTTATTTGCCATCTTTATATAGACCGACCCCATTGGGAAAAACAGGCCAATTATGGCCGTAATTACAACATTTCAACCAGTTTTTCCCCCCACTGTGACAACTTGAAGGTCTTTAAGGTCTTGTAATGTGGTTGCCCAATTATGTAACTAATAATACCTGGTAGAGCTACACAGAGCAGTGTGTGAATCCCAAATGGTGCCCTATTCCCTTTATAGGGCCCTAGTCAAAAGTACTGCACTCCATAGGGACTAGGGTGCCATTTGGGATACAGGAAGTGTGCGGCAGTACAGTGGGCAATGTAGGTCCAAGAGACTTCACATTGAAAAGGTTAAACATTGACTGTGAACAAGCCCAACATGACACAGGCACACAACCTCCTCTGAACCACACACAACATGGCATTTAGAAACAGGGACTAGATACAGAATACAGCAGGAGAAATAAACAGTTCTATTTCTATTCATGCTGTGTGCATAAAAAGGAAACGAGGTTTTAGAAGTGGGACTGTATTTCTATGGTGAACTTCTAATGCACAACTTCCAACTGTCTGTATCAAATGTCTCTGCTTTTGCCAATGCCTATGATTGCTTTGTATTGTGTCATTGGACTTTAGTGGGTCCTAGAGAGAGTATCTGTTGCTGAAGTCACAGCTATAATATAAACAGATAGTTTTCATCAAGGACTGCGCAGCGCTGGGAGATATAGCACAGGAATGTGATTACAAACATGTGGTATTGTCAGCCGATGAAGCAGACACAGACACACACACACACACACCTGAGTGACAGAGTAGAGGAGTAGAAAGGGAGGGATGGAAATGAGAAGGCCACCCCCCTTTACAGCTTTCAGCCTCCCTCTATTTCCAGTGGCAGACCATAAGGGCCCAGGAGGGAGCACCCACAAGCGCTTTCTACCTCTGTCACTACCCCTGTCACTCACCCCACTACAACCCGTCTACCGCTAGCCCTCTCCACACCCCCACCTCCTCTTCTCTATTCCGCTGACAGACGTGCTGATATCCTTCCAGGTGGTCATCGATACGTCATATCTCTGCAGAGAAACGGGTTTGTCTTCCGCAGGTGTGCCATACCCAGTGCTTCTACCCTCTCTTCCTTCTCCTCCTCAGAGAAGAACATTCAGACACGTGACTAGTCCCTGATAGCGGTTGGGTTGGCATGCAGGCGGTATCAAAGGGGTGTCTTTCTCAGGCAATTAGATGAAAATAAAGTGATGACTTGTGGTGTACAAAGGGAAGCAGGGGATCAAACACACATAATGTGATTAGAAGAGAAAGATGGAGGGCAGAGCCAGAGAAGAGGTGGAGGGGTGGGACATTTTCAGACTTTATCAGACCCGATAATGACAGACACATATAAAGGGGTGTGTGTGTGTGTGTGTGTGTGTGTGTGTGTGTGTGTGTGTGTGTGTGTGTGTGTGTGTGTGTGTGTGTGTGTGTGTGTGTGTGTGTGTGTGTGTGTGTGTGTGTGTGTGTGTGTGCGCGCTTGTGTGAACTTTTTTATTAGGTGTCTTCGAGGACAGCATGTGTAACATCCGTGCCAGATACCCTGTTCTCTGGGCGCTTAATGAAAAACGTCAGCGCTCCTTAGTTGTTGGCTCCATTACGTTCAGTTACAGTTTGAGAGCTAATGACTAGCAAACCCTATTAACACACACAAACAGCCATGTCAATGCAATGATTATTACCTCTCACATATAGCGAAAACAGTACCATAATTCCAAATTGGGTCAAATAAAATAACAGTCATGTTAATGTTTCTAGAGCAATACACTATACACTACAGGTCAAAAGTTTTAGAACACCTACTCATTCCAGGGTTTTTCTTTATTTTACTATTTTCTACATTGTAGAATAACAGTGAAGACATCAAAACTATGAAATAACACACATGGAATCATGTAGTAACCAAAAAACTTTTAAACAAATCAAAATATATTTTATATTTGAGATTCTTCAAATAGCCTTGATGACAGCGTTGCACACACTTGGTATTCTCTCAACCAGCTTCATGAGGTAGTCACCTGGAATGCATTTAAATTAGCAGGTGTGCATTGTTAAAAGTTAATTTGTGGAATTTATTCCCTTCTTAATGCGTTTGAGCCAATCAGTTGTGTTGTGACAAAGTAGGGGGTGTATACAGAAGATAGCCCTATTTGGTAAAATACCAAGTCCATAATATGTCAATAATAGCTCAAATAAGCAAGGAGAAACAGCAGTCATTACTTTAAGACATGAAGGTCAATCAATATGGAACATTTCAAGAACTGAAAGTTTCTTCAAGTGCAGTTGCAAAAACCATCAAGCGCTATGATGAAACTGGCTCTCATGAAGACCGCCACATGAATGGAAGACCCAGAGTTACCTCTGCTGCAGAGGAGAAGTTCATCAGAATTACCAGCCTCAGAAATTACAGCCCAAATAAATGCTTCACAGAGTTCAAGTAACAGACACATCTCAACATCAACTGTTCAGAGGAGGCTGTGTGAATCAGGCGTTAATGGTCGAATTTCTGCAAAGAAACCACTACTAAAGGACACCAATAATAATAAGAGACTTGCTTGGACCAAGAAACACGAGCAATGGACATTAGACCAGTGGAAATGTGTCCTTTGGTCTGGAGTCCAAATTGGTCCAAATTGGACTGGAGTCCAACCGCCATGTCTTTGTGAGACGCTGTGTGGGTGAACGGATGATCTCCGCATGTGTTTTTCCCACCGTAAAGCATGGAGGAGGAGGTGTTATGGTGTGGGGGTGCTTTGCTGGTGACACTGTCTGTGAATTATTTAGAATTTAAGGAACAATTAACCAGCATGGCTACCACAGCATTCTGCAGCGATACGCCATCCCATCTGGTTTGTGCTTCGTGGGACTATAATTTGTTTTTCAACAGAACAATGACCCAACACACCTCCAGGCTGTGTAAGGGCTATTTGTCCAAGAAGGAGAGTGATGGAGTGCTGCATCAGATGACCTGGCCTCCACAATCCCTCAACCTCAACCAAATTGAGATGGTTTGGGATGAGTCGGACCGCAGAGTGAAGGAAAGGCAGCCAACAAGTGCTCAGCATATGTGGGAACTCCTTCAAAACTGTTGGAAAAGCATTCCAGGTGAAGCTGGTTGAGAGAATGCCAAGAGTGTGCAAAGCTGTCATCAAGGCAAAGGGTGGCTATTTGAAGAATCTTAAATATAAAATATTTTGATTTGTTTAACACTTTTTTGGTTACTACATGATTCCATATGTGTTATTTCATAGTTTTGATGTCTTCACTATTATTCTACAATGTAGAAATAGTAAAAAAAAAACAAAAAAAAATATTGAATGAGTAAGTGTGTCGAAATTTTTGACAGGTAGTGTATATACAAAAGTATGTGGACACCCGCTCAAATTTTGAGCACCGTCATAGGATGCCACCTTTCCAACAAGTCAGTTCGTCAAATTTTCTGCCCAGCTAGAGCTACCCGGTGAACTGTAAATGCTGTTATTGTGAAGTGGAAACGTCTAGGAGCAACAACGGCTCAGCCTCGAAGTGGTAGGCCACACAAGCTCACAGAACAGGACCGCTGAAGTGCGTAGCGTATAAAAATCATCTGTCCTCGGTTGCAACACTCTGTTACCTTAGATTGTAAACTGTCATGGTCAAAACCATATAGATTTAATGGTTGTAAAGATGGGGATAGGTCTGTCCGTAATAAAGAGATGTTCTACTTTTTTGACACCACACTCTACAAAGCAAGTCCTGCAGGCTCTAGTTTTATCTTAACTTGATTATTGTCCAGTCATAATGGTCAAGTGCTGCAATGAAATACTTAGTTAAACTGCAGCTGGCCCAGAACAGAGCAGCACGTCTTGCTCTTCATTGTATTCAGAGGGCTAATATTAATACGATGCATGCCAGTCTCTCTTGGCTAAGAGTTCAGGAAAGACTGACTGCGTCACTTCTTGTTTTTATAAGAAACATTCATGTGTTGGAAATTCCAACTTACACACAGCTCTAACACACACACTTACCCCACCAGACATGCTACCAGGGGCCTTTTCACAGTCCCCAGGTCCAGAACAAATTCAAGGAAACGTACAGTATTATACAGAGCCATGGGTGCATGGAACTCCCATCTTGTATAGAGTAAGTGAACAACAAACCTGGTTTCAAAAAACAAATAAAGCAACACCTCACGGCACTACACCTCTCCCCATGTGACCTGCTTGTTGTGTGTATGTACTGACATGTATGTGTAACTGATAGATGCTCACAAACACACACTACCTGTTAATGTTTTTAAATGTATGTAAATTGTAAAGTATTTTGTCTGTAATGTTTTTTTTCGTTACATGTCGGACCCCAGTAAGACTAGCTGTCACCATTGGCTGACGCCAAAACAATCACAACCAAGTTCCAAACTGCCTCTGGAAGCAACGTCAGAACAAGAACTGTTCGTCGGGAGCTTCATGAAATGGGTTTCCATGGCCGGGCAGCAGCACACAAACCTAAGATCATCATGCGTAACGCCAAGCATCGGCTGGAGTGGTGTAAAGCTCACCACCATTGAGCTCTGAAACAGTGGAAACACATTCTCTGGAGAGGTGAATCACTTTTCACCATCTGGCAGTCCAACAGACAAATCGGGGTTTGGCGGATGCCAGGAGAACGCTACCTGCCCCATTGCATAGTGCCAACTGTAAAGTTTGGTGGAGGAGGAATAATGGTCGGGCTGTTTTTCATGGACCGAGCTAGGCCCCTTAGTTCTTGTGAAAGGAAATCTTAACGCTACGGCATTCAGTGACATTCTAGACAATTCTGTGCTTCCAACTTTCTGGCAACAGTTTGGGGAAGGCTCTTTCATGTTTCAGCATGACAATGCCCCCGTGCACAAAGCGAGGTCCATACAGAAATGGTTTGTCAAGATCGGTGTGGAAAAACTTGACTGGCCTGCACAGAGCCCTGACCTCAACCCCAGCAAACACCTTTGAGATTAATTGGAACACCGACCACGAGCCAGGCCTAATCACCCAACATCAGTGCCCGTCCTCACTAATGCTCTTGTGTCTGAATGGAATCAAGTCCCCACAACAATGTTTCAAGTTTATGTCACACGCACAAGTACAGTGAAATGCCTTTCTTGCAAACTCAAAAACCCAACAATGCAATAATCAATAACCATGTATTACTAGAAAAAAACACGAGAAATAAGAATAGGAAATATGAAATACACAATGCAGTAAGTAAGTAAGCAAACATACTCTATACAGGAAATATTTAAAAGTCAGTTCCAATACCAAATGTATATGTGCAGCGATACTGGAGTGATGGAGGTAGATATGTATAGGGGACTAGGCAACAGAGTAGCAGAAGTTTGCATGTGAGTGGGTGTGCGGGTGTGTAGAGTCAGTATAAATGTATGTGCATATTATGTATGAATGAGCATATGATGGAGTAACTGTGAGTGTGTAGGGCCACGTGAGTTTGCATAGAGAGTGCAAATATTGAAATAAAAAGGTCAATAAAGATACAAGGTAAACTCAGTCCATGTAGCTATTTTGTTAGCTATTTATCACTCTTATTGCAACATCTAGTGTAAAGCATTCCCAGAGAGTGTAGCAGCACAAAGGGGACCAACTCCATATCAATGCCCATGATTTTGGAATGAGATGTTCGACGAGCAGGTGTCCACATACTTTTGGTCATGTAGTGTATCCTAGGGCCAGAGTAATGTGAAAGCCAGACTCTCCAGATGGTTGATAATACATGTGTTTACAATGTCTGTTTTGATAAATACTATTTAGTCTCTCCTACTCTATTGGCTTTCCTGTTGATTGCCAGGCCAAAAGTGCCCCTCTTCAAATCATTGACATTCACTGCGATCCCTAAGGCCTCCACAACACAAACAAACAAACAACACTAATTCAACGCTCCGATGACACAAAAGCAGCATTCAATTCAATCGCTCCAAATAACCTCCTTGTCAAGCAGCTGCTAGTAAATGGGTTATTTGGCAGCCTAACAACAAGTTGCAGTTCAGACCCATTTGGGATTGTCAGCGAACACTATATAGCCTGCAGCCTCTAAGTAAAATGGGAGGCTCAATACGACTGGGGGCAGTTAGGGGAGCGAGAAAGAGGGGAGGGAGGGATGGCAGGAGGAGCGAGGGATGGAGGGAGAGAAAGAGAGGAAGGAAGAGAGGGAGAGGGGGCAGAGACAGGGGAGGCAGAGTGAGTGAGGGAAAGAGAGAGGGTAGGCAGATAGAGAGGGGAGGGAATGAGGGGGATGACTGGAGTGTTTAAGAGCATTACTTGCGCTATTATACGATGTCAGGAAATGTGCGTTAATTGGAAGTGATCAGGGCTCTCCTAAAAGCCGCTCTGTTCAGGAGGTTTGGGGTAGAAAGCGTAATTGTCCTGCATAATCCCCGGCTAGCACCGCTCACTCGCTCTCTCTCTCTCTGACCCTTCATCTGGATGAAGAGATCCAAAAAGAAGGGCTTTGTAAAGGCCAGACCCCCCTGGGCCTGACAGCCACGAGTCGCTCTCTGTATTACTTCATCTCTCTCTCTCTCTCTCTCTCTCTTACTGCATTTCTCTCCCTCCATTTTTCCATCTTTCATACCCTCTCTCTTCCTCTCCATCTTTCTCACTCTCTCCATCTCCCTCCATCTTTCTTTCTCCCACTCTGTTTCTCTGTTGTTGTGACTAATCGCTCAGTGTGTTGCCAGATATTAAGAGGTCCCCATGCAGCTTTCCCTCATGTCTCACAGGTGATTGACTGAAATGAATCAGTGTTCCTTACTGTGTTTGTCCTGCTTTCATATCAGGAAAGCGAGAGAGCGAAATTGAAAGGAGAGAGAGCGAAATTGAAAGGAGAGAGAGAGAGAGAGAGAGAGGAGAGAGAGAGAGAGAGAGAGAGAGAGAGAGAGAGAGAGAGAGAGAGAGAGAGAGAGAGAGAGAGAGAGAGAGAGAGAGAGAGAGAGAGAGTATGATTTAGACACACACAGAGGAGTCAGCTGTGAGCTGCATAGGGGTGTGTTGGGGGGAATATGCTGCCCTTGTGCCCTCTCTTTGAAGTGAAGCACAGGCCGTGTGTATGGGCCCCTGAGAGGGGAGTTACTAGAAGCCTTCTATACATCTTCTGAAGGCAGGGGGCCCGGCCTCTAGCTCAAGACACAACAAAACACACAGCTACCTAACACTGCTGCTTTCTGTTACACAGTACAGGATATGTCTGATTTTGAGCTAGATAAATGTACCAATTATCGGATTTATTCTTGTACGTTTGCTTGTTGATAATTCCTCAAGACGCTCTTTACAATTGATGCATTGTATTATCAGTCTTTCAACCTCCGTTGTTCTACATTCTCATTCAGTCTGACCTCTGGAAGACCTGTAATGAGTTGTGGTATTTATCTGAAGATTGATGTCAAATAAATTCTTCCAAACACTCGGTGATTGATGGGTGTTTATCTTCGTCTTAACAGTTCTGTTTTTCCGTCACGAGGCAAAGAGCGATGGCGTCCGCTTGCTGTGAGTACAATGTCATTAACCCTCAGTCCGATTAGCAGAGAGGAGAACAACTCCTCTTCTCTAGCAGATGCTTTGTGTCACAGTAATGTCACACTGTTAGGCCCAACTGTCACCACGCTCCTCAGTGGCGCTACTCAGAGTAAACACTATGGCTTTGATAGACCACTTTTAGGCCGCACGGCCTGCGCTGGGATCAGGGGTCGGCGGCCATCTTGGTGGTCTGCTCTGGTGTGTTCTGGGGAATGTTTGTCTGGAGAAGATAAGTGTTTGAAGAGGAGATCCAGATGCTCCTCCATTACAGATTGTCATGTCACACTACAGATAAGAACCCAGTGAAGGTCCCGCCGCTGGCCCCACTGGCCCCTACCACACACAGACACACTCATACAAGATAAATATTTACAAGAGGTATTTGGTTCTTTTTACAAAAGCAAGCGTGAAGGGACTCTGGCTTGGAGGATGCTTACACTTTTTTGTTGGTTACATGTACATGTACAGAGTGTGATACTTGTGACGATCAGGAACCAGGGTGGTGTGTGTGTGTGTGTGTGTGTGTGTGTGTGTGTGTGTGTGTGTGTGTGTGTGTGTGTGTGTGTGTGTGTGTGTGTGTGTGTTTTTTCTCCAATTTAAGATATTACACACCTCCGAGCGGTTCATCTTACTGAGTAGAAACAAACAGTAAAACCACCCACCTTCATCGTAACGCTGCATTCCAATCTTCTAAATGCAGAAAGCGTGAGAGAGAGTGTGTTTTCACCACTGTGATAAAAACACAGGGGCCTGTGGTGTAAGTTAATACGCTTACCTCAGCGACTGTCTGTCACGCCAACCGCCAATTTATTAGAGCTGGGACAGTTTACTCAGTCAGACCCAATTGGGTTTCAATTTACTCACGCCACCTGGTAAGACTCTGACAACACTCTGATGAAAGCATGATGAAGGGAGGTTGGCTGCTTATTCATCGTCCACTTACATGGAGCTCCCTCTCAGCTCAAGACCCTTTAATTGTGGAGATCTGAATATTCAGGATCTGCAGATGGAAATCAGCTAAACAGTAGACCCTGTATAGTCAGACAATTTTTCTCGCTTGTATTTCATGTGTGTTTTTCTTTCTATCTATATTATTAACTTTCTTCTGCATTGTTGGGACAGAGCTTGCAAGTGAAACATTTCACTGTACTGTTTTTACACCTGCTGTATTCTGTGCATGTGCCAATAAAACGTTGAAACTTGGAGTGATCCGTGTGATGTTGTTCAGTCATCGTACATCATCACTGTATTCTTTACCAGAAGGTTGGCTGGACCTCTTTGAAGTCGTGTAGATCACATCATTACGCTCTTTTCGTTTTCAAAGCCCTGCTCCACAAGCTTCCTATTTACCTAACTGTTAAAATGTAAAATGACAAATTATCAAACCCGTTCACAGGGTTGGTTAACTCTGGAGACTCCTTTGGTGTCTACAGAGTTAAGTCAGTCAGCCTTTATTTTCTTGCTCCACATTTCTGGAACGATCTCCTCAATACATTTAGAACAGTTCAGGCAGCGGACAGAGGATTTTAATAATAAAGAAGGTGTTTGTTTTAGTTTTGTGTATAGTGTGTATATTTATGTTTGTCTGTGTTGTATTTTTATGCAATATATATTGTACTTCCTTGTAAAAAAGACACTGGTCTCAATGGTGACTGATAAAATAAATAAAGGGAAGGTAGAGAAACGAACCCTAGTCCTGTTCTGCTTACTTTGCAACAGTCATCTTATGTTTCTCTCTCTCTCCCTCTCTGCAGCCAGATGTATTAGAGACTGATGACACTGTTTCAATTAGCAGGTAGCTACATCTTTAGCATGCCGTTAGCACCCAGAGAACAATGCCAGAGAGGCAGTCAGCTTATATGTCCCAATAGTCCTCTGTAAAAGGAGACGATGCATTTTACAAACCCACCTGGCCAGCCTAAATGACATATTTCGATCTCCCAATCCAATACGCTTGTCTGACTAGGATTATTAGAAGGTGATATTTTTCCCGCTTCGATAGATGCAGACTCCTTCATCTTAGCTAGGAGTTCAAACCCAGTTTAAACCCTGTCTCAGTCGCCTGTTCACGGCTAAATGACACAGATACAAAGACAGTAGATGCATTTCTTTCAATGTAGCAACTCAGCACTTTCCCTGTCTCAGTATGAGTCTTTCTGCCTGTCTGGCATTCTTCTCTGGGTGGTAATGGCATGCTAACGATGTAGCTACCTGCTAATAGAAACACTAATGCGTCTGGCTGCAGAGAGGGGGAGAGAGAGAGAAAGTGAGGGAAATAAAGGGAGAGGAAGCAAGCGTCTAATTGCTATGGTTGACAGTATATCTTCTGTGCAGACTTCTGAGTCATCATTTGCACAGCGTAATGAATAGGTTAATAAAATAAAATACTTTAATTATAGCTTAGTGGGCTGGATTGTTAATGCTGCCAGTGCAGCTCAATTGAATAATACAGTCACTGGTATCAATTATCTACAAGTGAACTTGTTTAAATGATATTTTACAGTCTCTTGATAACATTAATGCTAGAGGCAATGTAATGATAGACAGACAAAGGCCATGCACCAATTATCATAAACTATTAGCTTGTTTCCAAAGGGTTTTATGTTAATCTTTTAGTGCTTAACTACCCTGCAATTAACATAGCAGGAGGAGCTGCCTTCCAGCTAGGCTGCAAATTGAAGTGCCTAGATAAAGAAGAACACACTGAGATGAAACCCCTGAAAAAGAAAGGGAGCTATCGTACTCAAGTGTACGGGAATGTGTGTGTGTGTGTGTGTGCGGTGTGTTTGTGTTTGAGAGAGAGAGCGAGAGGGAGAGGGAGAGACGGTGAGTGCGTGTGAGCGTCTGTGTGATCAAGGATGTGTAACAATTCCATTATCTCTGGTGGGCTATGACATGAGATGTCTCTTTCAGACCCCTCTCCCTTTGTCTAACGCCAAACTACCCCTCTATGGGGAGCGTGAAATGAAGAGCTCTCCCCAGCTACGACAGTCAGCGGCTGCATCTGACAGAGCGCATCGTTTACATATCTGGCTAGCAGTGGCTTGATATGCAAATTCAGCCCGTTGAAGCGGAGCTACAGGGAGATACGGTCCATTGTTAGGTGTTCACAGTGCTCCGTTTCCTTTTATGCTAAACACAGTCGTATACAGAGTGTGAGCATCTCGTAAACCGTGTGCTGCCTTTGGTAGGTCCAGCCCACAGAGGAGAGGAGGCCCATAGGAATATGTCCCAAATGGCACCCTATTCCCTATATAGTGTAGTACTTTTGACCAAGAGCCATATAGGGAATAGGGTGCCATTTTGAGAAACATCCACAGCCTTTAGAGGACATGCATGTATAAAGGTCTACTTGACAAGCTGGGTTTGGGCATCTCTTTTTGTTCCTGACACATAACAGCTTATACTGTTTCCACTTAGTACTGAGGTACAGTGGAAGGTTTGATTTAATTGATCTTATATCAGTTTGAAGAATCATGACATAGCTGTTTGTACTATTTACATGCAGGGATGGAACTTGGATTTGGGATTTCGGACACTGGCAAGCTGGGATAGTAGACTGCAATGTCTGTTTACATGTACTGAGGTACAATGTAATACTTTGTTGCACATGTTTAAAGTATCATGGCGTACCAGTATTAGTCTCCACCATATTTGTTTGTGTAAGAAAACTTCATAGTATGTTATGAATGCTATTACCACAGTATCAACTTTACTCACTGTGCATGGAATTATTATTTCTTCCTAATCTTTTTATGTAATAGCAAACATAACGTGCTTTGTGTTAATAATTTAACACTGTTTAGCTTACTCCTTTAGTGTAAGATAAGTTATTATAAGCAGAGGTATGTCACAGAGGTATGTCACAGAGGTATGTCACAGTGGTATGTCACAGAGGTATGTCACAGTGGTATGCCACAGTGGTATGTCACAGTGGTATGTCACAGTGGTATGTCACAGAGGTATGTCACAGAGGTATGTCACAGAGGTATGTCACAGCGGTATGTCACAGCGGTATGTCACAGCGGTATGTCACAGTGGTATGTCACAGTGGTATGTCACAGTGGTATGTCACAGCGGTATGTCACAGTGGTATGTCACAGTGGTATGTCACAGAGGTATGTCACAGTGGTATGTATAAACAGTAGTATAAAATGCTGTCAGACTGTGTTACATGCAGATGTATTGCTGAGTCTTTGCTTGATCATTAAACTCAGTTCTGCTATATAATAAGCCATGCATGTCTCGACCCACTGAGCACAAACTGGTTGAATCAAAGTTGTTTCCACGTAATTTCAACAAAAAATGTAAATGTGATGACATTGAATCAAAGTGGAAAACTGATTGGATTTTAAAAAGTCATCAACATAATTGGAATGATTTCTTTTTTTTCACCCACTTTTTTACCTAAATCCAATGACAGATCTGTTCAACGCTGGTCCAAACAATCGGATTCCACGCTTCAAGATTGCTTCGATCACGTGGACTGGGATATGTTCCGCATACCGTCAGACAATAACATTGATGAATATGCTGATTCGGTGAGCGAGTTTATTAGCAAGTGCATCGGTGATGTTGTACCCACAGTGTCTATCAAAACACTCCCCAACCAGAAACCGTGGATTGATGGCAGCATTCGCGCAAAACTGAAAGCGCGAACCACTGCTTTTAATCAGGGCAAGGTGACCGGAAACATGACCAAATACAAACAGTGTAGCTATTCCCTCCGCAAGTCAATCAAACAAGCTAAGCGACAGTATAGAGACAAAGTAGAGTCACAATTCAACGGCTCAGACACGAGAGGTATGTGGCAGGGTCTACAGTCAATCACGGACTACAAAAGGAAAACCATCCCCGTCGCGGACCACGATGTCTTGCTCCCAGACAAACTAACAACTTCTTTGCTCGCTTTGAGGACAATACAGTGCCACTAACACGGCCCGCTACCAAAACCTGCGGGCTCTCCTTCACTGCAGCCAACGTGAGTAAAACATTTAAACGTGTTAACCCTCGCAAGGCTGCCGGCCCAGACGGCATCCCCGGCCGCGTCCTCAGAGCATGCGCAGACCAGCTGGCTAGTGTGTTTACAGACATATTCAATCAATCCTTATCCCAGTCTGTTGTCCCCACATGCTTCAAGAGGGCCACCATTGTTCCTGTTCCCAAGAAAGCGAAGGTAACTGAGCTAAATGATTATCGCCCCGTAGCACTCACTTCCGTCATCATGAAGTGCTTTGAGAGACTAGTCAAGGACCATATCACCTCCACCCTACCTGACACCCTAGACCCACTCCAATTTGCTTACCGCAACCATATGTTCCACAGACGACGCAATCGCAATCACACTCCACACTGCCCTAACCCATCTGGACAAGAGGAATACCTATGTAAGAATGCTGTTCATCGATTACAGCTCAGCATTTAACACCATAGTACCCTCCAAACTCGTCATTAAGCTCGAGACCCTGGGTCTCGACCCCGCCCTGTGCAACTGGGTCCTGGACTTCCTGACGAACCGCCCCCAGGTGGTGAGGGTAGGTAGCAACATCTCCACCCCGCTGATCCTTAACACTGGGGCCCCACAAGGGTGCGTTCTCAGCCCTCTCCTGTACTCCCTGTTTACCCATGACTGCGTGGCCATGCACGCCTCCAACTAAATCATCAAGTTTGCAGACGACACTACAGTGGTAGGCTTGATTACCAACAACGACGAGACGGCCTACAGGGAAGAGGTGAGGGCCCTCGGAGTGTGGTGTCAGGAAAATAACCTCACACTCAATGTCAACAAAACAAAGGAGATGATCGTGGACTTTAGGAAACAGCAGAGGGAGCAGCCCCCTATCCACATCGACGGGACAATAGTGGAGAACAACGCATCACCGGGGGCAAACTACATGCCCTCCAGGACACCTACACCACCCGGTGTCACAGGAAGGCCAAAAAGATCATCAAGGACAACAACCACCCGAGCCACTGCCTGTTCACCCCGCTATCATCCAGAAGGCGAGGTCAGTACAGGTGCATCAAAGCTGGGACCGAGAGACTGAAAAACAGCTTCTATCTCAAGGCCATCAGACTTAAACAGCCATCACTAACATTGAGTGGTTTCTGCCAACATACTGACTCATCTATAGCTATTTTAATAATTAAACATTGGATGTAATAAATGTATCACTAGCCACTTTAAACAATGCCACTTTATATAATGTTTACATATCCTATATGACTCATCTCATATGTATATACTGTACTCCATACCATCTACTGCATCTTGCCTATGCCGTTCGGCCATTGTTCATCCATATATTTGTATGTACATATTCTTATTCTTTCCTTTACACTTGTGTGTATAAAGTAGTTGTTGTGAAATTGTTAGGTTAGATTACTTGTTAGATATTACTGCTAGAAGCACAAGCCAGAAGAACTAGAAGCACAAGCATTTCGCTACACTCGCATTAACATCTGCTAACCATGTGTATGTGACAAATAACATTTGATTTGATTTGCTTCAAATGCTTGTTACTTTCACATTGAATTCACGTTAGTTGACAACTCAATCAAATATAAATAAAAACTAGACATATACAGTGGGAACTCTCAAGCCATGTGATCCATTGAAACAACATTACCCATAAAGCCCTTGGATAGTGTCCTGTATCTCTTCCATGGTGATGAATGGTTGTGCTGAAGCCTTAATCTGGTCCATGTTAAAGATTCACTGCCCTCTCAGAGTCAGGGCTAGCATTGAGATGCCTGGCCAAGCCTGATTTATATTCAATGGCATGGACCAGGAGCCAAGTGCACTATCTGCAAAACAGATGCAGTGGATGCCCTTGTCCCCGGGACACATATTTCACCCAGAATTGAAACGGTGAACAAGGTCATGTCCTCTCGCTCGCTCACCTGTGCTTTCTCTCTGTCTCTCTCTCTCTCTCTCTCTCTCTCTCTCTCTTTCTCTGTGCGTAAGTCTCTGTTTCTCTCTCTCTTTCTATGTGCGTAAGTCTCTCTCTCTGTGCGTAAGCTCTCTCTCTCTCTCTCTCTCTCTCTCTCTCTCTCTCTCGGGTTTTTATTTGTACCCGTGCTTTGTGGCAGCCGGTACATTGTACTTGGTTGTGGTACTTTGTGCTGCCTCACTTGTTCTTTGGGCATTTGTTTTTGTGACGCGGTTGCGTTCTGTTCTATAATTGCCTCAGTAAAGTGCTTTGTCCACTCATCTCTGCTCTCCTGCGCCTGACTTCCATGCACCAGCTACACCCATCATTGACACAGTCCTTTCGCTTAAAATTACATTTAATCAAGATCTGTTGCCTACGCATATGATCGTCCTATTCATCACTTATTATTATGACAAATAATGGTGCTTAGTAAAGTTAGATCAAAGAATCAACGTCTCCCAAGATCACAATGATTAATTTGCATGTTACGTAACAGAACCAAATATAATAGCATAGTAGACCTATAACGTTACTGCTACACCAAAACACTTTCTAATGCCATGTTTAGAATGGTTAGCTGAAGCTGAATAGTCTAAAAACAAAATATCAGGCGCCAAAACTCAACAGAGCGCGCCACTAGGCAGGATATATGCTTTAATTGAAACGATTTGGACGATTCACCTGTAAAACATGAATTATCATTCACGATTGACAGCGATGGTCTGTTTTGAAATTAGGTAGCCTATGTCTAACTTGGTGTTTAAGGATATTCAAAATATATTTGTTTCTTTAGACAATAGCCTATATGTGGCCATATCAGACGTTGCAATTGAAGGATGCATATTGTTATGCATATTCTATAATGATAGGCTATTAAATTGGCTACATCTGTCGGTACAAACTTTGAGGAAATTTCCCTCACTTAAAAAATAGCACTATACCACTGGAGAAGACAAGGGCAGAGGACTGCATCCAGGGCCAAAATCCTGATGAATACTCTGCCTTCAAACAAAATTCCTTTCTGTCAGCCACCATAACTTATGGGGCCAAGATTACAAAGCTACCGATATAATAAATTATGTTGATGGACAGAATTATGCTCAGTGCTTCCTGCACTCCCCAATGACGCACACTAGCTTAGCGCAGCCTGACAAAGACTGTGATTTAGCGCTGCGGCTAAGGGGACTGGGGCGAGAGACAGAAAAACATTCACAGGCCTCACACTGGCCCTCAGCCTAGTGTATAAAACCCCTTCTTAATTCACCAACAAACCTGTCGCCATTAAAAGGGAAAGAAAAGGGATCGCAGATCATAAATACTTCTATATTTATTAGCTAACAACAAAGTACAGCTGGAGAAGGGAAAGGGAAAGAACGTTGTCAAGGATAATGTGAAAGAGGAAAAACACATTTGCGCTCTCTCTCCTCTCCTCTCGCTCTCTCCCCCTCCTGCTCTTCTTTCTCTCTCTTTCACACACTCTCCCTCTCTCACACACTCTTTCGCTCGCTCTCTCACACACACACACGCTCTTTTAACTTTGACCAGGGATGTAGACTATCTGCTCTTCTTCTGCTGCATAGAAACAGATGTGTCTGCTCCGCTCTCAACGTGTGACAGACATACGAGATAAACAGAGAGAAAAGCAAAGAGAGGAGAAAAGAGAGAGAAGAGAGGGCTGACACGGCAATTAAATTTATCTCAGTGAGAGACAGATTAAAGAAAGAGCGGAGTGAAACAAAGTTCCATTGGCTTAATCAGCCGACAGGCTGCTAGAGTATACATGATAAATCAGACTTCTGCTAAACCTGGCCGGGGATGGAGGGAGGGAGAAAACGCCTCTGCTCTGGGCTAGTGTAGAGAGAGAGAGAGAGAGAGAGAGGAGAGAGAGAGAGAGAGAGAGAGAGAGAGAGAGAGAGAGAGGGTAACTATAAAGACTATAGTGAATTTATCCACTCCGGGATGACGCTGTACCTACCAACTGTTGATTAACTGTCACCATTCATAACACTGTTATTGTTGGTGTCAGAGGAGAAATTATAGTATGTTATAACGCAACTGCTACAGCTGCCCTCGACCGTTAAGTAAACAGGAAAAAAAGACTTGACGAGTGTCCTGTGTTTCCCCGTTTCCTCTTTAGGTCTCTGTCTCTGTCTGAATCTCTCGCTTTCTCTTTCTCTCTCACACTCTCTCTTCCTTCTCTTCCACCGCTCTGATTCAGAGGGGTTGGGTTAAATGCGGAAGACACGTTTTGGTTGAATGCATTCAGTTGTACAACTGACTAGGTATCCTCTTTCCTTTCCTTCCTCACTATCCCACTTTCCCTCGTTCTCTCGATCTCCCCATCTCTCTCTTGTTTTCCATTTTCTGTCTTCTCTTTCTCACCCTCTCTCTCCCTCACTGTCCCTCTTTCTCTCTTGTTCTATGCATTTCTCTCTTTCCCTTCTTTCACACACTCTTTATCCCTCTCTCGATCTCCATCTCCCATCTCTCTCTTCCCTTTCCCGTCTGTATGTGAATGTTCTTCCTTTAGCCTTTTCAGGCTGCCACACACAGGGCAAAGAGAAACAGGAGGTTAACCCCTAACCCAGGTCTTACCCAGGAAGTGGAAGCCGGGGGTGTAGTGTACTGTAGATATCCTGCGTGTCATTAGTTCAGCGTGGGGTCACAGCTGGGTCTCTCACACCGTGATTACACCGGCTGATTTATCTGCTGAGGAGCCCAAACACAGATAAATCTCTGCTAGGGCTCATCTCCACTGTAGCCCCGCACTGAGGTCTGGGATTCTCTCTAACTCAGCCTCCCGCTCGCCCCACATTCAGTCTGATAAACGACCCCAAGCTGAATAAATACTCTCCAAGTACATCCTGAATAATGCATTTAGATCACCTGCATGCACTCTTGGACTCGTAAATGTGTATATTGTTGGATTTTAAAAACAGCAAAGGTGTTGCTTTGATTTCTCTAATTTTCTGCGTCCTCGCTCAACCTTCTCATTCCTGTGTCGTTGATGAAAGAGAGGAAAGAGAGTCAGAGGTTGGCGGACATTTTGTTTTGCAGGTAATTTCTCCCTAGCCCCAACCATCATCCATCCATTGGTGTTTTCACATAAAACTGCATTCTCACATAAATATGCTTTATGTAAATCTGTGTCTGTTTAGTCTGTCTGGTCCCGGGACTCCTGTGTTGTATTGGCCTGTCTGTCTGTCTGTCTGTCTGTGTCTTTACGACAGAGTTTAAAACCCAGCGATAAATTCACTTACTGGAACACTGCACTGGCTCGCCTGGGTGTCACCCTCCCTTTTTGGATTGTAGACGTGTTCACGAGTGCATTTTTAGCTAAATGAATTGTCAGTTTTCTTGTTGACAAGACATTTATGCAGTACTAATTGGCTGGGAATGGATGCAGTGTAGAGGATTGGAGATATCCATCACATCCTGGCTGTAGTGTAGTCTGTGGTCTGCCACCTCCACGGCTAGTAGGAAGGTATTTTAGCCCTCCCTGCTCCTCTCTCTCCTCAGACCCCGGCTGTTTGCTCAGTCAAGATTATATATACCCACGATCCATTGCCTGCCTCACAGGCGCTCATGGAGGTCTATGATAACAAAGACTTTGTGATTTATGGCCTGCTGTGAAAGCAGAACTTGATGAGATTAAACAATTTCATAGCACAAGTGTTTCTCCGCGAGGGTCTCCTGATTTGTGGTGGCAAGGCGGACAGTAAATCACCTTTATATATATATATAGCATGCTCAGCAAAGCAGCGCAATTACTGGTCGAGACAGCTACTTTTGATTTAATTTTTATCCCTGGGTTTGTCTCTTTTATTCTCCGCCTGTCACGCAGACACTCACCTTCATAAGTCCTTCTGTAGGGAGGGAGGGAGCGAGGTAGAGGGCAAGGTAGAGGTGCGTGGTAGAGAGTGGGAGGGAGGGAGGGAGGGAAAAGAGGGCAGGTAGCTTAGCAGTTAAGAGTGTTGGGCCAGTAACTGAAAGATCGCTGGTTCGAAAATCCCAGAGCAGACTAGGTGAAAAATCTGTCATTGTGCCCTTGAGCAAGGCACTTAACCCTGATTGCTTCTGTAAGTCACTCTGGATAAGAGTGTCTGCTAAATGACTAAATCAAATAAAAAATAATAATGACAGCTGCAGTGTGGTGTACAAAGAAAAAAGGTTCTGGATAGAACCAAGAAGGGTTCTATTGCTTGCTTCATATATGGCACCTTTTTTGGCTCGATCCAGAACCTTTTTTCGAAGAGGGTAGGCCCTCTGCTTTCTCTCCCTCACAGCTTTTAGAAAAACAACAGGAAGATGACACGGACCACCGTACAACAACATGGCCACTGTAGATATAGGAAGTGCTCTATATTTCACGCATTGTTAGTGGGCCTCTGGTCGGTCTGTCCGTCCATCCGCCCGCAAGTCTGTCTATCTTGGAGGTGAATGGACAAGGCATGTTGTAATTAGACTGTGTTGGGCACTACTTTCTCTGCGCCATAAAAGATGACATGGTGTAATGTCTTGCAGGCCGACAGCGTCCGTCCGTCCGTCCATCTCACCCTGGAAGAGGAGGATGTGTGTTGCTTGTTGGGCTGTGAGTTATGATATGTTGTGGAGATAACGCTGTCATCATTGCAGCCTGGAGGTTAAAAGATGCAGGAGAAATGGCTTGGGGAAGGGAAGGTCATTCTGACTTGGGCCAAGTAGCCTGGGAATGATAACAAAAGAAAACATGATTTGTTTTTTCCATGATTGTCGGTCGTTCCAATAAACAAAACTAATTGATTAGTATTGTGTTTAGCCTATGTAAAGTAGTGTGTGTCTGTGACAGAATTAGGTGTGTTTACACAGTATAATGTACGTGTAGATTTATGTATGTGTATTCAGTATTTGTATTGTACCCATATGTGCAATACTGTGCTGTTGGCCTACAGTGTGTGTTCTGGGGATAGGAATGTATGTGTGGCTGTTGGTGTATATATTCTGTCCGTGTGTGTCTGTGTCCTTGTGTAAATGCGAGGAGCACATCTGTCGGCATCATCCCATATCTTCCCAGAAAACATCAAGAGATCTCATTATTTCGACACATATCAGATTTTCTCTCCCCCACTCTCTCTCTCTCTCTCTCTCTCTCTCTCTCTCTCTCTCTCTCTCTCTCTCTCTCTCTCTCTCTCTCTCTCTCTCTCTCTCTCTCTCTCTCTCTCTCTCTCTCTCTCTCTCTCTCACTCTGTCTCTGTCTCTCTCTCTCTCTCTGTACGCCCCAAGTCAAAATTAGTTTTCATTCCCTCTATGATCTTCCCTTGACTGAAGCTTGGCTGAAAGTAAAGAAAATAGCAGTCTTCATAGACCCAGGCCTCAGTCAAACACACACAAACTCACACAGCTACATCTCTGAGTTAAGCATTGCTAAGTAACCTTCACATTTCACTCGTGTGAAGAGCTAATTTCCTTTAAGTTCCACATGTCACTTTTTGGTGGGTCGTCTTCAAATGTCTCCCGCCGTCTAATTGCATAGGAAACATTCCAGACAAGGCTGTGTGACAGGCACGCTCCCTGAGTCTTCAATTATTAAACATCCTACCCATCCAGGCACCCAGGCAGCACACACTCTGTAGTGGAAAACAGCTCTGACGTTAGCTACAGCCCCTAATCGCTACCGAAAGCCTCATGATATGTCACACTTCTGAGTCTCTCTCCGTGTGTGTGTGTGTGTGTGTGTGTGTGTGTGTGTGTGTGTGTGTGTGTGTGTGTGTGTGTGTGTGTGTGTGTGTGTGTGTGTGTGTGTGTGTGTGTGTGTGTGTGTGTGTGTGTGTGTGGGGGGGTTTGGAATCTCAAGTGATTGAAGACATTTCTGTTCCAACAAGATGCTAGGGAGGAAATGGCACGACAATTGTCCTTGAATCTTGTGGACAAATTCAATGCTAGTTGAGGTCAACTCTCTAAAGAAAACAAACAAGTCTGTACAGTACACTATACAATGACCCACAGTGTAATGGCTGTCATTTTCTATTGACGTTACATATTTGTATCTCATTCAAACATCTATAGAATTTCCAACAGCATGATAAACTGTAGGGAGTAACTACTCCCAGCTTGCATCAGTGATCACCATACATTAAAACTGAAGCAGTTACAGGCCGAGCTGCTGGATACCCTTTTTTCTTACCAGACTCCCATTGGATGCAACACCACTAATATGTTACTAATATATTTTGTTATACTTTATCCTGTATAATCTTAATGGTTATGGACATGGTAGATAGTATACAGAGTCAGAGTCAGCCCAGCAGTGGAAAGGTCATAGCCTTGCCGAATAAGAAACAGCCTGAAGCGTGTACTAAGCCTTATACCGGAGTTCCTTCACTACAATACAGCCGCATGTTTCCGCTTTACTTTAAATTACTCTCGCTTATTCTGAGAGGCATTCAAATCAAAAGGTCGGACTGAGCAGCTTTTTAAAATTCAACCCTAAAAACAAACCTAGACCTATTAGCATCTAAGGGTTGTTGATACGGGCGATTTAACTTCCTGTAGTGAGACGACCTTTGCTTGTTTAACACTGAGCTGCGTGCGTGTGTGTGTGTGATCCATCCATTGCTTGTTTAGCACTGAGCTGTACATAGAGAGGTGACGCAAGGTTGTAGTTTCTGCTAGTGCTGTACCCTTCACTTTCCGCTCCGAGCGAAACAAGCCCAAAGAGTTGCTGGTCTTGTGATCAGTGATCCGTTTACTCTGAGCGAGTTCATTGGTGTAAAACTGGTGAATCATTAATGGAATGCCCTAACAACGCTAGGTTGTTGTGTGTTGTGTATGGCATCATCACATCAAATGTTCCCCCCCACCACTGCCATTTCCTAAGAAAACAGAGTTAATACATTTTACACACACAAAATTAATTTAAAACACATTGTGTTTTTTGCAAGCGTATCTGAAACACAATTATCAAGGTCAACGGTATAAAAGTGTTTCTTTAGAAGTACTTTCTCTCCTAGGTGTGGTCGATACTGTGCTGAACTAATACTAATGCAGAAATGTGTTTCAAACAACTGTTTCAAGATTTGACTTCAATTTGTTTTGTTGCTAGGCACTTTGTTGCTAGTTTTCCATTGTCGAAAACACGCACTTATCATTTGTTTTTGGCTCTTAAATGTACCTCTTAAAATAATCTCAGTGGTACGTAGTCATCTTTGCAACTCGTGATGTTTAAACTGGAGTTTAACTTTGAATAAGAGAATGGCTTTGTGTCTTAATTACAACATTGTGTATTTTTTGCCATCGTTAACCGCGACTGTTATTAAGTTATTGTTAGTCAATGTCTCTTTATCATTTTCTATTACTTGTTTTGTATCTCTGTTTTTCAGGATGTTTATGTGTTTTTATGTTCATAACCCTGAACATCAGAGGTATGAAGCATAAAATGACATTAAAGAAGTATGAAAAATGTGTCAGTCCAGCATTAACTGTTGACTAAAATGAATGTACAACTTCTGTCTCCTCTGATCTTTAAAATCATAAGAAAGCAGTGCAAGAGCTAAAGGAGAGACGAGAAAAAAAAGTTTCACGTTCACACACAAAATAAATATTTTTGATATAGACCCAAAGAGAAAACATTTCAAAAGACATTTTTATACATGTCTTTGCAAGCGCAAACAGCAGAAATGGTGTCAAGAGAAAACAAAACAGAAAGCTTGTTTCTTCTAACAATTGCTTTAAGCTACAAAAACCTCCTAGAGTCCCTAGCCTCCACTCACTGTCAGTTTATTCTCCCTCTTCCTCTTTCTCCCCCTCTCTCCCTAATTCCCCTCCTCTTTTTCTTCCCTCTTTTCCCCATCTCTCTTTCTCCCTCTTTCTTTCTTTCTTTCTTTCTCCCCCCATCCCCATCTCCCTCTCTACTCCGCAAGGCCCAGTCCTCGGCCCCTCCGTGTACTCCTTGGGCCCTGATAGGTTGTGGTCTGATGCTTAGCAACAGCATTCCTGTGCCCTAAGTAGCAGTAAGCCGTCGGCTGAACCCTTTGATGTGGCTGTCAGGACCTATTTATTTCCTTTTAGCACTTTGTCTGCTTGTCCAGATGGAGAGAGAGATAAAAAAGAGAGCTGGTGTTTACACCGCTGGGCCTGTACGACGTAGTCCTTATTAGATTGTATTGCTGCTCAGTCTCAACTAGGGAGGTTGAGGTGAGGCGAGAAGTAGGGAGGGAGGGAGGGAGGGAGGGAGGGAGGGAGGGAGGGAGGGAGGGAGGGAGGGAGGGAGGGAGCAACGGGGCGGGATGAGTCCTTACCAACAGGGCACTCCATCCAGAGATTGGCCTTAGTCTCAATTGACACTTTAGTATTTGTAGTGCACTATGTTTGACCAAAATCCCCATGAAACATTTGGGACTGATATCTTAACCTTGAACAGAGTTAGCCAAACTCTCTGAACTGTATTCAGTATATACTGTAGGGTTTTGTCTCTGCCTATCTGAGAAATACTTTATCTCCACGGACTTCACAGAATGAAGCTGAGACTGGTCTAGACTAGGGGTGTCACAATGTTGGGTCTGAGGTATATTCAGAACATACTCTACATGCCCTCATCTTCCCTTTCTCTCTCATGGTGATCTGTTAGAAGCAATAATCATTATTGCCTCAAGGTTGATCAGCATTTATTCGTATGAAACAGCAGAAGAGAGAAGACAGACAGTACTGGTGTGATGTATAATCCTGTATGGGAGTCATCTTTCATTATGACATTTAACAGAGCTTCCTCTGTCTCCCTACCTCCCCTCTCTCTCTCTCTCTCTCGCTCGCTCTCTCTCTCTCTCTCTCTCTCTCTCTCTCTCTCTCTATCACTCCCCCTTTCTCTCTCTCTCTCGCTCTTTCTCTCTCCTCCCCCTCTCTCTTTCTCTCTCTCATCCCGCACTTTCTCTCGTTTCCCTCTCGTATTCCTCTCTCTCTCTCCCTCTCTCTGTCTTTCTCCCTCGCTCTCCATTATCAGAGAGAATTCTGCTTTCCTTCTCCCTAGCCTGTATTATCCTAAGCTGTGTTGATAACTCACACAGCACAGAGACTATAATGATGTGAACACTCAGCATATGCCTCTGGCCCGGCAAATTAAAACAATACTTAGCTTGATGAGCATACTACTCCGGCCAGCACAGAGAGGGAGGGAGAGAGAGAAGGGACGCTCTTAAATAGATGACACTGCAGCACCCCCATCTGCTCAGTGCAGGAACAATGAGAGAGAGAGAGACAGAGAGAGAGAGAGCGCGAGAGAGAGAGAGAGAGAGAGAGAGAGAGAGAGAGAGATTAGAGAAAAAGAGAGATAGAGGGAGAAGGGGGGGAGGCTATAATTACTTGTAGTCCACAGTCCGCCTCTCAGAGTATGTTTTGAACATTAAGTATGTTTGCTTTTAGCGGTTATTGATGTGATCTCAAGCATTCTTCAATCCATCAGTTTCTCATTTCTTTGAAGCTCATTTAAGATCTGAATATGCAGCATTTTATTATTCCAGTTTGCCATGGGCCGATGAAGGTCTACTCTCAATGTAGCTAACAGGGACTATTGGTATTCACGTACACAGTTATGACTTACCGACATGAGTCAAAACACATTCAAAAACATGTAATGGATAGATGTCATTTTAAACGGCCGCCATTCGTTTCTACTTTAAATCAATGAAGACCGTGGTCTGGTCGTCAGTGTAAATGTCTTAAGCATCTGTGAGCACTGAGCAGTGACCCTACTAAATGAATGAGTCCAGTGGGCCTACAGTATGAGCCAACCCTTGGCTTTTGATTATGTTTGTGTAAAATCTTAAGGCTTGTGATCAAAGACTGGTCGGCCAGCCCTTTTAAAGACAGAGGGAGGGAGAGGGGGAAGGAGAGAAGGATAGAGAGCTAGAGAATTGGGGGTAAAGAAGCACAGAAAACGAGAGGGAGAGAAAGAGGTAACGAGGAAGAGATAGAGGATATAGATGAATAGAGAGAGAGAGAGAGAGAGGGCCCTGATAACAGCTGTGTTTCAGATCTAGTCCTCCATGAAGTTGGTTCCATAGGGACTTCCATCATCAGAGGCCAAGCAGCTTTCTCATCCCCTGTACGGGTCATAGAGTAAAGTGAATGGGGAGAGGCGGGGGAGTAGTGGGGAGGGGGGGTAAGAGGGAGAACTGTCTGATTAATGTTCTACGGGTGGGGTGGTGTTGTGGATAGGGAGGGAGGGAGGGGAAGATGGGGGTGTTTGATCAGTTGACGTGGCATGGTGGGAGGGAGGGGATCAAGGCAACGCTCTGATGTTGACAGTGGGCCATTTTTGGGGGCAGCGCCTGATTGACGTCCCTGCCGACCCGTAAGGAGGAGCGACCCCAGAACATTGCTTCCTATCCAACCACTACCCCAACCCCCCCCCCCCCCCCCCCCCCCCCCGCAGTCTGTGGGTGGTGCTGGTAATAACGTGGCTGGTGGGAAGATTAATTGTGGACAAGCAGCAGGATTAGGAGGGTCTTTGTGGGGCCAGGGGAGGAACAGGGGAGGGCCAGAGTCTGTGATCTCTCAGGCAGGACAGGAAATAAACCAGACAGGCAGGTCGCTCTGGGACTCAATGGGCTGCCTCTCAGGCCATAGAATCAGAACTGGGTAGAAGGAACATTCACATTCACTCTTATTCACTCCTATTCAAATCAATGGTTTATTGTTCTATTGGTTGTAATTCTATGTCTAAGACACAGACCTATTATGTAGTCAGAGCCCGATGACTGGGGGATGTTAGGATACTGCTGACACATTGAAGAGGAAAGGCAGATCTCCAGTACTGTTTAAATACTACCTGAAATAGTTGTTAGATATGGTAAAGTAGAATACTACTTCAAATAGTTGTTAAATATGGTACAGTAGAATACTATCTCAAATAGTTGTTAGATATGGTGAGGTAAAATACTACCTCAAATAGTTGTTAGATATGGGGAGGTAAAATACTACCTCAAATAGTTGTTAGATATGGTGAGGTAAAATACTACCTCAAATAGTTGTTAGATATGGTGAGGTAAAATACTACCTCAAATAGTTGTTAGATATGGGGAGGTAAAATACTACCTCAAATAGTTGTTAGATATGGTGAGGTAAAATACAACCTCAAATAGTTGTTAGATATGGTACAGTAGAATACTACCTCAAATAGTTGTTAGATATGGTGAGGTAAAATACTACCTCAAATAGTTGTTAGATATGGTGAGGTAAAATACTACCTCAAATAGTTGTTAGATATGGTGAGGTAAAATACTACCTCAAATAGTTGTTAGATATGGTACAGTAGAATACTACCTAAAATAGTTGTTAGATATGGTACAGTAGAATACAACCTCAAATAGTTGTTAGATATGGTACAGTAGAATACTACCTCAAGTAGTTGTTAGATATGGTACAGTAGAATACTACCTCAAATAGTTGTTAGATATGGTGAGGTAAAATACTACCTCAAATAGTTGTTAGATATGGTACAGTAGAATACAACCTCAAATAGTTGTTAGACATGGTGAGGTAAAATACAACCTCAAATAGTTGTTAGATATGGTACAGAAGAATACTACCTCAAATAGTTGTTAGATATGGTACAGTAGAATACTACCTCAAATAGTTGTTAGATATGGTGAGGTAAAATAATACCTCAAATAGTTGTTAGATATGGTACAGTAGAAAACTACCTCAAGTAGTTGTTAGATATGGTACAGTAGAATACTACCTCAAATAGTTGTTAGATATGGTACAGTAGAATACAACCTCAAATAGTTGTTAGATATGGTACAGTAGAATACTACCTCAAATAGTTGTTAGCTATGGTGCAGTAGAATACAACCTCAAATAGTTGTTAGATATGGTACAGTAGAATCCTACCTCAAATAGTTGTTAGACATGGTGAGGTAAAATACAACCTCAAATAGTTGTTAGATATGGTGAGGTAAAATACTACCTCAAATAGTTGTTAGATATGGTGAGGTAAAATACTACCTCAAATAGTTGTTAGATATGGTGAGGTAAAATACAACCTCAAATAGTTGTTAGATATGGTACAGTAGAATACTACCTCAAACAGTTGTTAGATATGGTGAGGTAAAATACTACCTCAAATAGTTGTTAGATATGGTGAGGTAAAATACTACCTCAAATAGTTGTTAGATATGGTACAGTAGAATACAACCTCAAATAGTTGTTAGATATGGTACAGTAGAATACTACCTCAAGTAGTTGTTAGATATGGTACAGTAGAATACTACCTCAAATAGTTGTTAGATATGGTGAGGTAAAATACTACCTCAAATAGTTGTTAGATATGGTACAGTAGAATACAACCTCAAATAGTTGTTAGACATGGTGAGGTAAAATACAACCTCAAATAGTTGTTAGATATGGTACAGAAGAATACTACCTCAAATAGTTGTTAGATATGGTACAGAAGAATACTACCTCAAATAGTTGTTAGATATGGTGAGGTAAAATAATACCTCAAATAGTTGTTAGATATGGTACAGTAGAAAACTACCTCAAGTAGTTGTTAGATATGGTACAGTAGAATACTACCTCAAATAGTTGTTAGATATGGTACAGTAGAATACAACCTCAAATAGTTGTTAGATATGGTACAGTAGAATACTACCTCAAATAGTTGTTAGCTATGGTGCAGTAGAATACAACCTCAAATAGTTGTTAGATATGGTACAGTAGAATCCTACCTCAAATAGTTGTTAGACATGGTGAGGTAAAATACAACCTCAAATAGTTGTTAGATATGGTGAGGTAAAATACTACCTCAAATAGTTGTTAGATATGGTGAGGTAAAATACTACCTCAAATAGTTGTTAGATATGGTGAGGTAAAATACTACCTCAAATAGTTGTTAGATATGGTGAGGTAAAATACTACCTCAAATAGTTGTTAGATATGGTACAGTAGAATACTACCTCAAATAGTTGTTAGATATGGTACAGTAGAATACAACCTCAAATAGTTGTTAGACATGGTGAGGTAAAATACAACCTCAAATAGTTGTTAGATATGGTACAGAAGAATACTACCTCAAATAGTTGTTAGATATGGTACAGTAGAATACTACCTCAAATAGTTGTTAGATATGGTGAGGTAAAATAATACCTCAAATAGTTGTTAGATATGGTACAGTAGAAAACTACCTCAAGTAGTTGTTAGATATGGTACAGTAGAATACTACCTCAAATAGTTGTTAGATATGGTACAGTAGAATACAACCTCAAATAGTTGTTAGATATGGTACAGTAGAATACTACCTCAAATAGTTGTTAGCTATGGTGCAGTAGAATACAACCTCAAATAGTTGTTAGATATGGTACAGTAGAATCCTACCTCAAATAGTTGTTAGACATGGTGAGGTAAAATACAACCTCAAATAGTTGTTAGATATGGTGAGGTAAAATACTACCTCAAATAGTTGTTAGATATGGTGAGGTAAAATACTACCTCAAATAGTTGTTAGATATGGTGAGGTAAAATACTACCTCAAATAGTTGTTAGATATGGTACAGTAGAATACTACCTAAAATAGTTGTTAGATATGGTACAGTAGAATACAACCTCAAATAGTTGTTAGATATGGTACAGTAGAATACAACTTAAAATAGTTGTTAGATATGGTGAGGTAAAATACAACCTCAAATAGTTGTTAGATATGCTGAGGTAAAATACTACCTCAAATAGTTGTTAGATATGGTGAGGTAAAATACTACCTCAAATAGTTGTTAGATATGGTGAGGTAAAATACAACCTCAAATAGTTGTTAGATATGGTACAGTAGAATACTACCTCAAATAGTTGTTAGATATGGTGAGGTAAAATACTACCTCAAATAGTTGTTAGATATGGTGAGGTAAAATACTACCTCAAATAGTTGTTAGATATGGTACAGTAGAATACAACCTCAAATAGTTGTTAGATATGGTACAGTAGAATACTACCTCAAGTAGTTGTTAGATATGGTACAGTAGAATACTACCTCAAATAGTTGTTAGATATGGTGAGGTAAAATACTACCTCAAATAGTTGTTAGATATGGTACAGTAGAATACAACCTCAAATAGTTGTTAGACATGGTGAGGTAAAATACAACCTCAAATAGTTGTTAGATATGGTACAGAAGAATACTACCTCAAATAGTTGTTAGATATGGTACAGTAGAATACTACCTCAAATAGTTGTTAGATATGGTGAGGTAAAATAATACCTCAAATAGTTGTTAGATATGGTACAGTAGAAAACTACCTCAAGTAGTTGTTAGATATGGTACAGTAGAATACTACCTCAAATAGTTGTTAGATATGGTACAGTAGAATACAACCTCAAATAGTTGTTAGATATGGTAGAGTAGAATACTACCTCAAATAGTTGTTAGCTATGGTGCAGTAGAATACAACCTCAAATAGTTGTTAGATATGGTACAGTAGAATCCTACCTCAAATAGTTGTTAGACATGGTGAGGTAAAATACAACCTCAAATAGTTGTTAGATATGGTGAGGTAAAATACTACCTCAAATAGTTGTTAGATATGGTGAGGTAAAATACTACCTCAAATAGTTGTTAGATATGGTGAGGTAAAATACTACCTCAAATAGTTGTTAGATATGGTGAGGTAAAATACTACCTCAAATAGTTGTTAGATATGGTACAGTAGAATACTACCTCAAATAGTTGTTAGATATGGTACAGTAGAATACAACCTCAAATAGTTGTTAGACATGGTGAGGTAAAATACAACCTCAAATAGTTGTTAGATATGGTACAGAAGAATACTACCTCAAATAGTTGTTAGATATGGTACAGTAGAATACTACCTCAAATAGTTGTTAGATATGGTGAGGTAAAATAATACCTCAAATAGTTGTTAGATATGGTACAGTAGAAAACTACCTCAAGTAGTTGTTAGATATGGTACAGTAGAATACTACCTCAAATAGTTGTTAGATATGGTACAGTAGAATACAACCTCAAATAGTTGTTAGATATGGTACAGTAGAATACTACCTCAAATAGTTGTTAGCTATGGTGCAGTAGAATACAACCTCAAATAGTTGTTAGATATGGTACAGTAGAATCCTACCTCAAATAGTTGTTAGACATGGTGAGGTAAAATACAACCTCAAATAGTTGTTAGATATGGTGAGGTAAAATACTACCTCAAATAGTTGTTAGATATGGTGAGGTAAAATACTACCTCAAATAGTTGTTAGATATGGTGAGGTAAAATACTACCTCAAATAGTTGTTAGATATGGTACAGTAGAATACTACCTAAAATAGTTGTTAGATATGGTACAGTAGAATACAACCTCAAATAGTTGTTAGATATGGTACAGTAGAATACAACCTCAAATAGTTGTTAGATATGGTGAGGTAAAATACAACCTCAAATAGTTGTTAGATATGGTGAGGTAAAATACTACCTCAAATAGTTGTTAGATATGGTACAGTAGAATACTACCTCAAATAGTTGTTAGATATGGTGAGGTAAAATACTACCTCAAATAGTTGTTAGATATGGTGAGGTAAAATACTACCTCAAATAGTTGTTAGATATGGTACAGTAGAATACAACCTCAAATAGTTGTTAGATATGGTACAGTAGAATACTACCTCAAGTAGTTGTTAGATATGGTACAGTAGAATACTACCTCAAATAGTTGTTAGATATGGTGAGGTAAAATACTACCTCAAATAGTTGTTAGATATGGTACAGTAGAATACAACCTCAAATAGTTGTTAGACATGGTGAGGTAAAATACAACCTCAAATAGTTGTTAGATATGGTACAGAAGAATACTACCTCAAATAGTTGTTAGATATGGTACAGTAGAATACTACCTCAAATAGTTGTTAGATATGGTGAGGTAAAATAATACCTCAAATAGTTGTTAGATATGGTACAGTAGAAAACTACCTCAAGTAGTTGTTAGATATGGTACAGTAGAATACTACCTCAAATAGTTGTTAGATATGGTACAGTAGAATACAACCTCAAATAGTTGTTAGATATGGTACAGTAGAATACTACCTCAAATAGTTGTTAGCTATGGTGCAGTAGAATACAACCTCAAATAGTTGTTAGATATGGTACAGTAGAATCCTACCTCAAATAGTTGTTAGACATGGTGAGGTAAAATACAACCTCAAATAGTTGTTAGATATGGTGAGGTAAAATACTACCTCAAATAGTTGTTAGATATGGTGAGGTAAAATACTACCTCAAATAGTTGTTAGATATGGTGAGGTAAAATACTACCTCAAATAGTTGTTAGATATGGTGAGGTAAAATACTACCTCAAATAGTTGTTAGATATGGTACAGTAGAATACTACCTCAAATAGTTGTTAGATATGGTACAGTAGAATACAACCTCAAATAGTTGTTAGACATGGTGAGGTAAAATACAACCTCAAATAGTTGTTAGATATGGTACAGAAGAATACTACCTCAAATAGTTGTTAGATATGGTACAGTAGAATACTACCTCAAATAGTTGTTAGATATGGTGAGGTAAAATAATACCTCAAATAGTTGTTAGATATGGTACAGTAGAAAACTACCTCAAGTAGTTGTTAGATATGGTACAGTAGAATACTACCTCAAATAGTTGTTAGATATGGTACAGTAGAATACAACCTCAA
The DNA here is from genome assembly GCF_965601325.2 of Salmo salar. NCBI lineage: Eukaryota > Metazoa > Chordata > Actinopteri > Salmoniformes > Salmonidae > Salmo > Salmo salar. The sequence goes on from NC_138291.1 coordinate 76,254,274, forward strand.
ATAGTTGTTAGATATGGTACAGTAGAATACTACCTCAAATAGTTGTTAGCTATGGTGCAGTAGAATACAACCTCAAATAGTTGTTAGATATGGTACAGTAGAATCCTACCTCAAATAGTTGTTAGACATGGTGAGGTAAAATACAACCTCAAATAGTTGTTAGATATGGTGAGGTAAAATACTACCTCAAATAGTTGTTAGATATGGTGAGGTAAAATACTACCTCAAATAGTTGTTAGATATGGTGAGGTAAAATACTACCTCAAATAGTTGTTAGATATGGTACAGTAGAATACTACCTAAAATAGTTGTTAGATATGGTACAGTAGAATACAACCTCAAATAGTTGTTAGATATGGTACAGTAGAATACAACCTCAAATAGTTGTTAGATATGGTGAGGTAAAATACAACCTCAAATAGTTGTTAGATATGGTGAGGTAAAATACTACCTCAAATAGTTGTTAGATATGGTACAGTAGAATACTACCTCAAATAGTTGTTAGATATGGTGAGGTAAAATACTACCTCAAATAGTTGTTAGATATGGTGCAGTAGAATACAACCTCAAATAGTTGTTAGATATGGTGAGGTAAAATACAACCTCAAATAGTTGTTAGATATGGTGCAGTAGAATACAACCTCAAATAGTTGTTAGATATGGTGAGGTAAAATACAACCTCAAATAGTTGTTAGATATGGTGAGGTAAAATACTACCTCAAAGAGTTGTTAGATATGGTACAGTAGAATACTACCTCAAATAGTTGTTAGATATGGTACAGTAGAATACTACCTGAAATAGTTGTTAGATATGGTGAGGTAAAATATTACCTCAAATAGTTGTTAGTTATGGTACAGTAGAATACAACCTCAAATAGTTGTTAGACATGGTGAGGTAAAATACAACCTCAAATAGTTGTTAGATATGGTACAGAAGAATACTACCTCAAATAGTTGTTAGATATGGTACAGTAGAATACTACCTCAAATAGTTGTTAGATATGGTACAGTAGAATACAACCTCAAATAGTTGTTAGATATGGTACAGTAGAATACTACCTCAAATAGTTGTTAGAGATGGTGCAGTAGAATACAACCTCAAATAGTTGTTAGATATGGTACAGTAGAATACTACATCAAATAGTTGTTAGACATGGTGAGGTAAAATACAACCTCAAATAGTTGTTAGATATGGTGAGGTAAAATACTACCTCAAATAGTTGTTAGATATGGTACAGTAGAATACTACCTCAAATAGATGTTAGATATGGTGAGGTAAAATACTACCTCAAATAGTTGTTAGATATGGTGCAGTAGAATACAACCTCAAATAGTTGTTAGATATGGTGAGGTAAAATACAACCTCAAATAGTTGTTAGATATGGTGAGGTAAAATACTACCTCAAATAGTTGTTAGATATGGTACAGTAGAATACTACCTCAAATAGTTGTTAGATATGGTGAGGTAAAATACTACCTCAAATAGTTGTTAGATATCGTGCAGTAGAATACAACCTCAAATAGTTGTTAGATATGGTGAGGTAAAATACAACCTCAAATAGTTGTTAGATATGGTGCAGTAGAATACAACCTCAAATAGTTGTTAGATATGGTGAGGTAAAATACAACCTCAAATAGTTGTTAGATATGGTGCAGTAAGAATACTACCTCAAATAGTTGTTAGATATGGTACAGTAGAATACTACCTCAAATAGTTGTTAGATATGGTGAGGTAAAATACTACCTCAAATAGTTGTTAGATATGGTGAGGTAAAATACTACCTCAAATAGTTGTTAGATATGGTGAGGTAAAATACTACCTCAAATAGTTGTTAGATATGGTACAGTAGAATACTACCTAAAATAGTTGTTAGATATGGTACAGTAGAATACAACCTCAAATAGTTGTTAGATATGGTACAGTAGAATACAACCTCAAATAGTTGTTAGATATGGTGAGGTAAAATACAACCTCAAATAGTTGTTAGATATGGTGAGGTAAAATACTACCTCAAATAGTTGTTAGATATGGTACAGTAGAATACTACCTCAAATAGTTGTTAGATATGGTGCAGGTAGAATACTACCTCAAATAGTTGTTAGATATGGTGCAGTAGAATACAACCTCAAATAGTTGTTAGATATGGTGAGGTAAAATACAACCTCAAATAGTTGTTAGATATGGTGCAGTAGAATACAACCTCAAATAGTTGTTAGATATGGTGAGGTAAAATACAACCTCAAATAGTTGTTAGATATGGTGAGGTAAAATACTACCTCAAAGAGTTGTTAGATATGGTACAGTAGAATACTACCTCAAATAGTTGTTAGATATGGTACAGTAGAATACTACCTGAAATAGTTGTTAGATATGGTGAGGTAAAATATTACCTCAAATAGTTGTTAGTTATGGTACAGTAGAATACAACCTCAAATAGTTGTTAGACATGGTGAGGTAAAATACAACCTCAAATAGTTGTTAGATATGGTACAGAAGAATACTACCTCAAATAGTTGTTAGATATGGTACAGTAGAATACTACCTCAAATAGTTGTTAGATATGGTACAGTAGAATACAACCTCAAATAGTTGTTAGATATGGTACAGTAGAATACTACCTCAAATAGTTGTTAGAGATGGTGCAGTAGAATACAACCTCAAATAGTTGTTAGATATGGTACAGTAGAATACTACATCAAATAGTTGTTAGACATGGTGAGGTAAAATACAACCTCAAATAGTTGTTAGATATGGTGAGGTAAAATACTACCTCAAATAGTTGTTAGATATGGTACAGTAGAATACTACCTCAAATAGATGTTAGATATGGTGAGGTAAAATACTACCTCAAATAGTTGTTAGATATGGTGCAGTAGAATACAACCTCAAATAGTTGTTAGATATGGTGAGGTAAAATACAACCTCAAATAGTTGTTAGATATGGTGAGGTAAAATACTACCTCAAATAGTTGTTAGATATGGTACAGTAGAATACTACCTCAAATAGTTGTTAGATATGGTGAGGTAAAATACTACCTCAAATAGTTGTTAGATATCGTGCAGTAGAATACAACCTCAAATAGTTGTTAGATATGGTGAGGTAAAATACAACCTCAAATAGTTGTTAGATATGGTGCAGTAGAATACAACCTCAAATAGTTGTTAGATATGGTGAGGTAAAATACAACCTCAAATAGTTGTTAGATATGGTGAGGTAAAATACTACCTCAAATAGTTGTTAGATATGGTACAGTAGAATACAACCTCAAATAGTTGTTAGATATGGTGAGGTAAAATACAACCTCAAATAGTTGTTAGATATGGTGAGGTAAAATACTACCTCAAATAGTTGTTAGATATGGTACAGTAGAATACTACCTCAAATAGTTGTTAGATATGGTGCAGTAGAATACAACCTCAAATAGTTGTTAGATATGGTGAGGTAAAATACAACCTCAAATAGTTGTTAGATATGGTGAGGTAAAATACTACCTCAAAGAGTTGTTAGATATGGTACAGTAGAATACTACCTCAAATAGATGTTAGATATGGTACAGTAGAATACTACCTGAAATAGTTGTTAGATATGGTGAGGTAAAATACTACCTCAAATAGTTGTTAGATATGGTACAGTAGAATACTACCTCAAGTAGTTGTTAGATATGGTACAGTAGAATACTACCTCAAATAGTTGTTAGATATGGTACAGTAGAATACAACCTCAAATAGTTGTTAGATATGGTACAGTAGAATACTACCTGAAATAGTTGTTAGATATGGTACAGTAGAATACTACCTGAAATAGTTGTTAGATATGGTGAGGTAAAATACTACCTCAAATAGTTGTTAGATATGGTACAGTAGAATACTACCTCAAATAGTTGTTAGATATGGTACAGTAGAATACTACCTGAAATAGTTGTTAGATATGGTGAGGTAAAATATTACCTCAAATAGTTGTTAGTTATGGTACAGTAGAATACAACCTCAAATAGTTGTTAGACATGGTGAGGTAAAATATTACCTCAAATAGTTGTTAGTTATGGTACAGTAGAATACAACCTCAAATAGTTGTTAGACATGGTGAGGTAAAATACAACCTCAAATAGTTGTTAGATATGGTACAGAAGAATACTACCTCAAATAGTTGTTAGATATGGTACAGTAGAATACTACCTCAAATAGTTGTTAGATATGGTACAGTAGAATACAACCTCAAATAGTTGTTAGATATGGTACAGTAGAATACTACCTCAAATAGTTGTTAGAGATGGTGCAGTAGAATACAACCTCAAATAGTTGTTAGATATGGTACAGTAGAATACTACATCAAATAGTTGTTAGACATGGTGAGGTAAAATACAACCTCAAATAGTTGTTAGATATGGTGAGGTAAAATACTACCTCAAATAGTTGTTAGATATGGTACAGTAGAATACAACCTCAAATAGTTGTTAGATATGGTGAGGTAAAATACAACCTCAAATAGTTGTTAGATATGGTACAGTAGAATACTACCTCAAATAGTTGTTAGATATGGTGAGGTAAAATACTACCTCAAATAGTTGTTAGATATGGTGCAGTAGAATACAACCTCAAATAGTTGTTAGATATGGTGAGGTAAAATACAACCTCAAATAGTTGTTAGATATGGTGAGGTAAAATACTACCTCAAATAGTTGTTAGATATGGTACAGTAGAATACTACCTCAAATAGTTGTTAGATATGGTGAGGTAAAATACTACCTCAAATAGTTGTTAGATATCGTGCAGTAGAATACAACCTCAAATAGTTGTTAGATATGGTGAGGTAAAATACAACCTCAAATAGTTGTTAGATATGGTGCAGTAGAATACAACCTCAAATAGTTGTTAGATATGGTGAGGTAAAATACAACCTCAAATAGTTGTTAGATATGGTGAGGTAAAATACTACCTCAAATAGTTGTTAGATATGGTACAGTAGAATACAACCTCAAATAGTTGTTAGATATGGTGAGGTAAAATACAACCTCAAATAGTTGTTAGATATGGTGAGGTAAAATACTACCTCAAATAGTTGTTAGATATGGTACAGTAGAATACTACCTCAAATAGTTGTTAGATATGGTGCAGTAGAATACAACCTCAAATAGTTGTTAGATATGGTGAGGTAAAATACAACCTCAAATAGTTGTTAGATATGGTGAGGTAAAATACTACCTCAAAGAGTTGTTAGATATGGTACAGTAGAATACTACCTCAAATAGATGTTAGATATGGTACAGTAGAATACTACCTGAAATAGTTGTTAGATATGGTGAGGTAAAATACTACCTCAAATAGTTGTTAGATATGGTACAGTAGAATACTACCTCAAGTAGTTGTTAGATATGGTACAGTAGAATACTACCTCAAATAGTTGTTAGATATGGTACAGTAGAATACAACCTCAAATAGTTGTTAGATATGGTACAGTAGAATACTACCTGAAATAGTTGTTAGATATGGTACAGTAGAATACTACCTGAAATAGTTGTTAGATATGGTGAGGTAAAATACTACCTCAAATAGTTGTTAGATATGGTACAGTAGAATACTACCTCAAGTAGTTGTTAGATATGGTACAGTAGAATACTACCTCAAATAGTTGTTAGATATGGTGAGGTAAAATACTACCTCAAATAGTTGTTAGATATGGTACAGTAGAATACAACCTCAAATAGTTGTTAGACATGGTGAGGTAAAATACAACCTCAAATAGTTGTTAGATATGGTACAGAAGAATACTACCTCAAATAGTTGTTAGAAATGGTACAGTAGAATACTACCTCAAATAGTTGTTAGATATGGTACAGTAGAATACAACCTCAAATAGTTGTTAGATATGGTACAGTAGAATACTACCTCAAGTAGTTGTTAGATATGGTACAGTAGAATACTACCTCAAATAGTTGTTAGATATGGTGAGGTAAAATACTACCTCAAATAGTTGTTAGATATGGTACAGTAGAATACAACCTCAAATAGTTGTTAGACATGGTGAGGTAAAATACAACCTCAAATAGTTGTTAGATATGGTACAGAAGAATACTACCTCAAATAGTTGTTAGATATGGTACAGTAGAATACTACCTCAAATAGTTGTTAGATATGGTGAGGTAAAATACTACCTCAAATAGTTGTTAGATATGGTACAGTAGAAAACTACCTCAAGTAGTTGTTAGATATGGTACAGTAGAATACTACCTCAAATAGTTGTTAGATATGGTACAGTAGAATACAACCTCAAATAGTTGTTAGATGTGGTGCAGTAGAATACAACCTCAAATAGTTGTTAGATATGGTACAGTAGAATACTACCTCAAATAGTTGTTAGATATGGTGAGGTAAAATACAACCTCAAATAGTTGTTAGATATGGTGAGGTAAAATACTACCTCAAATAGTTGTTAGATATGGTACAGTAGAATACAACCTCAAATAGTTGTTAGATATGGTACAGTAGAATACTACTTCAAATAGTTGTTAGATATGGTACAGTAGAATACAACCTCAAATAGTTGTTAGACATGGTGAGGTAAAATACAACCTCAAATAGTTGTTAGATATGGTACAGAAGAATACTACCTCAAATAGTTGTTAGATATGGTACAGTAGAATACTACCTCAAATAGTTGTTAGATATGGTGAGGTAAAATACTACCTCAAATAGTTGTTAGATATGGTACAGTAGAAAACTACCTCAAGTAGTTGTTAGATATGGTACAGTAGAATACTACCTCAAATAGTTGTTAGATATGGTACAGTAGAATACAACCTCAAATAGTTGTTAGATGTGGTGCAGTAGAATACATCCTCAAATAGTTGTTAGATATGGTACAGTAGAATACTACCTCAAATAGATGTTAGATATGGTGAGGTAAAATACTACCTCAAATAGTTGTTAGATATGGTGCAGTAGAATACAACCTCAAATAGTTGTTAGATATGGTACAGTAGAATACTACCTCAAGTAGTTGTTAGATATGGTGAGGTAAAATACAACCTCAAATAGTTGTTAGATATGGTGAGGTAAAATACTACCTCAAATAGTTGTTAGATATGGTACAGTAGAATACAACCTCAAATAGTTGTTAGATATGGTACAGTAGAATACTACCTCAAGTAGTTGTTAGATATGGTACAGTAGAATACTACCTCACATAGTTGTTGGATATGGTGAGGTAAAATACAACCTCAAATAGTTGTTAGATATGGTACAGTAGAATACAACCTCAAATAGTTGTTAGACATGGTGAGGTAAAATACAACCTCAAATAGTTGTTAGATATGGTACAGAAGAATACTACCTCAAATAGTTGTTAGATATGGTACAGTAGAATACTACCTCAAATAGTTGTTAGATATGGTGAGGTAAAATACTACCTCAAATAGTTGTTAGATATGGTACAGTAGAAAACTACCTCAAGTAGATGTTAGATATGGTACAGTAGAATACTACCTCAAATAGTTGTTAGATATGGTACAGTAGAATACAACCTCAAATAGTTGTTAGATATGGTACAGTAGAATACTACCTCAAATAGTTGTTAGAGATGGTGCAGTAGAATACAACCTCAAATAGTTGTTAGATATGGTACAGTAGAATACTACCTCAAATAGTTGTTAGACATGGTGAGGTAAAATACTACCTCAAAGAGTTGTTAGATATGGTGAGGTAAAATACTACCTCAAAAGTTGTTAGATATGGTACAGTAGAATACAACCTCAAATAGTTGTTAGATATGGTGAGGTAAAATACAACCTCAAATAGTTGTTAGATATGGTGAGGTAAAATACTACCTCAAATAGTTGTTAGATATGGTACAGTAGAATACTACCTCAAATAGTTGTTAGATATCGTGCAGTAGAATACAACCTCAAATAGTTGTTAGATATGGTGAGGTAAAATACAACCTCAAATAGTTGTTAGATATGGTGCAGTAGAATACAACCTCAAATAGTTGTTAGATATGGTGAGGTAAAATACAACCTCAAATAGTTGTTAGATATGGTGAGGTAAAATACCTCCTCAAATAGTTGTTAGATATGGTACAGTATAATACAACCTCAAATAGTTGTTAGATATGGTGAGGTAAAATACAACCTCAAATAGTTGTTAGATATGGTGAGGTAAAATACTACCTCAAATAGTTGTTAGATATGGTACAGTAGAATACAACCTCAAATAGTTGTTAGATATGGTATTGTAGAATACTACCTCAAGTAGTTGTTAGATATGGTACAGTAGAATACTACCTCACATAGTTGTTGGATATGGTGAGGTAAAATACTACCTCAAATAGTTGTTAGTTATGGTACAGTAGAATACAACCTCAAATAGTTGTTAGACATGGTGAGGTAAAATACAACCTCAAATAGTTGTTAGATATGGTACAGAAGAATACTACCTCAAATAGTTGTTAGATATGGTACAGTAGAATACTACCTCAAATAGTTGTTAGATATGGTGAGGTAAAATACTACCTCAAATAGTTGTTAGATATGGTACAGTAGAAAACTACCTCAAGTAGATGTTAGATATGGTACAGTAGAATACTACCTCAAATAGTTGTTAGATATGGTACAGTAGAATACAACCTCAAATAGTTGTTAGATATGGTACAGTAGAATACTACCTCAAATAGTTGTTAGAGATGGTGCAGTAGAATACAACCTCAAATAGTTGTTAGATATGGTACAGTAGAATACTACCTCAAATTGTTGTTAGACATGGTGAGGTAAAATACAACCTCAAATAGTTGTTAGATATGGTGAGGTAAAATACTACCTCAAATAGTTGTTAGATATGGTACAGTAGAATACAACCTCAAATAGTTGTTAGATATGGTGAGGTAAAATACAACCTCAAATAGTTGTTAGATATGGTACAGTAGAATACTACCTCAAATAGATGTTAGATATGGTGAGGTAAAATACTACTTCAAATAGTTGTTAGATATGGTGCAGTAGAATACAACCTCAAATAGTTGTTAGATATGGTGAGGTAAAATACAACCTCAAATAGTTGTTAGCTATGGTGAGGTAAAATACTACCTCAAATAGTTGTTAGATATGGTACAGTAGAATACTACCTCAAATAGTTGTTAGATATGGTGAGGTAAAATACTACCTCAAATAGTTGTTAGATATCGTGCAGTAGAATACAACCTCAAATAGTTGTTAGATATGGTGAGGTAAAATACAACCTCAAATAGTTGTTAGATATGGTACAGTAGAATACTACCTCAAATAGTTGTTAGATATGGTACAGTAGAATACTACCTGAAATAGTTGTTAGATATGGTGAGGTAAAATACTACCTCAAATAGTTGTTAGATATGGTACAGTAGAATACTACCTCAAGTAGTTGTTAGATATGGTACAGTAGAATACTACCTCAAATAGTTGTTTATATGGTGAGGTAAAATACTACCTCAAATAGTTGTTAGGTATGGTACAGTAGAATACTACCTTAAATAGAGTGTTTGCCTACTTATTTTGGAAAAAAGGATTGATAATATAAGGACTTACTTTACTCACAGCGGACGGTGACCAGTGTTTACTCACTACATCACTGGTTGTAAGATATAGTACTGTAAAAAAAACAAAAAAAACACCTTAAATAGCTAACACCCAAAAAACTGACCTCGAAGTGAAGTTTGAAGTATTATGTGGACAGGATATTCTGTGATATTGTAATTCTAATTCGCTCATCTACCAGTAAGTTATTGCACCCAGAACTCATTGATATAATTTTGTCCAGAACTCTTCTTCTAGTAATATATAAAGCATGTGCTCACCAGCCCAGGCCAGCCTGTGTACTGTAATGTCCTTCAGAGATCCTATCTGAAAGCACATTATGGGATCATTTTCAATTTACACCGCCAATGAAGAATATGTTTTCATTTAGCGTTGTCCACCTCTCTTGTTTCTCAAGGTTGTGCATGGGGGCTGTAGACTAGTGAAACAACCACACAAGGGAAGAAATAGCAGCACTAAACCATCTCTAATATGTATTTGTCACTTTGGTGTTTTGCTATGATTAAAAGCCCAGTGAATTCCTTCCTGCAGGAGAGGAAAGGAGGGTATTTCTGCAAAGGCATCAGATAGCAACATGTCAAGATAAACTGCCTATTGAAACAGCTAAAAGTCCAGGGAACAGAAGACAAATAAAACAGGATGTTTAGGTCTTTCGCACCAAAAGAAGAAGAAGAACAACACCAAAAAAACAAATAAACACTTTTGACGTGTTCAAACACACTCACTCTGAATATCAGTATAGTTTGTATTGTCTAAACTCTGGGCCTTGCTGGTGGCCGTTCTGTTCTTGGGAGTAAATTTAACGTCCAACCAACCAATGTATTTTCACTAGGTACAATTGGGAAATGTAGACTGTCACCACAGGGTTGGGTAGGTTACTTTGTAAATGCAATCCGTTACAGTTACTAGTTACCAGTTAAAAATTGTAATCAGTACTTTTGGATTACCCAAATTCAGTAACGTAATCTGATTACATTCAGTTACTTTTGGATCACTTTCGCCTTAAGAGGCATTAGAAGAAGACAAAAATGTATGTTACCAATTGAACGACATCAATTGCAGGATAAATCAATGTTAAAGTTTACGTAGCTGGCCATATATGGATGTTATATTTTACTTTATGGGATATGTAGGCCATCACTTTCTACTACATATAATAATACGTTTAAATTATTCTTTACATTCAAAACCAAAGTCTATTAGAATTCCAGTCATTCCAATAAATGTTATACGCCATGATCTCCAAGAATAGGATTTGGAAATATGGAAGTATAGATTAGCCAAATTGTTTTACCTGAGCATGACCCCAAAACTAAAGACTTATTAGCCAGACCTACTCTGTTGTTTATGATTTTGTTGTCATGGAGGACTGATTGGGCTCATTGATTCGATTTGAAAAATAAATGCTGTGTTCATGGAATGGCATGCTTTGAGCACTACTGAAAAGTGCTATTTACATGTGAAAAATGAATGCCATATGCTGCATTTGCTATAGGCCTACTGTTTGTTGGTGACACTTTGATATCTTGATAATATGCAGCTGTTTAAAACAGCTGCATATTGTTTTGGTAAAAAGCAAGCATCCTTTCTGAATTTAAACGTAATCCTCAAAGTAATGATCTAGTTTTTCAAAACTGTCTGTAATCTGATTACAATATTTTTGCTGGTAATGTAACGGATTACATTTACCTTTTTTTTGTGTAGTCCATTACTCCCCAACCCTGTTCACCACATAGACCTACATCAAACTTAGTTACACAGTCTTTCCAAGAACACACCTAGTGTAAAAGAGCTGAGAACTGAAGAAACAGTGGATTTAAGTCTGAAACCTGAAAGCCAGTAGCAGAGAACGTTGGAGAGTCAGAGTGGTGGTGTCATGCCACCTGTTGGTGTGTAGTCAGATAGCAGTAGTAGTGTGTTAGTTAGGGCTAGGGTTAGAGGGGCTGTGGTTCATAGTGTGTGGTGTCTGCCCTTGGTTTGACCCCTACAGCAGGTCATGGCTCAGTAGTCATGAGGCCTTTCCCCATATAGACCCCCTCTAACAGGCCAGGAGGGGGACAAACCATCAAAGCCAGGGTCGTAGCGCCTACCTCTCCATAACAAAGTAATGAAACCTGCCCTGGCCCGGCGCTCCTTCCCTCCATCTGCGATAAAACAGGAATGGAGCTCCAACATTTCCTGTCTCGCTTCAATAGAATTTACGGCACTCGGACAATCAGTCATGGCAATGAAATCGCTCAACCCTTCTCTCCTTCTGCATCTCTCCCTTTTTCTCTCTCCGTTCTCTCTCTCTCACTCTCTGCATCTCTTTCTCTCTCTCTATCAATGAATTTGTTTGATAGCTGAGGACATGTTTTTTCTTTTACACGCTAAATAGTAAAGTGTGTGTGTGTTTCGTTCCCCCAGGCCCCAGGTGACCCCAGGTCTGAGTGTTCCTCTATGCCCTACACCCCTCTACCCAGAGGCTCTAGAGACGGCAAGAACCACAAAGGTAAAGATTATACTCCCTTATGAGCCCTCTCTAGTCCTCACTCACATCAGATTTATTAGAGGGGGCATATAAATGTCTATATATATACACAGTACCAGTCAAAAGTTTGGACACACCTACTTATTTAAGGGTTTTTCTTTATTGTTACTATTTTCTACATTGTAGAATAAGAAATCAAAACTATGAAATAACACATATGGAATCATGTAGTAACCAAAGAAGTGTTAAACACATAAAATCAAACCATCTCAATTGTGTTGAGGGTGAGGGATTGTGGAGGCCAGGTCATCTGATGCAGCACTCCATCACTCTCCTTCTTGGTCAAATAGCCCTTACACAGCCTGGAGGTGTGTTGGGTCATTGTTCTGTTGAAAAACAAATTATAGTCCCACGGAGCACAAACCAGATGGGATGGCGTATCGCTGCAGAATGCTGTGGTAGCCATGCTGGTTAAGTTTGCCTTGAAATCTAAATAAATCACAGACAGTATCACCAACAAAGCAACCCCACACCATCACACCTCCTCCTCCATGCTTCACGGTGGGAACCACACATGCGGAGATCATCCGTTCACCAACTCTGCATCCCACAAAGACACGGTGGTTGGAATAAAAAATGTCACATTTTCAGACAAAAGGACAGATTTCCACCAGTCTAATGTCCATTGCTCGTGTTTCTTGGTCCAAGCAAGTCTCTTATTATTGGTGTCCTTTAGTAGTGTTTTCTTTGCAGAAATTCGACCATTAAGGCCTGATTCACACAGTCTCCTCTGAACAGTTGATGTTGAGATGTGTCTATTACTTGAACTCTGAAGCATTTATTTGGGCTGCAATTTCTGAGGCTGGTAATTCTAATGAACTTCTCCTCTGCAGCAGAGGTAACTCTGGGTCTTCCTTTCCTGTGGCGGTCCTCATGAGAGCCAGTTTCATCATAGCGCTTGATGGTTTTTGCGACTGCACTTGAAGAAACTTTCAAAGTTTTCGAAATTTTCCAGATTGACTGACCTTCGTGTCTTAAAGTAATGATGGACTGTGATTTGTCTTTGCTTATTTGAGCTGTTCTTGCCATAATATGGACTTGGTCTTTTACCAAATAGGGCTATCTTCTTTATACCCCCCTACCTTGTCACAACACAACTGATTGGCTCAAACGAATTAAGAAGGAAATTATTTCCACAAATTAACTTTTAACAAGGCACACCTGTTAATTGAAATGCATTCCAGGTTACTACCTAATGAAGCTTGTTGACTGAATGCCAAGAGTGTGCAAAGCTGTCATCAAGGCAAAGGGTGGCTACTTTGAAGAATCTTAAATATAAAATATATTTTGATTTGTTTAACACTTTTTTTGGTTACTACATGATTCCATTTGTGGTTTTTAATAGTTTTAATGTCTTCACTAGTATTCTACAATGTAGATAATGGTAAAAATAAAGAAAAACCCTGGAATGAGTAGGTGTGTCCAAACTTTTAACTGGTATATTATATATACACAATAAGCTTGTACATCAAATTTATAAAACTAAGGTCAGGATGATCTCACATCCCCACTCTCTGATCCACACACTCATCAGACATATCAGAGAATAAGATAGCTGAACAAAATATGAACAACATATTTACAATAAATCCAGGCGCCCGAGTGGTGCAGCGGTCTAAAACACTGCATCTCAGTGCAAGAGGCGTCACTGCAGTACCTGGTTCGAATCCAGGCTGCATCACATCCGGCTGTGATTGGGAGTCCCATAAGGTGGCGCACAATTGGCCCAGCGTCGTCTGGGTTTGGCCGGGGTAGGCCGTCATTGTAAATAAGAATTTGTTCTTAACTGACATGCCTAGTTAAATAAAGGTTCAGTAAAATAAATAAAAAGAAAATAACGGCCATTGTCTTTATGGGTTCCTTAAAGGGTAAGCTCTTTGATAATATATATGAATATGCATGTTTTATCTTCTTATTGATTAACCGTAGTGAGAGAACAGTGGACTTGAGATTAATCTGGGATCATAATAGTGAATAATGGTCAGTCTTCCCTCAGCTCACGTCTTTGAGTCGTTGATGGATCCTGAAATATATATAGGTTTTGGTTCTGATTTTGATTCTGATGTGAGGGTGTGGATATGTCAACCATCAATGATGATATGTTGATGCTAGTCATTGTTTAGGCCTTATTCAGATCTAATGTGTGAAAGAGATTACATTCTTTCACATGCCTACCTCTGTACAGTGTAGATCAAACACATATTTTTCTCATCATCATAGACTAATGTATTTTTAAAGTTGCCCCAGTTTTAACAGAAAATATTTGTATTATAATATATTAATGAGAAGCATTTGTTATACAATTGCATTAATATCAAATGCATACATTTTATATGCATCTTTCTTACTGTAAATGATTCTAATAGCATCATTTAAAGTGTATAGGAACAGACATATTCTATTTTATTCTATTGTGTTGAATTGTATTATATTCTTAACTAAATGCACTGGTAGATTCCTCTGTGTTGCTTGTCTCTCTCCACCACCACTTTGTTAGCTAGCTGCAGTAAGGCAGTCACAGTGCTGGCCAGGCTTGTAGTAGAAAGAAAAGGTGACCGGTTATTTGTGTCTGTAGCGATGTTGTGTGAGTGGCCCTGAGGCCATTTTACTGGACCACACAGCAGGGCAGCAGGTTTAAACATGAGACATTCATCATGCTCTTTGTCTCCGCCATGCAAAACACTGCCGCTGTGATACGCCCGACGCCATGGCAGCCAGCTCAAGAGGTCAACATTGAGCACCTCACACACACGCACATGCACACACACACGTACTCACACACACCCCTCCTCCCGTCCAGTGCCAAGGACAGATCTATTTCACAGTGGCTGACCAGCAGCTTTCCATGTGATGTAGGTAGAGGGACAGAGACAGTCCCAAATGGCACCCTATTCCATTTATAGTGCACTGCGTTTGACCATGGCCCATAGGGACTGGGGTGCCATTTGGGACACAACCGGAGAGACCCTGTGCTTTGTCAACATCAGGCCGGCCAGGGAACAGTCCATTAAAAGGTGAGGGGATCTGACATGTGAGATATTTCTCCCTCCCTCTTAGATCTGGGCCGTGGTGTGGTGACAGTCACCGTTTGTTATGTTTATGACGCGAGCGCTGCAGCCTTAGATAACACTGCCCTCATCTTCAAACTTCACCTCCTCTTTATGCCCCCCGCCTCAGTCCGCCTTCAGCACGGCAGCCCACTTACTTCTCTATGCTTTTTAAACATACTGTATTTACTAAATGTGGGGGAGCCATCACGATAACTTTCTGTGCGTTCTTACCTTCTACGTACTTGCACTGTGAGATGAGGACGTTTCACTAGAAACTGTCGCACTATGTTAACAAAACTGGTACACTAACGTCGTTATCACTGTAGAGATTTTAGTATGGTTTACTATCATTATCATAATACAATAATGTTATCATTACATGTTGCTGATAAAGTTCATTATCTCTTTGAATGAATCACCATATATTTGTATCAGTTATATTTAGGTGTGGTTTGATGAACCGTGGAGCAGGGATGTCTGTTTGTGTTAGCCCCTACATGGCCCTAGTTGGTGGGATGTAGCTAGGAAGTCTGACAGCCCCCTGTCTGCTGCAGAGAGAGCCTCTCCACACACTCACACACACACACACACACACACACACACACACACACACACACACACACACACACACACACACACACACACACACACACACACACACACACACACACACACACACACACACACACACACACACACACACCTGTATAGGGGCCCCAGAGCCCAGGTGCCACTAGTAATTACTGCAGTCTGGAGCTCTAGGGAGGGGCCAGAGCTGGCAGGTCAGTGCCCAGGGGGAGAGGGGTGGAGAGTGGGGATACTGCTCCAGGAAAAGCCCCTGTCTGGGGGTGGCAGAGTCAGCCATGGACAAGACGAAAAGAGAGGAGACAAGGGAAGAAGAGGGTGGAGGGAGGGAGATGGTGGGGGGAAAGAGAGCAACACAGAAAGAAAGAAAGAAAGAAAGAAAGAAAGAAAGAAAGAAAGAAAGAAAGAAAGAAAGAAAGAAAGAAAGAAAGAAAGAAAGAAAGAAAGAAAGAAAAATAATATATTTGTAAACATAATAGCGGAAGATAGAGAAGAGTGAGCGATGAAGGCGGAGAGGGCAAGCAAGCTAGCGACTAAAAACAAGAGGGTAGGACAGGCAGAAAAAATACGGGGAGACTGTGATGTGTCTTGGAGCAGGCCAGGGTGACACAGAGTGGAGTAGTGACAGGTCTAGAGGCCTAGGGAGCAGTCACCACTAGAGACCTTAGGATCCTCCTCTGCTGTCAGCTCTGGTTTTAGCTGTCTGCCAGGCTGGCAGTCGGAGATTCAAAGTACTCTTCCCGACGACACCTCTAGTATGGAGCAGAGCGCTGTTTCAAAATGACTCTCACAATCAGAGTACAAGACACTTCTAATAACATTGTGGATTTGATCTCCCAAAGAGAGGCCTCAGACTAAAGTTTGTCCTCGCAACATACCTAAAATGGACAAATAACTGAAATGTTAAAGTAGCTAATAACAAATACCTAAAGAGTTCAAATGGAGCATTACTCCATAATGGCTTACTGTAGTTAATAACAAATCAAGGCTGAATTGTAATGAAACCTGTCAAACATAATGTGTGTGATGGTCTAACAACAACATTTCATTATCTGACGATATCATGTTCTCAGAGATGATTCTAGAGTTTATTCGATAGAGCTTAGTTATCTGTAGGCGTGAAACACATACAGTACCAGTCAAACGTTTGGACACACCTACTCATTCCAGGGTTTTTCTTTATTTGTACTATTTTCTACATTATAGAATAATAGTGAAGACATCAAAACTATGAAATAACAATAATGGAATAATGTAGTAACCAAAAGAGTGTTAAACAAATAATATATGTTATATTTGAGATTCTTCAAAGTAGCCACCCTTTGCCTTGATGACAGCTTTGCACACTCTTGACTTTCTCTCAACCAACAACAAGCACTTATGATGCTACACATGTAATAGATATATTTCAGTACTGCACTCTACAGTTGAAAATACACTGTTTTACTTCCCAGTAAAAGTTACAATTATCTACATATTTAGGCTAATATATTTCTCAGGCATCAGCCACTGCTCTTTAATGGATCAGACTGTTTGATGTGGTCCATCCTTCACAAGTGACAGGCCTAAATGAAAGGGATCCCAGTGTATAGACTGCTAAGTAAACAGAGAATAAACAAAGAGAAATGCCATGAGCCATGAAGCCTAGCTCAATGCTTTCATTCTGGGACTGCTTCCAGCTGCTTAGTATGTATGTATTTTAAATGGTACACAACTGCTATTAAAACCCCTGGAGGAAAGCAAGGCTTCAAAGCCTTCAAACCCCCTCACTTACTCAGACACATATGCACACACACACACACACACACAAACACACACACACAGCACACACACACACACACACACACACACTGACGACACCCATGGGAATTCTCACGCTTGCTGTACAGTTCACTTTTTTACACGATGGGGCGATCTGTAGATATACAGTTCTCAATAAACACGTGTACGCTCACAACACACACCACGCCCCACACACACACACTCCCTCACCAACAATACGGGGGGAAAACGGGAACGCATCCAAACTAAGAGTAAAGTGTTTTACAGTCGAAGCACAACAAATACACAAACATCTGGAAGCGTTCAGAGCAGAGCAGCAGAACCATTAGGGGGAGAGTTGGGTTTTGCCAAAATGGGGAAATGATGAGGAATGGGCTGTCAGGCCGCGCTGGAGAGACAGGGGAGAGGCTTGATGACAGAGCTCTGGATGAGAAGTACTGAGTGGGAGGGAGAGGGAGGAAGGGGGAAAGACAGAAAGAGAGAGAAAGATGGGTAAGATAGAGGGAGGTAAGGGGGTGGAAAGGGAGAGGTGGGAGAGGGAGAGGGAAGAGAAAGATGGATATAGGGGACATAGAGAGAAAGGGGGAGGGATAAGTTCTGTATATTCGAGCTCAGCAAGTCCTAGAGAGGTATACACCGGCTGGTAGCTATCCCGCCCTCCTTCCCTCCACCCCTCTCTCCCTCCATTATCAGACAGCTGGATGGGATGGATCACTAATGCTTGATAAACTGATATTGTTGAGGATGGATTAGTCATTATGAAGAGGGGCCCTGGGACATTATCACTGTTTTTGCAATTTCTGTTGTTAGAGCTTATGGAACAAGACTATGATTTAGATAAAAGACCAACTCCATCTTTGTTGTTAGAGTTTATGGAACAAGACTATGATTTAGATAAAAGACCAACTCCATCTTTGCTTCACATGCAAAGGATGATGACACCATCACTAACATTGTTAAATACAGGCATTTGTTTGAATGTGAATAGGCTGTCATGAAGTCAGTCTATTTACCACAGAATTCACTTTCAAATGAGCTCACTAATGATTAATCCTAGGTTATTTAGACTGTGTGGTAAAGTCCTTGATACAACCATCCTGTTTATCTCCATCATCGCCTTACCTCAACATAAATAAATGGGTAACTTTCTATTTGATGTTTGTTTCACGACCTTAAGCAAATCTACCTAAAAAAAAACACACCTATCCCTCAGTTGATAATATTCCCTTTATCTTTGGCATAGCCTTGAGTATGGCAATGTTTGCCATAAACCTCCAGTGAGGGAAGACAGAACACTCCTGGCAGGCCCTATTAAAGGTTCTGTACGTGCTCTCAGAGACGTTTACCTGCGTCTCATAATGATTGTAGCAGGACCGTTTCTCCCCTGATAAACATCATTCTTAAACTTAAAGACCAATGCTGGCCGCCACCGTTACAGATCCAAATCTGTTGTTCAAATGGGAAATATGGATAAAAGCATAGAGAGTTGAACTCTTCCAAGTCCACTTGTATTCCACGAGAAGTTGAGGAAGTTTGTGGATGACCTATGCTCTCCTAGGAGGAACAGTGTTGACGTCAAGTCAATCCACTGTGTGTGTCTATTGCAAGGCATACACGTACTGTAGGTTTACAGTACGCCCTACAGTATTCACTGTCTGTGTATTAGGTGCAGTATTATGAATGCCCTAAGGACTGTATGGAGGCAAAATGAATACCACACACTGGAACAGACGGGTGATTCCACGCCAGTGGGAGCAGAAAATATTTCCGATTGTTCTGGTAATTCTAACTTACAAACTTCATTAGTACATGTTTGACATGCTTTTACATTTCTATCACAAACCCTTTTTAGAGCCACGAACGGTACATGATACAGACAGCACCTTGTTGTCATTATACTCCTTATAGTGGGCTCTATCATATGGAGTCTAGAAATTAGCTTAATCAAAAAGGCTAATTTTGACATATTTATATTAATATTTTTTATGTTGAATAAATTAATGTGAAAATGTGTATTTCAGAATCTAGACATAGTCCATATGTTAGAGCCCACTATAAGGAGTATAATGACAACAAGGTGCTGTCTGTATCATGTACGGTTCACAAATCATAAGGTCTTACAGGAAGCAGGTCTAAAAAGGGCCTAAAATGGCCACTTTCATCATGATTTTCTCGTAAATGGTTTGTGATACTAATGTAAAAAACATGTCAAACATCCTCTCTCCCAATGAAGTTTCTGTGTGAGAATTACCAGAACAATCAGAGATACCAAAAATATTTCCCTCTGTCGGTTGCGTGGAATCACCCAGAACTGAACTGCCTGAACTCTCCATGAAGTTAAATATTTCTTGAGCACATGCCAATTCAGGGTAGTTCTACTTTTTGTCTTGTGTCTATTATAACCAAGTAGCTGATAAATTAAACCATGTGGATTTAGTCCTATGGAGCTCCGAGATCCTACAAACGAAACACTTTCAGGATTCTGTGTAACTGGATAATGCGTATGAAGAATGACAAGTGAACTATGTTGACTAAGGTTGCTTCTATGGGTTACACACTCTGAGACACACTGACAATATAAAGACATATGGCTTTAATCCCCAGATATGAGTTCATAAAAGCCTCTCACAAGTAATTGTCACCGGACCAAGTTTTATATCCTTGGAGGTGTTTGCCAGTTTGTGCGGCTGAAGAGGTGCTAAGGATCAGTTTTATAATGAATTAGTCTTTTGTTGCCATTAAAGATATGGATATAAAATGTGCCAATAACTCACAACACAGGGATGTAATGAGCTCTCATAAAGAAAGAGATTGCCATCATGCTTGCTTATATCCATGTGCATATTTCAACCTCCGGGCTACACTTAGATTGGATCTCTAAAATATATAATGGACGAACAGGGAGGATTCCTTTTCCCAACAAAATATTGTGTAGTAATCACGTTCGCTTTGTGATGCCGTGTACCCTCATATGCTTTTGGTTTCCAAAACTAGTTTATGTAAATTAATATGTTTTAATGATCTGGAGTGGGCTTGTAGGATCATTTCTTTAGGTCAACAACTGGTAAACTCAGTATAAGGTAATAGGTCATGGGTCTGTTCTTGTGCGGTGAGAATCATGTTGGTATTACTATTACATTTAGGTTTGTTTTTCATTCAGTTTGAAGACATTGTCTCCTTTCTATTTTGAATTGAACATACATTTTTTACTTGGAAATACGTTACATTAGGTCCTACAAGTGTTCTGTGTCTTACACCCTCAGGCACACAGCGAGCAGCTGCCAGCCATGTACATCTGCTCTTCCTCTGTGATGCACGGCTCTGTTGCCTTTATCAGAGGGAGATGATGTGATGTTATTCTTCCCAGGAGTGGATTGGCTCTGCAACATGAATAGCCATTAGTGCAGGGCTATGGAGATGGATGAGATGAGGGAGAGCGAAGGGGAATCGGGCCCTGAAATCCCTCACCACATGTCCAAAACACACCATACTCCTCTGTCCTCTCCTCTTGTCGCTGGGAGAAATGATGATGAGAGCTCATTTTTGGAGGCAGGCCCTGAATATCCCTGTTATTATTATAGAGAACTGGAACACACTGGGGTTGCGTCCCAAATGGCACCCTAGTCTCTATGTAGTGCACTACTTTTGACCAGGACCCATATGGCTCCGGTCAAAAGTAGTGCACAATATACAGTGCCTTCAGAAAGTATTTACACCCCCTGCCTTTTTCCACATTTTGTTGTGTTACAGCCTGAATTGTATTGTAAATAAGAATAGAATATGTTTCTAAACACTTCCGCAGTAATGTGGATGCTACCATGATTACGGATAATCCTGAGTGAATCGTGAATAATGATGAGTGAGAAAGTTACAGACGCACAAATATCATACCCCCAAAACATGCTAACCTCTCACCATTACAATAACAGGGGAGGGTAGCATTTTTGGGGGGGGGGGGGGGTGTATGATATTTGTGCATTTTTGGGGCGTACTGAAAACCTGCTTTAGTCTGCTTTTCACCAGACACGGGGAGATGAATTCACATTTTCAGCAGGACAATAACCTAAAACACAAGGCCACATCTACACTGGAGTTGCTTACCAAGAAGTCAGTTAATGTTCCTGAGTGGCCTAGTTACAGTTTTGTCTTAAATCTGCATGAAAGTCTATGGCAAGACCTGAAAATTGTTGTCTTGCAATGATCAACACCCAATTTGGCAGAGCTTGAAGAATTTTGAAAATAATGGGCAAATGTTGCACAATCCAGCTGTGGAAAGCTCTTAACTCTTAGAGACTTACCCAGAAAGACTCACAGCTGTAATCGCTACCAAATGTGACTCTAACATGTATTGACTCAGGGGGTTGAATACTTACAGCGCCGGGAAAAAGTATTTGCACCCTTTCTGATTTGTTGTATTTTTGCGTATTTTTGATACTTAATGTTATTAGATCTTCAACCAAAACCTGATATTAGATAAAGGGAACCTGAGTTTACCAATAACAAGAAAAATATCAAGTATAGAAAATCAGAAAGGGGGCAAACACTTTTCCATGGCACTGTATCTAATCAATATACAATATATTAGTGTTTTATGTTTCAGAAATGTTTTGGAAATATTAGAATTTCTTCCACTTTGACATTACAGAGTATTTTGTGTAGATTGTTCACAAAAAAAATGACAATTAAATCCATTTTAATCCCACTTTGTAACACAACAAAAGGTGGAAAAAGTCAAGGGGTGTGAATACTTTCTGAAGGCACTGTAGGGAATAGGGTGCCATTTGGGACACATCCTGGAAGTCACGGGCCATTCTTTCTCTCTGTTAGACAGAAGGCTGGGGCTCGGCTAGATTAAAACCTTCTTAACTTCACTGACAGTTTCAACTGCTGAACTCTGCTCTAAACTGCTTTGAGAATACTGTTTCCTACCAAGTGTCATTTTCTTTCAGTTTGCAGATGGTACTCTCCTCTCTCTCTCTCATTCTGAATAATTCTGTTTGTGCTAGGTTCGGGGGAAATGTCAGTGACACTATTGTTTTTACCTTGCTGTTTGATGTAGTCGAAGGAGTCTCTTGAGGAGCTGAGTTCTGAAAACTGATGTTGAAAGTATACAGGTAGAACTTCAAGTGGAAAGATGACACCGTCAAGTTTTGTGTCAAGATTTTTATTTCGTTTAAAAAATATTTAATTTAGAATATATTTGTTTATTTCTTTTCACTTTGTGAATAATAAAAAGTTAATGTTTTTCCTTTTTGATATTTCATCTTAATAAGACGTGTTTAAGTCAAGTGGAAGATGTGCTGAATTTGTTTTGACTAAAATACTATAAACAGTTTGAGGATGGTGCCACTGAAGTTTAGAGATCAAATTAAATGTTTGATTCAAGAAACTGTTATTATTTCAACCAAGTACACCAACAAAACATGTGAGTCCTACCGATCTCCATATGCATCCGGTGGGATAAGATAATGATCTGTACTGTATGTACAATGTTCTTTACCATTCATTGTCCAGATAGATCACCACTTCCAACAGCAGCACACAGCATATGGCTTATGGACTTAAAGGGACATTTCACAATGTTTCAGCTTCATTTTCCATCAACCTCCTGTGGTTTCTATGTTTGGTAGTAAAACAGATAGAGGAAGATATGTGTTTCCAATGACATCATCGGTGTGCATTGTATGATTTTTAACCAATTATGAGTTGGCATTGCCTACTAATTGTCTACTAATTGGTTGATGATGTCATTGGAAGCACGTATCTTCCTCGATATTTTTTACTACAAAACATAGAAACGTGCTGGAGATGATGAATATGAAGTAGAACATTTTAGAAATGTTCCTTTAATACTCTCAGCAGTGTTGGAACACCAATCCTCCTAAATCTTTACCTGCTGTGACCATCACAGACAGGCCAATGTTATTTACACAAGTACAACACTCGTAAGTGTGAAACAATACCGGGGCGTCTACTGAGAAACTGTCAGGGAGATAGACAGACAAGGACATGAGTTCTTGCCAACCTAGGCCCAGGCCCAGCCCATTCTGCAATAACATCCCTCTGGTACTTCTGGATCTGGTCCAATTTCCAGTATCACTGGTCAGTTTCAGTGACAGCGAATTGACAAAGCATATATCAGCCCGAATGGATAGGCCACATTGCTGTTAGAAACCAGCTCTGAAAGCAGATTGCTTACGCAAGTCAAACTATTATTCATGTTCCACTGTGATTTGTGACTGCGACCGGGGACATTTGAGATGTGGTCTAGTGTTTCCCAGTATTACTTTTAGTCCCTGCCAGAAGTTAGCTAGCGCAGGTCTGCAGCGGTTTTCTCTCCCTGGTTTGGAAGCACAGGAGTCCATCAAGGTAATTTATGACAGTGGAGGCTAGCCAGATGGTTTGGATATTTTTACAGCAGGATCGATGGAGGATTCTCCAGTTTCTCCTGTGTGAAATGGATGGCTCAGTGTGTAGTGTGAACCGCTGTATGGGCCTTTTTACCCATCAGGAAGAAGATGAAGAGTTTCTAATGTGTTAGCAGATGCTAGGTCACCTGTCACACTGGAGGGAGAGAGGGATCAGAGACCAGTGAACTCTGCTGGCATTATTAACGTCATCATACAGCTAGGTCATTAGCAATTCATGTTTATGTAGAGTTGTTTATCACATAAAACATGCTAAGTGAACAGCCATGAGTTTGTGAGTTTGAAGTGTTTAACTCTAATTTTATTTTTGGAGCCTGATTTTGTTTGAATGAACTGTGAATTCATTCAGAGTTACCTTCTGTAAGTCTAGATTAATGTAGTACTACTTGTCAATCACACTCACTAAACACAAGATGAAAAGAATTCATGTCAGTTAATCATAATTTGGTGGTTTCTCTTACCCCAATGGATAAAGGACATCACCATGCATTTTTGTCATGCTCACTCATAAACGTCATCAGGCATGCAGAATAACAATCAGAGCTTTGAGAGAGGGAGGGAGGGAGCATTGTTAATCTAGTAGCTACACAGCTACTGTACATGAAAGAATGATTATAGAGGCTTGTTGTTAAGAGCAGGAGTACATTTATAAGTGACACATCAGCCACAACACCTTCATTTAAAGACAGAATAGACACACACACACATGCAGAAACACACACACACTCACTGCCATTCCCAGCTCAGTCTCAGTGCTCCAGAGCTAATGTGGTGGAAGGAGCTCAACTCATCTGTCAATTACAGCGAGCTCCATTGGGCCGTTGTCTAAACAGTTTTTCTCTCTGGCTGGTGAATCCAGTGATTTATTGTCAACTGGCTTGGCTTCAATATACAATCAGCAGACACTAAGCTGTGATGTCTGAACACAAACTATGGTGGGAGTATCAGCATAGCTCACATTAACTGCCATGTGGATTATTCATTGAATCAGGGGCGACGTGAAACGCTCGTTGGGACCCGTTGCCTTGGAAAGAGAGGTGGTCCATCATCTAAAAATGCTAAATATCTTCGCCTCTATTTGTGCTTGGCTCCCCTACTTAACAAATCAAAGGGGTGTCCTATTTGACTAACCAAGCACACGTGCCCAATGTCAATGTTTAAGGAGGTCGGCCCGGTCAAAATGAAGTACTTGAGGTCGACTGGTTATGGGTTATGAGGATCAGAGCCTATTTCATTGAAAGGACTTTGGCATTTTATTATATGTCTTGGATTAGAATAGGTAGCTTGAGTTACAGGAGGAAGTAGCAAGTATTTTATAATGCTCACCAATATCAACATTCCTGCTTCACCACAACGAAGAGCGAGCGAGGCCAGTTGAACGGTAAACCTTTTAATCTGTCACAATGATTCGCTGACGTAATGGGTATAAACGAACGGAACAGGTTTCACTGTCACTTTAATATGAGCAGACAAGTTATTTTACTGTCATATTTTGATTGGTAGATTGTTTCTGACATGTTGTGTCACTGCGATAGGATTGGGTTGACGTCTGAGTCATTTAGGTCAGATTATTGAATTTATTCCAGATTGCTGGGATTTCTAATGACTGCTTTTCCAATTTCCCCCTTTACAATGCCTTTTTACAATGCCTTTACAATGCCTTTTCAAAACCAAACCTTCTGATTGACCTTGATTATATATTAACTGGTAGACGATATCTGTATTTAAAGGAGCATTTCACCACTTTTTAACCTCATTATCTCATTATCTACAGCAGTAAAAACGGCCACATTTTAAGATGGCTTGGAAATCACTGTGTGAGGATTTAAGCTACCAGCAATGTTAACCAGTAACTGCTAAAACAAATACTGAATGAAAGCCAGGAAAATAATAATGACTTTAGGGGTGTTAGGGACTTAAGTATGGAATGATATGAGTACTTCTGAAGGCCTGGATACTTTTCACAGGGGGTTGCCTCCTGAGAAAGACCAAAAAACCTATCTCCACTTGACACCATTAAACCAGTGCTAACTTGCAAACCCCATGAGCTATAGGATCAATTGTACCTCCTCTAGCTACTCTGATCTAGCATTTAGGCATCGTCTGAGGGCGCCAGGGGAAACCCTGATTCAGGGGTAATCGGATGGGGGTGGAAAGAGGAAAATGGCAGGAAATTAGATGAATTGGAGTGAACATGCGTAGCATGTCTCGCGGTGTGGTGGTCTTTTGTTCACGCCGTGTGACCCTGAGATGGAGATGACTTCGGGATATGACTCTGGGCTGGGCTGGCCTAGCATGTGTTTTTAATGCGTTTTGGCACTTGTGTCGACTCTTTAAAAAATATGATCACCAAATTATTTTTCGTATAGACTTACACTAGAACATAGTGTAGATTAACATTTTAAAAAGTCCTAGATTTACACTAGGTATAGGATAAAAAAAAAAAACTATTTACTTTAAGGGTGTTTTTAGAAGACATCCTCCACAGAAGAAAGTTGTATATTATATTGTTGTTTTCAGAGAGCGCTATGAAGTATGTTGGTACTGTAGCAGGCAGGCTCTAGATCCTAATGGTGGGTCTGAGCAGAGGAAAGAAGGATATGAAGATAACCTTGAGAGAGATAACAGAACCTCGGGCCCTTCCTTTCGTGCCTCACACAATTGCTAACCCACTATGACATCTTGGCCCAGGAACTTCTCAAGCCACTGATATACAAACAACAGCTGATATCCACTGAACTTTAAGCAGTGCTTAGAGGCAACGCCCTAGCGTTTGTTTTTATCTAATTTTAGATGTTTTTCTCTCTGATACAGGAGATCATCAATTGTGTTGTTCTACAGTTGTTGTTTTTTTGTTACTATTAGCCGTTTTGGCTAAGCAGTTTCCAAGCCCCCACAGGGTACAAATGAACCGATCAAAGGTATTAGCGTTGTGATGTGCGCTCGATAATATTTAACTTCATTAATTCCCATACCCTGAGCTGACATCCAGCTCCTATTAAGGTATGAAATCTCATCCTCCTCAACCCCTCCATCCTCTCCATACCTCAGCTGGTGCTTGCTGGTGCAGCCAAGCAGATAATACCCTGTGAGCTCTGAAACATGTACCATTATAATTAGCTTTGTCAGGTCCTAGCCCTACAACCTTCATGCAGATAATATGATAATATGTCTTCATAACCACCTGACCTTACATGCTCAATATTTCTCCTCTTATGAAGATTGCATGTCAATAAAGTAATTGAGTCCCGGGGTGTGTGGCAAGTGAAGATTTAGGTTATTGGACTTTTGGTGGGCAGTGATGAACGAGAGTTATTATTCTACCTGTCAGAGGATGTGCAGGGGGCTGAGGACAGTCCGAGGATGTCAGGGGTAGGGAGAGAGGGAGGGGGGAGATAAGGAGAGAGCGAATGAGAGGGGGTGAGATGCGGGAGAGAGTGAGGTAAGACAGAATTTAAGAGAGAGAGAGGAGTAAGGCAGAAGAGGAGAGAAGGAGGAGTCATTCTTCACAGGGAGGGACACATAGACAGTTAATCATCCATCCCTCCATCCCTCTCCTCCCTGCATACGGAGGAGAGATATGTCATGTTAATCAAGAGGAGTAGGGTTACAGTCAAGTTATCTGGGGTACGGGAGGCCAGGGGGAGGAGATCCACATTACCATCACAACCCTATTATTCCCTCTCCTTCCACAGCCATTGGCTGGAGCGGCATCATCTGTTTTCATTCTGTAGGATCCCTGTCATAGTGCGGTTCCCCTTCAATTCCAGACAGCATGCAACATCACTTTGTTTCTACTTAAAGTATATTAGCTAGCTTCTGCCACCTAGAAACATTAGCAATAGCTTTTGTGAAAGGTTTTCAGCAAAGGATTTCTAGTTCAAAGAACATTTCTGCTCTATAAACACATCATATGTTTATTATTGTAATATTTTGCCCTTGAATAAGTCATCAAATGTGATGTTCTCATACAAAATACAACAACATAGACACAATGTGCTAAATAGCATACAGCTGTAAGTGCATAATCCATCCCTACCACCATGGTCAAACATGAATACAAGGAACAGAGGAAATGAGAGGTGAAAATGAGAGAGTGGTCAGCGTGATGCCTGACAAAGAGAGTTACTCACCAGTTAAACTGACACAAGAGAAAGGGGGGAGAAAAAGAGAGACGGAGAAATATATTTTACCATGTCCTTTTGTATTAGGCCTGGAGATTGATCTCTTCCAGTCAGATGAAGGCATGATGTGAGTGATCCAAGCCCTCCATCATTGTGACACGCTGCTCTCGGCTAACACTCACCCATGTTGATGGGCACACCCTGCGCCACGAGGGCCCTGGCTGGCCAACCTCAACCTACCTTTTCCTCCCTCTATCTCTTTCTTCCACATTCCTTATTTTATTTCCATCCCCCTCTCCCCTGTTTTCTGTGCCAACCTTCCCTCTCTCTTTCTTCCTCATCCCTTGTTCTTTTATTTTCAGTCCCCTCCATCCTCCTTTATCCCCCTCTCCCCTGTTTTCTGTCACCATGTCATGTCGGATCAGTGTTTGGCGAGCCAGCCAGGATGTAACGGGAGCCCCAGGTAGAGAGCTGCCTACCAGGCATCATGATCACAGCTGAAATGAGGATAATAAGGATAGGGTCCCAGGGTGGTAGCCGTGGCAACAGTGGCACAGACAGGCCAGTCACTTAGCAGCACCAGGAAGTGGAGTAATAAGTGTTGTGCTGGGTGTCTGGAGGGCCAGGGGAGAGTATGAAGAGAAGGAGCTGACTGACGCATGGCCCCTTACGTCCCCATCGGTGAGGCAGGTGCTGCCAGTCGGGGGTCCAGGGCTCGATGTGTCCGAAGGGGACTGTTGTTTCCAGCGCCTGCCACACGTCAGATTACTATTGATATGTGTCACTGTGGAGGTGGCCAGGCGGTTTGTTTAAGAGAGGGTTCAGGACAGCAGCGGTCAACTGCTAATTCATGTCTGGCCAGCAGAGAGAGAGATGTGGTTGTAGGAGGAACTGAACCGGCTGACAGACAGGGGTATGAGAGGGAGGTCAGAGAGAAGGCAGGGCTTTGAAAGATGGTTCACTGATCACGTATGATGTTAATTCAAAGTGTTTATTGAAATTCGGGTAGTTTTGTCTTTTGAAGTTGTCGAATGACCCAAGTGGTAGTTTTTTTAAAGGTCTCAGTATAAAAACAGTAATGATAACTATTTTATATTGTTAACACAACATTTCATGAATTTTAGTAGTCATTATCACATTTGCACAGTTGCATATTTTCTCTCTGTGACAATTGACCCAATTGGGTAACCAATCGCAGCGCTCCAATGGAACTCAACTGTCATCAAGTCCGACACTTCGGACATTGTTTGGTATCTCAGCTGGTTAGCTAGCTCTCAGTTTCATTGACCACCAAACATTGCTAACGCTAGCTAGCCAGCTAGCCACTTAATATAACTTGTTTTCTCAAAATGTGTTAGCTAGCTAAGTTAGGAGTTGTATTCATAACATGGCTATCTGCTGTCGACATCAGGATACGATTCGAGGGCAGTTGGCACCAAAAATGCTTAGTAGCTTTAACTGCATGCCAACAGTTCATTCAGAGTGGCTTGCCACACCACAAGCATAATTTTACCAGGTTCCTGTGAAGCAATTGTATTGACAGTCCACGACAACATACCCAAGAGTTTCCTGATTAGCAAGGGGTAGTCTGTGTTTAATTTAACCAAGAGGGGCGGGGCGGGGCTTAGCGAAGGGTTAATTGGTCACCCTTTTTGTGAACAGCACCTGTGGCATTTGCTCTTCTGGCCATGTTTGGCAGCCATCTTTGATTTGATGGAAATGCTGAATGACAGGTACTGTGGTGCCATTTTGCCCATTGATGCATGAAGTCCATCATACAGTCCTCATCATTCAGTTTAGAATTAACATGACATATAGTAGCTGACCTTGTTTCAGTATACAAAAGGTCACATTTGTTGGTTATATGTCTTACAGTCATTTTGTTTACTTCAATTATACCGTTTTTGCTTCCTGCTGGAAGCCTCTTAGTTGTCACTATTGGGCCATGCTAGAATGGACAGAAACACTGTGCTTTCTAATCACAAATGCTATTAACTAACCACTACAACTCACCTTAAATATCACATAACCTTACCCCTAACTTTAACACGAAATTAAGAACAAATAGCCCATATACAGTACTTGCCCGTTACTTTTGGCGATATTGCAATTTTTTTTTATTTCCAGCATGGCCTTCTAGCGCGTACTACCCTCTCCTCTTAGAAGAGTTTATGTGGTAATTATTGACCTGACAATGAGCTTCATTACCCACTCTCTTTCATGCTGTTTTGCCTGATAATTGTTATTTAATGTGTTCAGATACATTAATTCGTCCAATCATCCCCTCCTCCAATGTCAAAGCGATGAGAGTAAAGTCATCACTCTCTGGTGATTAATATACGGCTCCTTTGTTATTGAATCCTGTTCTAGTGATTAAACTGGAAGTGAGTGACTCGCCGACCGACCGACCGTTCTTATTAACGGGTCGATTAGCAAAAGCAGCCAAATTGCTAATTGCAGTTTTCAAATGTTGTTGGTTACAGAGGTTTGATCCACTTTATCTGTTTATTTTTTGTATTTTAATTAGAAATGTGGGGGGTAATGAATAATTCTATCAATCAGTGTCAAACACACCACCACCCTAACCGTGTTGCATCTGGTGATAAGTAGTCATGTTACCATGAGAACATTAGTGCCTATGACTAGGACTCTCCTCACTGTTTTCATGTGCTTTCAAGAATAGAGATAACCTTACCTTTTCAATAACTATTACGGTAATAGCCAGAGGTGTCATTCCCATGAGAAATTCCATCATTTGGTGTTTTGTTGATGGTGTTTTAAAACGCTGTCTCTGGAGCCGCTCCAGAATCTCCCAGAAATGTTCCATTGGTTGAGATCTGGTGACTGAGACGGCCATGGCATATGGCTTTCATCGTGTTCATGCTCATCAAACCATTCAGTGTCCACTCGTGCCCTGTGGATGGGGGCATTGTTCTCCTATGGGAGCATAGCCATGGTGGCCATATTATTGGCCTGCCCAGCATTTTTGTACATAACCCTAAGCATGATGGGGTGTTACTTGTTTAATTAACTCAGGAACATATGTGGAAGAACCTGCTTTCAATATACTTTGTATCCACCCTTTGCCTTGATGACAGCTTTGCACACTCTTGGCATTCTCTCAACCACCTTCATGAGGTAGTCAGCTGGAATGCATTTCAATTAACAGGTGTGCCTTGTTAAATGTTAATTTGTGGAATTTCTTTCCTTCTTAATGCGTTTGAGCCAATCAGTTGTGTTGTGACGAGGTAGGGTTGGTGTAAAGAAGATAGCCCTATTTGGTAAAAGACAAAGTCCAGCTCAAATAAGCAAAGAGAAATGACAGTCCATCATTACTTTAAGACATGAAGGTCAGTCAATCTGGAAAATTTCAGTGCAGTCGCAAAAAACATCAAGCGCTATGAAGAAACTGGGTCTCATGAGGACCGCCACAGGAAAGGAAGACCCAGAGTTACCTCTGCTGCAGAGGAGAAGTTCATTAGAGTTACCAGCCTCAGAAATTGCAGCCCAAATAAATGCTTCACAGAGTAACAGAAACATCTCAACATCAACTGTTCAGAAAAGACTCAGTGAATCAGGCCTTCATGGTCGAACTGCTGCAAAGAAACCACTAATAAAGGACATCAATAAGGAGAAGAGACTTGCTTGGGCCAAGAAACACGAGCAATGGACATTAGACCAGTGGAAATCTGTCCTTTGGTCTGATGAGTCCAAATGTGAGCTTTTTAGTTCCAACCGCCGTGTCTTTGTGAGACGCAGAGTAGGTGAACGGATGATCTCTGCATGTGTGGTTCCCACCATGAAGCAAGGAGAAGGAGGTGTGATGGTGTGGCGGTGCTTTGCCGGTGACACTGTCTGTGATTTATTTTGAATTCAACGCACACTTAACCAGCATGGCTACCACAGCATTCTGCATCTGGTTTGCGCTTAGTGGGACTATCATTTGTTTTTCAACAGGACAATGACCCCAACACACCTCCAGGCTGTGCAAGGACTATTTGACCAAGAAGGAGAGTGCCTCCATAATCACCCGACCTCAACCCAATTGAGATAGTTTGGGATGAGTTGGACAGCAGAGTGAAGGAAAAGCAGCCAACAGGAGCTCAGCATATGTGGGAACTCCTTCAAGACTGTTGGAAAAGCATTTCAGGTGACTACCTCGTGAAGCTGGTTGAGAGAATGGCAAGAGTGTGCAAAGCTTTCATCAAGACAAAGGGTGGTTACTTTGAAGAATAACATTTTGATTTGTTTAACATTTTTATGGTTACTAAATGATTCCATATGTGTTATTTCATAGTTTGAATGTCTTCACTATTATTCTACAATGTAGAAAATAGTAAAAAATTAAGAAAAGCCCTTGAATGAGTAGGTGTGTCCAAACTTTTGACTGGTACTGTAGTTGTTTGAAAAATGCAAAATTCTTCAACTTACGGACAGGGGGAATAGCCCCCCCCTCTGGACCACACCCAGTCATCCTCACGTACTTTGTGCCACCTCAGAATTTTGGGGTGAATGACACCCCTGGTAATAACTACTTTTGATAGTGATAATCGAGTATTTTCAATATCAACAGTACATCTTAATACTTGTACCTACATAGGCTTACCTTTTCAATAACTCACTGTAACACCCACTTCTGATAATCGCGCTGTTACGATATGAATATTTTCAATATCCACATGTAAAATACTTGTTGTGTGCCTATAGTGATGTTTTACGTCCCCTGCTGTAGCCTACTGTATGCTGTAGACCCAGAGGATGGAGTACTTTAGTTCCAAGGGGATTACGTCTTTGTAAACTGCATGAGTCCCCCTGCGCCTCAAACGACTCCTCTCTTATCTACAGCCTCCAGAGCTACTGTGCATCGTGTACTCTCCCTCTCTCTCTGCTCTATTTACAATAAATGTCATTGGAATTAATTTCACTGTTTTATTTTTGTCATTAGGCCCCCCCCGTTGTCCCGACTGTAATCTTTTCTCCAGTCAAAATGTATGACCGCCGGAATTCAATTTCCTCCTCGTCCTTATAAGTTGGGGAGTACAAAGAGTGATAGGCCTTTATCAGTGGCGTAGTCCTAATTCAGACATCAATGAAGAATGTCACTCTGAGTTTACAATGTTTGATTCTGGTCATTCAGTGAGCTGACAGTACTGCGGTCATAACTCCCCAAGGTTACTATAGCTAACCTTATTAGATAGATATACTGTATCTGAAAAACTATTTGTTTTAAGTGCACTATAATGTATCATAACTAGAGCTAAACCACATAATCATGAAAAACTCATCACAACTCATCATGATAACTAAGCCTCTACATTCATAATGGAAACAACTTTATTATTTTCATTTGGTCAGAGACTTGTGTTTCCTACTACACCACTGTGTCTGTGAGTCTAAGTACTGAAGTGGGTCTGTGAGTCCATTAAGTCTATGAGTAAATAGATGTGTGTTGTGTTTTGGCCCAGTAAGGAGATTCATGTGGTAACATCAACCAGCTATTGATCTGGCCTTTTGAGTCATGACCTGGCAACCTTCTCCTGACAACCCATCCAGCCACAGCAACAGCAAATCCCTCAACACCTCTCCTTTCCAGTGACCGCTGTTCTTTCTCTCTTTCTTTCCCTTTCCCTCCACTTTTTTCCATCTTGTTTTCGCCTCCTATGCACATTTTTATCTGAGTTGTGCACACGGCTCTTAAATATGTCTCTGTCCCTCCTTTGTCTCCGTCTTGGACACCTTTTTACCCCAATAAATATAATTTGCAGTATGAATAAAAGTCCAAATCTGACAATAAAGTCAAAACAAACGGACAGTGAATTACTTCTGTGTGTGACGACAATTTCAAAAGAATTAGAATGAGAAATGATATTATATTCTCATATGCCTGAGGACGATGATGTTTGAATAGTCTGACATGCTAACCACAGACAGAGAGTAGCCTTACAGTATATGTCAGACTAACGTTGGAGCAATGTTTGGAAAGGTTGATATTACAACGCTACTCAATGTCAATGGGGGAAGTACTGAGTTCTGCATATCGTCTTGTTCCAGCGTGATGGACAGCCCTGTCAATGGGAAGTCTTGTTAGCTAAGGAGGGGATGCAAATCTGAATCAATTTAGCAATTCATAGATAATCTGGATGTAGTTCAAGGATAGCATTTGGCTTGTGACAAAAAAAAGATCTAGCCTAATTGACAGTATGACACAAAATATGTGTTATTAGAGTCAGGGTATTATGTCACAAATGATGTTTAACTATGCTAATACATAATCATAATAATACATATTTTATTTGTAATAGTAGTATGCCTTGTGGTGTCTTGTAGGACTCAAGAATTTCTTCTCTGTCTGATTTGTATGCAGTGTATTCCCCCTTTCCCCCTCCCTCCCTCTCTCACTCCCTCTCTCCCTCTCCTTCCCCCTCCCTCTCTCACTCCCTCTCTCCCTCTCCTTCCCCCTCCCTCTCTCACTCCCTCTCTCCCTCTCCTTACCCCTCCCTCTCTATCTCACTCCCTCTCTCCTTCTCGTTCCCCCTACCTCCCTTTCTCACTCCCTCTCTCCCTCTCCCTCTCCTTCCCTCCTCCTCCCTCTCTCCCTCCCTGCTCCCCAGCCTCTGCCTCTGCCTGGGTGAAAAATGGGGTGCATTTCCCTGATAGGCCGTGTGGATGTGGGGAGTGTAAATGGCTAATGAATTACAGATGAACATTGATGCAAATTAATCTTCCTGATGTACCTCCCTGGGTTATATGGCAGCCATTTAAAAGTTTAATCAATACACCAAAGTTGAGAACATGCAGCCGCTGCAGTAAACAGGGAGAAGGAGGAGGGGGAATAGGGAGGCCTGATTCCAGGGCATGCATCATAATGACAGGTATTTATGTTTAATGGACTAAATATTTTTTTATTGGAAAAGGACAAATTTAAGTGTGTAAGTTATTCTCTGGGCTTTCCCTCTGAGGCCTGCTGAGAGTTGGATGCCACCTTCTTTGTTAAGATGCACTGGGCTAATAGGCAGGGTTGAACACAGAATTACATAAGTTAGTTATATTCTTTATTACTCTTTCATCATGATGATCTACTGTAGGTCTTGTATATTGTTAGGTAAAATATATATTTATGACAATGGTTTCAAGGTTTATTCCATTTCACCTGGCAACTCTAAGGACTATACAGTATAATACTCCCTATTCATAATGGTCTATTCAAAGTCAGCCGCTCATCTCCTTGTCCCTAACAACAACATCAACAGATGGCTTTGATCATAAGTAGATCTGTAGTCTTACCCGGGCTATGCCTGAGATTCCAACACGTGTGTTTGTCAGGAGTCGTCAGTAGTTTGTGGTTTGCTTGGGGCTCAAACCTGACAACACACTAGACAGCACATGGGATCTGACCTGTTGATCTGCGGCCCAATTCTCACGCACGCACACACACACACACATACACACACAGAGGTCCTTCTCTCGTTTGATTTAATAGCTGACATAATCCAGGGTCTACGTTTAATAAGTTCCAGCCTATCTCTCTCTCTCTCTCCAGCTGTTTTGTGGATATGTATTCTCTGTAGAGAGTGAGGGATACTTATTAGCTAAGCTTTTCGCTTCAGAAATACCTCCGTCGGCAGAGGTCCAGACACAGTATTGCTTTACAGGTAGTAAAGTACACCAAGTAATCACCTAGTAAATATGACTTTTACTCTTCTCTTCCTTTCAACCCCATTTCTCGTTTTCCCTTTTCATAGCGGCTACTTTTTAATGTTCTTCCTTTTAAAATGGTTTTTCATGCTTGCATACCTAGCAACTGTTGTCATAATGGATATACAGATAATCAGAGATCTACTGTACCACCAACACACACCGATCATATTTACATCACATATCCTCATCATTATTATTTATTTATGTGCCACAATGTGGCTAGCTGTCCATTTGGGGCCGTATGTATCAAGTGGCTCAGAGTAAGAGTACTGGTCTAGGATCAGGTTACCCCTGTCCATATAATCATATTTATTGTGACCTGAATGGCAAAGCTAATCTTAAAATGAAGCACTCCTACTCTGAGATGCTTGATTCATACAACCCGTAATGTGTGTTTGTGAGGGGGGGAAACTCATTCTGATTGGCTGGTCCTGGCACCCCAGTGGCTGGGCCTTAGCCCTCCCAGGCTAAGTTAGTCATGTGAAATACATAGATTAGGGCCTAAGGAATTTATTTCAATTGACTGATTTCCTTCTATGAACTGTAATTCAGTAAAATCTTTGAAATTGTAGCATGTTACGTTTGTATTGTTTTTCAGTATACAGTGCATTCGGAAAGTATTCAGACCCCTTGACTTTTTCCACATTTTGTTACGTTACAGCCTTATCCTAAAATTGATTAAATAAATACAAATCTCATCAATCTACACATAATACCCCATAATGACAAAGCGAAAAAAAGGTTTTTAGGAAAGTTTGCAAATGTATAAAAAAAAAAAACTGAATTAACTTATTTACATAAGTATCAAACTCTTTACTATGAGACTCGTAATTGAGCTCAGGTGCATCCTGTTTCCATTGATCATCCTTGAGATGTTTCTACAACTTGATTGGAGTCCACTTGTGGTAAATTCAATTGATTGGACATGATTTGGAAAGGCACACATCTGTCTCTATAAGGTCCCACAGTTGACACTGCATGTCAGAGCAAAAACCAAGCCATGAGGTTGAAAGAATTGTCCGTGGAGTTCCAAGACAGGATTGTGTCGAGGCACAGATCTGGGGAAGGGTACCAAAACATTTCTGCAGCATTGAAGGTCCCCAAGAACACAGAGGCCTCCATCATTCTTAAATGGAAGAAGTTTGTAACCACCAAGACTCTTCCTAGAGCTGGCTGCTCGGCCAAACTGAGCAATCGGGGGAGAAGGGCCTTGGGCAGGGAGGTGACCAACAACCCGATGGTGACTCTGGCAGAGCTCCAGAGTCCCTCTGTGGAGATGGGAGAACCCTCCAGAAGGACAACCATCTCTGCAGCACTCCACCAATCAGACCTTTATGGTAGAGTGGCTCCACTCCTCAGTAAAAGGCACATGACAGCCTGCTTGGAGTTTTCCAAAAGGCACCTAAAGACTCTCAGACCATGAGAAACAAGATTCTCTGGTCTGATGAAACCAAGATTGAACCCTTTGGCCTTAATGACAAGCGTTACATCAGGAGGAAACCAGGCACCGCTCATCACCTGGCCAATACCATCGCTACGGTGAAGCATGGTGGAGGCAGCATCATGCTGTGGGGATATTTTTCAGCGGCAGGGACTGGGAGACTAGTCAGGATCGAGGCTAAGATGAACGAAGCAAAGTGCAGAGATATCCTTGATGAAAACCTGCTCCAGAGCGCTCAGGACCTCAGACTGGGACGAATGTTCACCTTCCAACAGGACAACGACCCTAAGCACACAGCCAAGACAAAGCAGGAGTGGCTTTGATCGAACATCGATCATCTCTGGAGAGACCTGAAAATAGCTATGCAGCAACGCTCCCCATCCAACCTGACTGAGCTTGAGTGGATCTGCAGAGAAAAATGGGAGAAACTCCCCAAATACAGGTGTGCCAAGCTTGTAGCGTCATACCCAAGAAGACTCGAGACTGTAATCACTGTCAAAGGTGCTTCAACAAAGTACTGAGTCTGAATGCTTATGTAAATGTAATATTATTATATATCTTTTTTTAATACATTTGCAAACATTTCTAAAAACCTGTTTTTGTTTGTCATTATGGGCTATTGTGTGTACTTTGATAAGGAAAAACAACAATTTCATCCATTTTAGGATAAGGCTGTAATGTAACAAAATGTGGAAAAAGTGAAACGGTCTGAATACTTTCCAAAGGCACTGGATATCCACATATAGTCTGCCAAAGTAGTGACTCAATCACATGATGTTGTGCTGGCCTGATAAACGGACAGCGGGAGATGGATAGTGTCCACTATAATAGG
Organism: Salmo salar; assembly: GCF_965601325.2. Taxonomy (NCBI): domain Eukaryota; kingdom Metazoa; phylum Chordata; class Actinopteri; order Salmoniformes; family Salmonidae; genus Salmo; species Salmo salar. The sequence goes on from NC_138291.1 coordinate 76,292,308, forward strand.
CCAGGCTCATACGAGGCCGTGCCCAAGCCCCATAACTCATTCTCTCACACAGCCTTATGGATGCCTGCCTCCAGACCCTTTGTCTTCTCCCTTCCATATTATCTCAGCCCTTTGAGATAATACGGAAAGTTTAATTGCATTGTTAATTGATTTTTTTCTCCACAGCATTATTACCCCTGATGGATTGTGGCACTGATGAAAACGTTGGTTGGTTGGCCGGAGGGATAGCGTGAGAGAGAAAGGGGAAGGGAGAGAAAGAGAGGAGATGGGAGTAGAGGAGAGAAAAAGAGGAGGGCGGAAGAGGAGAAGAGGAGAGGTAGAGAGAAAAATAGAGGGGATAGAGAGGAGAGATGCGCCTGGTGGAGAATAGATAACCTTGATGTTAAGAGCTACATCCTTCGGATATGTCTTTCCTTGACATATTGATGGCCCTTGAAGAGAGAGGAGCTGATTGTATGCAGGGAGCAATCATTAAACCCACTCCAGCTCTCTCCCTCCCTTCCTCTCCCTTTGTCTTTTTCTCTCTCTCTCTCTCTCTCTCTCTCTCTCTCTCTCTCTCTCTCTCTCTCTCTCTCTGTCTGTCTGTCTCTCTCTCTCTCTCTCTCTCTCTCTCTCTCTCTCTCTCTCTCTCTCTCTCTGTTGATTCATTTGTTGATTTACGTAGAGGTCTTTGTTAAGCAGTAGGTCTCACTAGCTTATGGCTGTAGTGATTCTTCAATCCCTTTAACTGACTTCCTAAACCTCTCCTTCCTATGTGCAGTTGTAACTTCATTTCAAGGTTTGTTATCTGTTGTGTGTCATAGGGATTTCTGTGTATGCAGTTGTTGGTTGTGTATTACTTGAGCGATACAATATACTTTACTCCCCTTTAAAGAAGGATATATTGTACTCCCCTTTAAAGATATAGATACTGTAGTCCCCTTTTAAAAATAATATAGATACTGTACTTCCCTTTAAGAACAGTAGAGATACTATACTTCCCTTTAAGAAGAGTAGAGATACTGTACTACCCTTATAAAAGAGCAACAAGGTGCAGGGTGTGCGTGACATTCTGTGCAGAACAAAGGCCTGAGTGTTCGTCTGCCAGAGGATCCATGATGGAAACATTAGCTTCCCACGTCACTGATCTAATCTGTCACTTTAATGGGTGTTCACTGTTCTCAGGGATCTCTCTCTCTCTCTGTGCGTGTGGGCGTGCATGTGCATGCATGTGTGCCTATCTGTGTCAGTCAGTCATGGGACACAGATATTATATACATGACACCAGTATCAGCTCATCAAACTGTTCCCACTGGCCTGAGGAGGCCTCATAAGGAATTATGTAAGTCTTTGACTTCTTCCCCCTCTACCTTCTTTCTCTCTCTCTCCATCCTCCAATAATATGTTGGATTCTAGCTGTTGGGGGACTGATGGAGTTAGGGGTGTGTAGAGTAGCCTGCTCTTTATCACACTTCACAGCCTGCCAGGTTATACTGAACACATGTGCACGCACACACACCACACCCACACACACACACACACACACACACACACACACACACACACCACAACACACACACACACACACACACACACATATACACACACACACCCCCTGCAGCCAGTCGTTGGCCAGGAAAGCAGACTCCATCTCTTTGTTTTCTCATCACTCTCTATCTATCTGTCTATCTTCTCTGCTCCCCCCCCCCCCCCCCCCTGTCTGGCTTCCTCTGGCATGCCCAGATGTCTCTGTTTAAAGCACTGTGGGAGAATCAGAGCTCACAGCCCTCTGATTGGTGCTAGGGAAACTTGGATCAGGGTTTTTGTGCAGTCATCAATTTGTGTACTGTTGACCCACAATTTGTTTGTAACTAATTTATTTGATCCAGCCCTATTCTAAACAAATACTTTTCTTGTATTTCATTGTATTTCTTTTTTGTATTTCTTCGTGAACTGTCAGTTGTCACTCTCTACATCTCAGTAGGTAACCTGTGAAGGGCCCTAGCCTCCTTGCTATATCTCTCAAGGGGTCTATGTAGGGTATGTGAAGAGCCCTAACTCCAGACCTTGGGCTGTGTAGGTAACATCTAAAGGTCTGTGTCCTTCAGTAGGTAAGCTGTGAAGGGCCCATCCCTCCTCTGATCACAGTGCTATAAGACCATGTGAGTTGTGTGGTGTGGAGCCCAGTCTCCCACCGTGGCACCTGTATCCCCAGGCAAACTGTCTGAACCGGGCAGGGAGCAGGCAGGCAGGCAGGCATGGGGATTTTATCGGAGGTGACAGCTCCTCACACTTGAGTGTTTGGATCACCTCAAGTAGCTGGGCTATGAGGGGAATGAGAGCCGCTCCACTACAAAGTCCAGATTTAGATTGACTGAGCTTGTCCCCGGGCCTGTGTTCTGCACGGCTCCCCAACCTGACACAACACACACATTCACTACTGCTGGGATGAAGACTGCTGCACTGTCTGTCTGCCTGCTGCACTGAACTGACATCAGGGGTTGTGTGTGTATGTGTGTGTGTTTCCGCGCGTGTGCGTGTGTGCCCGTGTCCATTCAAGTTTGTGTGTGTGTGTGTGTGTGTGTGTGTGTGTGTGTGTGTGTGTGTGTGTGTGTGTGTGTGTGTGTGTGTGTGTGTGTGTGTGTGTGTGTGTGTGTGTGTGTGTGTGTGTGTGTGTGTGTGTGTGTGCGTGCGTGCGTGCGTGCGTGCGTGCGTGCGTGCGTGCGTGCGTGCGTGCGTGCGTGCGTGCGTGCGTGCGTGCGTGCGTGTGTGTGTTAGTGGGGCTACTTTGAAGACAGAGAGTTAGAGAGCGGTGGTGTGTCAGGTTTGGTTAGAATGGAGGTTGGCGTTGGAATATGCTTGGCACTAATATGGCACCAGTATCTCTGTCCCCATCTCTGCTTTCTGTCACTATGTGCCATTCTGGTCCCTGTCTCTCTTCTGCCCTGACAATGTCTCCTCCGATTAAGTGATTGGCTATATCGCTCTGAGCAGCCCTCAACTGTTTCTGACATCCTTACCCTCTCCTTTCTTCTGCTCTCATTTCCTCTCCTCTCATTTCCTCTGCACTCCCCCCTTCTCCTCTCCTTTCCTCCCCTTCCCTCAGAATAGAATACAACTTTATTGTCCATCTGTTACAACCTCCTCTACTAATGCTCTTGATGTTTATTTAAGAAGTGTGTTGATATCAGAGGATGTATCGGTCCTTCTGTCAGAGGGTCGTTGACGGCGCTAATGCCACTTGTCCTTGCCGAGCGGTGACACCTAGCTAGCTGTAGCTGCATCTCCGCCGCATTCGTCAAGTAGTGCTCTGCTGAGCGCTGTGACATCATAGCTAGGAAAGGGTATGGACAGAGTCGACCATTTTGTTTTACAGTGTAACCCTTGGAGGAATAGCAGAGGGTAAATGAATTCCTTTGTTGTAGTTATTTTGTTTTTTACAAAGCTACTAACTCGTACCATATTGAATTTCATGAATAAAACAGTCTTCACCTTGTCTTTAGATTAACAGATATATGATAAATAAGATAATAAATGTGTGGATTTTCATTGTAGCTTTTTTGTTGTTGCAGACATTGATTGGATCAATGAGCCATACAGTAGGTCAGAGTTCAGCTTTGTTGTTTAGGGCAAGTACAAACATCAAACATCTCCCATACGTACTATGTTTCTCTACACATCTTTGGTATAACATTAAGTATTTAAAGATTATGTCAAGGCCATGGGTCATTTTACTATATGTTAATATTGATTGTGATACAAAGCAAATGAATGATACATATGATCAGTAGTCATATGAAAATGCAACACACACACACACACACACACACACACACACACACACACACACACACACACACACACACACACACACACACACACACACACACACACACACACACACACACACACACACACACACACACACACACACACACACACACACACGTGTTTGTGTGTATGGGTGGAGTGGAGGCAGGGCTAGGGTTGTGTGCTTGTTACTGTCTAGACATCGCCCTGAGGCCAAATGCTGTTTCCCCCGCTGTTCCTCAACTTGAGAAGGATACTCATCCTCCACACACACACATACGCGCGCACACACACATGCACACACACACATCACAGATGGGATAAGACAGATAGTGACAGATAATAAACTATTATAATAATCATATCTATATTATAGTTGTGTATACTGTTGTTTCAATAGCTAAATGAAGATGTATATCAAATATTTGAGATTATATAAAATAAACAGCATTGTGGAATAGACAGAGAAATCAATTTGCAGACACTCAAATTCATTTTTCAACCACCTTTATTTAACCAGGTTGGCCAGTTGAGAACAAGTTCTCATTTACAACTGCGACCTGGCCAAGATAAAGCAAAGCAGTGCGACACAAACAACACAGAGTTACACATGGGATACACAAACGTACAATCAATAACACAAAAATCTATATACAGTGTGTGCAAATGTAGTAAGATTAGGTAGGTAAGGCAATAAATATGCCATAGTGGTGAAATAATTACAATTTAGTGCAGAAGATGATGTGCAAGTAGAGATACTGGGGTGCAAAAGAGCAGAAAGAAAAAAAAGAACAGTATGAAGATGAGGTAGTTGGGTGGGATATTTACAGATGGGCTGTGTACAGGTGCAATGATCGGTAAGCTGCTCTGACAGCTGATGCTTAAAGTTAGTGAGGGAGATATAAGTCTCCAGCTTCAGTGATTCTTGCAATTCGTTCCAGTCATTGGCAACAGAGAACTGGAAGGAAAGGCGGCCAAACGAAGAGTTGGCTTTGGGGATGACCAGTGAAATATACCTGCTGGAGCTCGTGCTACGGGTGGGTGTTGCTTTGGTGACCAGTGAGCTGAGATAAGGCGGGGCTTTACCTAGCAAACTTATAAATGACCTGGAGCCAGTGGGTTTGGCGCCAAATATGAAGCGAGGGCCAGCCAACGAGAGCATACAGGTCGCAGTGGTGGGTAGTATATGGGACTTTGGTGACAAAACGGATGGCTCTGTGATAGACTACATCCAATTTGCTGAGTAAAGTGTTGGAGACTATTTTGTAAATGACATCGCTGAAGTCGAGGATCGGTAGGATAGTCAGTTTTACGAGGGTATGTTTATCAGCTTAAGCAAAGGAGGCTTTGTTGCGAAATAGGAAGCCAATTCTAGATTTAATTTTGGATTGGAGACGCTTAATGTGAGTCTGGAAAGAATAGTGATGCTAGACGGGCGGGCTGTATAGAATGGCTATAAACATCAGGTTTAATCCATCCACAGGTAAATCTGAATTGGACTAGCATTTTAATATTCTTCTTCTTCCACTTCCAGGTGTGTTCGCCAAGTGCCGTTACGTCTACTATGGAAAGCATTCGGAAGGCAACCGATTCATCCACAATGACCAACTCTGATGGACCGACAGAGAGACGCAAACACATGCACACAAGCATCATTATACAAGTTGTTAAATAAAAATTCAAACATCTTCATTAAAATGTCTCTTCCATAACCTATACTGTCACTCTCAGACCCCAGTCCTTGGGCCGTATCTATCAAGCTTCTCAGAGTAGGATTGCTGATCTAGAATCAGTTTTCAATCATGAATGAGATTATATGCACAGGGGGGACCTGATCCTAGGTCAGCATCCTAGTCTACGCTTTATGAATACGGGCCTTGTAGCGTAGTGGCCTGGTCTCCTCCTCCTCCGCTGAGCTGTGGCTGGCTCTCCTGTCAGCTCCACTCTCCTGCCCCAGAGTGAACATTGACACTCACGTTGACATAATTGCATTCAAGCAGCAGTGCTCCACATACACACAACCATATACAAAAATGCATGCATGCACGCACACACACCCACAGAACTGTTCACGCAAGCGCACACACTCTCTCTCTTTCACACCCACCCACCCAAACACACACACCCCGTGGCCACGGTGATGGACAGCTCCAGCCAAGCGGCTGATTTGACAGCCACAGCAGCCATGATGGATCACCCGTCCCCTACCGCCACTCATCAGGGGTCAGAGGTCAAACCTGATGCCTCACTGGGCCTGTGTGAGTGTGCATGTGTGAGGGGGACAGGGGACTGGGGCGTAATGATGTATATTTCGAAATGTAAGTATACAGTAAATTTCACTTTTAGAGTGGCAGCTAGGAGAAAGAAAGAGAGATACAACATAAAACTAATAAAGTTTTTAAAACCTTTACAATTCCCACCCCTATGTCCACCTAGAGATAAATGATATAAGATAGGTAGATGTTTCCACCTGGCACATCTCCATCTTGTCTAAATTGGGGCTTGAGAATGTTAACACAGGGGATTAGAGAGAGGGTGGGGGCAATGCCAGACAGGAGAGGAGGAGGAGGGGGGGTAAATGAAAGTATAGGAAAGTTAGGATAACTTTTCTCAAGGAGTCCACCCTTGTGGTTCTGAAGCTGTATTTGAATGGATACAGGGCTTGCCTGCAAGAGTAACAACACTTCACAACTTTTCACTTACCAAATGTGTTTAGAGTTATGCTGTTGGCAGATATATTTTACTATGGTCTGTTTTTAATGGAAATTAATCAGTTTAGTATTCAATTATTGCATGATAATGTATAATTTGAAGAGATGTTATATTTTCAAATGCACAGTGAAAAGACAATCCAACATTCCAATATAAGCTTAAATAAAGAACACATTAGAGACCAAAGAAACATTCAACCTCAAACACTGTCAAATAGTTTCACTAAATTAGATTATCAAAATTCTGGTAACAAAATGTCCAGGTTATCCAGAAATCCTAGTTGGAGGATTCCTGCTTATTCCCGTTGATCTTCCTACCGGGATTTATTGAAATCTAGAGATTTTGGGGATGGTTACCAGAATTTTGCAACTCTGAATGTTCTATTGAAACTGAGATTAATCATTTCATTTTAATATCATATTAGTATGGAATTAAATTGTTAGTTCATTGTGATTTATGAATATTACCTCAATGGGGTTATGAAGGATTCAGAAGGCATGCTTTTAACATATTATAGTATCATTATAGTATCATAGTTAGGAACTATATTCCCAGATCTTTAAAATGTATGATACTTTTTCCTGAATATAAACTTCTAACATTTGTGAATCATGTATACTGACCCAAAATATTAACGCAACGATTTTACTGAGTTACAGTTCATATAATGAAATCAGTCAATTCAAATAAATTCATTTTGGCCCCAATCTATGGATTTCACATGACTGGGCATGGACGCATCCTTGGGTGGGCCTGGGAGGGCATAGGCCCACCCACTTAGGAGCCAGGCCCAGGCAATCAGAATTATTTTTTCCCCACAAACGGGCTTTATTACAGACAGAAATACTCCTCAGTTTCATCAGCTGTCCGGGTGGCTGGTCTCAGACGATCCCGCAGGTGAAGAAGCCGGATGTTGAGGTCCTGAGCTAGCGTAGTTAGATGTGGTCTGCGGTTGTGAGGCTTGTTGGACGTACCGCCAAATTCTCTAAAATGGCGGAGGCGGCTTATGGTAGAGGAATGAACATTCAATTCTCTGGCAACAGCTCTGGTGGACATTCCTGCAGTCAGCATGCCAATTGCACGCTCTCTCAAAACTTGAGGCACTTGTCGACGTTTACAAAGTTTGCGTAGAAAATAGATTTGACAATTGCCTGCTAGGGTGCATTTGTATTTAACAAACAGCTGGACGTAATGACGTCACACCTAAAACAAATTACAGTGCCGGGCGGTATGCCGTATATACCGTATACTGGGGTTTTTGGAAATAGCCACAGATGGTTTTTCAATAGTGTTGAAACGATTTCTTCCCAATTTAAAAAAAAAAGTGAATATTTGTAGCTACTTTTTAAGTAAATACCTGCAGTCAACTTGTGAAATGCTTTAGGAGATAAAGAAGATCACCTTCTTCATTTCACCTGTCATATAATTTTTCATTATGAAGCTTACCGGTAGTCCCCAGTCACGTGGTGTGTGTTTACAAGCACACAATGACGAGAGACCGGAGCCTTTTAAGTGACTGGAATTCCCAACTAAATGTTTGCCAGTCTTATAACTATTAAGTTAACGGTCTAAAATGTGCTAAATGCTCTCTAGTTTTGCATTTGGTTTGCTAATTTAGTAGCTAGTTAGCTATCTCGCTAGCTAAGTGGTAAGCTTCTTCCAAAATCAAGCTTCGCTTGGTAACAGCAGAGAATCCCCTCCTGGATCAAGAGCCTTGCTGTCTAATATTTGTTTTGTGCATGCAGCAATCTGTGAGTAGCCTTTTTCAGTTACTTGTATAAATTTATGAGCTAGAATATCTGTCCTGCAAATACTTTTGGTCAGAGACTGCATAAAATGTTGGCAATGTGCTCGTTAGGATTTAGTTTGCATTCTCTATGGGATTTTACATGTACTTATTAGCATTGATAACCTTCAGATTACAAAGGCTCAGTGGGGTTTTAAATAGCACCTGTTGTGGTCAGTGCTGGTATTACCGCATTTCCCGGTATGGCATAAGGTCGGTATGAAGGTATGACAATCTGGATACAGAGTTGAATAAAAATGAAGTGGTTGAAGTGTTTCTATTACCCATTTATGCATTAGATAGCCTATAAGCCCTCCCATTGTCATGTGCCAACATAACGCCACGGTTCCGTGCCATGGTGAAACTTGTACTCCTGTAGAGCTGAAATAATTGGATGGTGAAACTTGCATCCAGCCAACCAGAACAGCAAGGCGAAGCAGTTCAGCCATTCTTGAAAGTCAGGACAAATCTTACAAATAAACGTTATTTTTATCGTTGAAAAATAGATTTAGCAGGTAGTAAGTATTTAGAATGAAATGTAGAGTGGAGCTTCATAGTTACGTGTTGACATCACATGCCCCGCGTACCTTAAAAATGATTCGGCAATGATCATTTATTCTAAAAACATATTTTCCATCATCATTTGTCGCAGTAAATAAAGTTAGGCAAAATAATATGTTTCCTATATCTGACGTTACCATTACACATGTAGTAATGATTGTTTTTGCGACATTGCTTTTGTGAAATAAACCTGGAAACCTGCCTAATGTAATTTTATTATCTGCAATTTTGAAATGAGGCAATGCTGTTTTAGATGATCCCAAGTACATTTTGTATTACCCTTTAAAGGTCACTCTACCTTTATTGATTAAAACATTTTACTTGAGCTGTGTTGCTCTGTGTCTACATGGTTATTGGAAATGTCAAATTGTGGCATTCACATATTCCATCAAATTTGACTGAATATAACACATGCTTGTTATTGGTCCAAATCAAATTCTAATGTTGAGGTCTGGACAGCCACTTCCCTCCACGTCGTCTCTTTTGTTTTGACATATTCGCTTGCACTTCTACTCAATTACCATCTCCTCCTGCTCCTCTATTCCTGTCATTACTGTAAGAGGTAACTGTCTTCCACATTAGCCCAAACAGATCAGGGGGATGTGAGAGGGAGCACTTGGAGCTTCAGTCCTGCTTATCAATCTAACAGACAGACAGATGACAGAAAGGTCAAAGATAGCCCCACACTGTATGTTCAGGGTGTGCGTGCGTGTTTGCGTGGATCCTTGTGTGTTCCTGCGTACGTCTGTGTGCTGCTTCCTCCTACGAGACCATGCATCTGTAACGTTGGGGAGGCCGGTCACTAGTGGCAGCGTTTCAGAATGACAAGGTTTATTTGTGCGTGTTGTGATATGTTCAGAGGAAACCGGCCCTGACAGCTGGTGGAGGCAGGAAGAGGGGAGCCACAACAAGTTTCCCCCGCCCGGCAACACAAAATGTCATCCTTCCCCTGGCTGCTTCTCTCCTCACCCTCCCCGCACGCGCCAGCCCAACCATCCTGCTGAAAAGAGCAGACATTTAAAACTTTGTGACATGTGTCACAGGCACTGCCATTGAGCCAGTGCTGCTGACGGAGCTGGAATTGACAGGCCGGGAGCCACCGGAGCTGGCTGGAGGACACACCGAGTTTGGTGTGTGTCACTTCCCATCCTCGTCAGAGCACAGAGCACAGCCGCATCCCCAGCACACAAACTACTGCATTATGAGATGGGCAGGGAGGGCGACAGCGTGCAGCAGCGTGTAGACATCTGCCTTACTGACATAAACTTTGTGTGTGTGTGTGTGTGTGTGTGTGTGTGTGTGTGTGTGTGTGTGTGTGTGTGTGTGTGTGTGTGTGTGTGTGTGTGTGTGTGTGTGTGTGTGTGTGTGTGTGTGTGTGTGTGTGTGTGTGTGTGTGTGTGTGTGTGTGTGTGTGTGTGTGTGTGTGTGTGTGTGTGTGTGTGTGTGTGTGTGTGTACTGACATGAGACTGACATGGTGGTACAGCAGACTAATTAAGGTATAAACCACAGAACAACCTGTGGGCGATGCCCTGTGTGTCCCGCATCTGCAGTGGATCCTGGGCACCTCCTGGGTCCGTGTGGACTCTGGATGACTCTGGCAGCCAGGGGAAATGAATTTAAGCTGCAGACACTTTGCCTGCGGATACAGGTGCCACGTGGGAGACTGTGCTCCACACTACACGACTCACACTGTCTCTTTGCACTGTGTTTAAATGAGTGCTGGGCCTTTCACAGCTTACCTACTGGGGGATAGAGCCCTTTACATATTACCTACAGGTGTGTGTGTAAGTTAGAGGATGATTGCGGGGGATACTGGAGGACAGGCTCATTTTAATGGCCTGAATAGAAAGGTATCAAACACATGATTTCTTGTTAAACATGGAAGCTTGTAATATGACCTTGACCCTTGAATCTTGAACCTATGATGCACATTGGCCAATGTAAGCTCAAATAACTTGCATTTTCTACCATCTGTGTTGACTGTGAGTCATATTATTCAGGAGAGTAAAGTGCTGTGAGCTGTATGGCAGAGACACAGCACCCTTCACCCCTCGTCTCCCCAACAGGCACAGCGCAGACTGACTGGCTGTCACAGGAACTTAGTCCACATCATCTCTAGTCATCAGACAACAGGCCTCAGCCCGCTGAGTGATTGACACAAGCAAATGCAAATTCACAGAGACAGGAAGGAAAAAAATAACAAGAGCGGTGTTGGTGAGTGACAGTTGGCCACTGATAGCACATAAGCTAACAGGGTTGTGGATGGATGGGGCAAGCTTTAGAGCTAGGTGTCCTTTAGTCCTTTCTCTCTCGCTTCCTCCATCTCTCTCTCTCTGTTGCTCTCTATCTCTCTCCATCTCTTGCTCCCTCTCGCTCTTCTCTTGGTCTCTCGCTGTACCCCCCCCCCCCCCCCCCTCTCTTTCTCTCTGCACCTGAAGACATCCGTCCATCTGCCAAATCCTCCTTCATCAAGTGCTGTCCAGAGGAGGTGAGAAAAGGCCTTATTTCCGGGCGTCGTTTCAGATGAGTAGCATGTCTCATTGAGGGGAAGGAAGACGATGTAATTAGCTTGTCAGTCTGCTTCAGGCTCAGCTCGCTATCCCCCTCTATCTTTCTCTCTCTCTCTCTGCCAAAAAAAGATGGACAGAGTGACACCAGAGCTCACAGCCAGTTGATAATGTGGCAATTAATGTCATAAATAATTCCAATTGCCAATTCCATCAGAATAGACTGTAGGTGCTTTAAAAGAGAAGAGTAGTCCCTTTTCATTTCCTCTAATAACCATCATCTTTCCACTTTCATTATGAGCCCTTAATACATGATGATGTGATATGACCTCGCAATCTGTCAGACATCATTTTATTTGGGCACAAACCAAGACACAATGACAATGCATGATAATGGATGTGTATTTTGTCGTTTTTACCTTAAGCACATCATGAGAACATACTGTAGGGCAAGAATAGCGACCATTTCTGAAATGTCATTGACTTGTACTTGTCAATGAGAAATATAGCTGTATTATAAAAGTAATCTAATTTGGTAAGAAAGACTTATGTGAGAGAAATCAATGTGAAGTGATATTTGAAAGGTTGCTAAAGCTCAAGGAAGACTGAATATTGATCCAGCACTGACATACAGTATATGTGTGGGAAAATCCTTCCAAAAATCCTTCCTCAGTCTGGATCTTCAGAAAACAGGTATATCGATCCCGTCAGGTGAGTATAGGCCAGGTTTACAGTATGTACTGTAATACATGCGTCTGTATCGTCCCAGTTTGGTGAATAATATTCACTGAGCATACAGGGTAACACTTTACCTAACTACACATTAATAACTGTAATAACGACATTGTAGTCTTCGACAGGTAATCCAGTTGAGGTGAATATTTTCAGGTGCAATGAGTGGCTATAAGGCCATAAGTTTTTCCTGACCCCCTGACCTGACCAGGTAAAAAGGCCCTAGTTACTGTACATGGGATATTGCTAAGGTTTTTTCTTGCTTGGATCACCCAGCGCTATACTACAGTACTGCAACTGCTTTTTATCCGCAGCATCAGTGACTTGTGTAACCTCATTTGTCTCCCTAAGTCAAGCTACTCTAAATGGCCCACATTTGAGTGACACTAAACTCCTTCCTCGGAAATGTATGAGCAAATAAAATGAGCTCAGCACATGTAAAGGCCCTGGTAATGCATTGTAAAACACCGTTAAACACTTCAGATGTATCTTTGGGACCCAGGAAGGTCGCCGTGGCGGTAATATATTGTTATAATGTCTCAAGGTCGTGTCAGTTTTGCCTACCTAATGCATGGATTCCTGTTACTCACACAGACTCCAATCATCCCTGCGGAGCCTTGGGATGAACATTTGACTAAGTAAATCAGCCAACATCCTGGCATTTCTATTACCTTCTTATGTGCTACTGACAGAGGAGATGAATAATACCAAATAAAAACACATGGCTGTAGATCATATTTACAACTGCTCAGAGTGAGCCAGGTGCTCAGGATACTGCAGTCTGTTAGCTGGTATAGTATTTGTCATCCTGTAGTCAGTATACAATAGTTGTGTGTGTGTGTGTGTGTGTGTGTGTGTGTGTGTGTGTGTGTGTGTGTGTGTGCGTGCGTGCGTGCGTGCGTGCGTGCGTGCGTGCGTGCGTGCGTGCGTGCGTGCGTGCGTGCTAGAAGTGTGATTTTGACGTTGATGCTTAGCTTCAGTGCTTCCTCTCATCCCACCTGTCACTGTAATTATTGTGCTATTTATTGCATGAGAATCATTTTGTTTGAATAAAGAATTTAAATGACTCTTTTAATGTAATTAATGTAGCTATCCCGAGGGTGTACATAGTTACCACATTCATGAATATATTATATTAATACATGTCAGTGTCAATGGTGACCCTTGTATGGCAACAGTACTGTATGTGTTTTATTCATTTTCAATTAATTGTATTTGATTGAATTTCATTACATTTTTTGTTATTTACTAATGTTTTTAGTCACCATAAAGTCATATTCTCCTAAATGTATCTAATAAAAGTGCTGTAAAGTAATGGTAGATGTCAGGTTCCTATGGCAAGGGCTGAGTATTTGTTGATGAGCCTTTTGATGAAACAACATCAACAGCATGAAATAAACAACAAATAACAACAGGACATAGTGAGGTATTACTTGAGATTAACAAAAACTGACATTTTCAACATTTATGCTTCATCCGTATCAATAAATTCATAATTACATGATTCTTCTGGCACGGCTAAGAAATGTGTAATGTTCAATTTGGCACATGACAACAAACATGTTTTGCATCTGAACATTCTCTCCCTCTGGCCTTGGTTCTTCTCCACATCGAGAGAAACAAGCCTGAGGTGTCGATTTCACATGCTTGACTTGGACAATCAAACATTTCATAGGAAAATGCTGGAAATATTGGCATTTACTAACATTCTCCAACAGGTCCTGAGGGTAGACTTGTACCTGACGACTAAAAATTAGCTAGAACAAGAAATGCCCTCTGGAGAGAGGGTCTATGGGGATTTTACAAGGAGGCCAATTCTGTATAACAGTATTATGCACAAGAAAAAACTCTGACTGAGAGTTGAACAAATATATACAAATATTACACTGAAAACAATGACACAACCATTAGAATACAAAGCTGACTCTCTCTTCTCTGTTCTCATCCTCCTAAATCTACCCGCTGCTTTCAACACCATGAACCATCAGATCCATCTCTCCACCCTCTTAGAGCTGGGTGTCTCAGGCTCTACACACTCTTGGATTGCGTCCTACCTGGCAGGTCCCTCCTACCAGGTGATGTGGAGAGGATCTGAGTCTGCACCACATGCTCTTACTAATGGTGTCCTCCAGGGCTCGGTTCTAGGCCCTCTTCTGTTCTCTATACACAGTCACTCGGCACGTCATATCCTCACATGGTCTCTCCTATCATTGCTATGCTGATGACACTGAACTACTTTTCTCCTTCCCCCCTTATGACACCCAGGTGGCGACACCTCGACAAAACGGAGCTGCTCTTCCTCTTTGGGAAGACCTGCCCACTCCACGGTGTCCCCCTCCCAGAGTGCAAAAAACCTTGACGTGATCCTGGTCAACATGCTGTCATTCTCTCCAAACATCAAAGCAGTGACTTGGTCCTGCAGCTTCATGCGCTACAACATCCACAGAGTACGGCCCTTCCTCACACAAGAAGCGGTGCAGGTCATCTCCCGTCTAGACTTCTGCAACTTTTTCTTTTCCAGAAAGCCGCAGCCCTCCTCGTGTTCAACATTCCCAAGTTCCCCCATGTCACCCCACTCCTCCACACACTCCACTGGCTTCCAGCCGAAGCTCGCATCCACTAAAAGACCATGGTGCTTGCCTACGTAGCATTACATTTTAGCCATTTAGCAGACACTCTTATTCAGAGCGATTTACAGTAGTGCATTCATCTTAATATAGCTCGGTGAGACAACAACATATCACATTTGTAGCAAATACATTTTCACTCAAAAAAGTAGTTATGCCCCTCCCAGCCTTCAGGCTTTGCTCAAACTCTACACCCCAAACCGAGGACTCGGTTCTGCCACCTCTGGTCTCTTGGTCATCCCACCCCTACTGGGGGTTGGCTCCCGCTCAGACCTGGCGAATCTCTTCTCCGTCCTGGCACTCCAATGGTGGAACCAGCTTCACCCTGAAGCTAGGACAACAGAGTCCCTGCCCATCTTCCGAAAATGTCTGAAACCCTACCTCTTCAAATAGTATCTTAAATGAATCCCACTTGCACTGACTACTGATAACTACTTTATTGAAGAAAAATTGACTTGCTACGACTGTAATATGTGGTTGTCTCACCCAGCTTCAGGAGGTGAGGTCATGTGTGCTAGCAAGGCAGAGGGCCTGGGTATGAGCCGAATCAGGGGGAAGTGGTACTCACTCAAAAGCAGCGTAACGTCTTTTACAGTTCCTGGTTCGAATCCAGGCTGTGTCACATCGGCCGTGATTGGGAGTACCATAGGGCGGCACACATTTGGCCCAGCGTCGTCCGGGTTTGGCTGGGGTAGGCCGTCATTGTAAATAAGAATTTGTTCTTAACTGACTTGCCTAGTTAAATAAAGGTTAAATAAAAAAAATAAACATATTCAATCAATCCCTATCCCAGTCTGCTGTCCCCACATGTTTCAAGATGGCCACCATTGTTCCTGTTCCCAAGAAAGCAAAGGTAACTGAACAAAATGACTATCGCCCCGTAGCACTCACTTCTGTCATTATGGAGTGCTTTGAGATACTAGTCAATGATCATATCACCTCCACCCTACATGTCACCCTAGACCCACTTCAATTTGCTTACCGCCCCAATAGGTCCACAGACGATGCAATCTCCATCACATTTTACACTGCCCTATCCCATCTGGACAAGAGGAATACCTATGTAAGAATGCTGTTTATTGACTACAGCTCAGCATTCAACACCATAGTACCCTCCAAACTCATCATTAAGGTTGAGAACCTGGGTCTCGACCCCGCCCCCAGGACTTCCTGACGGACCGCCCCCAGGTGGTGGTGAAGGTAGGAAACAACATCTCCACTCCGCTGATCCTCAACACTGGGGCCCCACAAGGGTGCGTTCTCAGCCCCATCCTGTACTCTCTGTTCACCCATGACTGCATGGTCATGCACGCCTCCAACTAAATCATCAAGTTTGCCGACGACACAACAGTGGTAGTCTTGATTACCAACAACAACGAGACAGCCTACAGGGAGGAGGTGAGGGCACTCACAGTGTGGTGTCAGGAAAATAACCTCTCACTCAACATCAGCAAAACAAAAGAGATGATTGTGGACTTCAGGAAACAGCAAAGGGAGTACCCCCCTATCAACATCGATGGGACAGCAGTGGAGAAGGTGGAAAGAGCAGGGCGGTCTGCAAACGTATCACCGGGGGCAAACTACCTGCCCTCCAGGACACCTACAGCACCCGATGTCACAGGAAGGCAAAAAAGATCATCAAGGACAACAACCACCCGAGCCACTGCCTGTTCACCCCGCAATCATCCAGAAGGCGAGGTCAGTACAGGTGCATCAAAGCTGGGACCGATAGACTGAAAAACAGATTCTATCTCAAGCCCATCAGATTGTTAAACAGCCATCACTAGCACAGAGAGGCGGCTGCCTACTTACAGACTTGATATCACTGGCTACTATAATAAATGGAACATTAGTCACTTTAATAACGTCACTTTAAGAACGTTTACGTATCTCGCATTCCTCATCTCATATGTATATACTGTATCCTACACTATCTATTCTATACTATCTATTGCATCTTAGCCGCTCTGTCACTGCTCATCCATATATTTTTATATTTATATATTCTTATCCCATTCCTTTACTAGATTGTGTGTATTATGTTTTGTTGTGGAATTGTTGATATTACCTGTTAGATACTGCTGCACTGTCGGATCTAGAAGCATAAGCATTTCGCTACACTCGCAATAACATCTGTGTATGTGACCAATAAGATTTTAATTAATTTGATATGAATACACACAGCATGGACCCTACAGTACTATGCCCTGAGGAAACTGTGGTGTCTGTCTGACTGTTGTGTCGGTTTGACTGCCGATCTGTCTGCCTGTAGTGGTGTGGAGTTGGGTTGGGTTGTTGTGGGTTGTTGCCGAAATATCTCCATTGCGACTACTGATAATACATCAAAGTAATACTTCATTTGCAAGTGCTGGCCGTCTTTATCTTACAAGCCATGTTAAAATAAATGGAGATCTCTGGAAGAGCTGGGAATAATCCCATGGGGGATTGTTCACCACAAATTAAATCCCTGAATCATGAACACTCTGAAGGTGAACTGCTCCCTATATGAAATTGTATGCCTGAACTTCATGTATGTTTTGTCCTCCCACTGTGGATAATGAGTGGATGTACCATATCGCATTTTGTATTTATCTTTGGCCTGTATGTTTTTCAAGTGGCAATTTAGCTTTTTGTAAATATCTGAAATGAATGCAAAGACGGAGCATTGTGAGAAGACATTACTGATCCTCTCCAGACGGTATTATATCAAAGGGAAATTGTATTTTCCCAGCTAGATATAATTAATTACTTTGTGCAGAGAGTCAGAGGCGCACATACGGCTCACACATTTTGTCTACAAATTGCATTTTCTGTTTCAATAAAGCTTGCCACACAAGATAAATATATTATTACGTGTAGTGTTTTCTTTCCTTCAAACCAAGATACAGAGACTAATACAGCTTAGAAACAGAGATTGATTGACCATGAGGTTTGTGTGAGCTGGAAATAATTGTCAGTCTTTGGGACAATCACAGGTACTTTAGCACTTTCAGGATCCTGAAACTCTCTTTTCAGGGTTTTGAAACACCATAGTTTTGGGATTTTGAAAAAATATTTCTGGGATTCTAAACTCAATTTTCTGAGTTTCAAAATTTCAGCAGTTGAAAATCATTTTGGGGGTTTTAAAACAATTTTGGGCGGTTTGAAACAATTGCGGGGGATTTGAAACACAATATGGAAAACTGCATTAAATCGGCTTATGGGCCACGTACAGTCGCTAGTGAAAGTCTACACACCCTTTGCACTGTCATCACATTTTGGTGCCTTAAAATTAAATCTATAAAGGGATTACATTACCGATCTACACAACATACTCCCATTGGCGAAAATCTGATATCAACTTTGGAGGGGACAATTACATGAAATTTTCTCAAGAGCAATTCCTGAGGGGGACACCAAAAGTAGTGCTGTAACACATATCCTACATTGTAATATGGTAAATGTATATTGAGGAACCAAAGAAATAAGGTGTTTGCCGTACTCCTAACTACCGGTACCCAAAACTACACAACTAATCACAACAGCAATACCATTGCCTTTAACAAATCTTAGTTCAGTCACCAGTTTAAGTTGAGAGTGGGGGTATCCATGGCATTTTCCAATTATGTTCCTATTTTACAAGTAAAAAAAATTGAGAACCTTTCATAATGTTGCCAAACAAAGACTCAACAAACTTACCTGAGACTCCCTGTCTCTGCCAGTCTGTCCCTGCATATCTGTCCCCAACTCTGCTGTCTGTGTTGCCTGCTCTGCCTAATGACATCATTGTGAAACATTTCCATTAGAATTTCATTTCTTTCTTATGAACATTTTATCAACTAGTCTTTGAGATATTAGGCTACTAGGGTTCTTACTATGTGTTTTGGTGTATTGAAAAATACTCTGATGTCCGTCTTTTATTTTTCTGCCATTTTTCTACCTGGCTGGCTGGCTACACACACACACAGTGTGTAGTTTATTTACAGTAGGAGATGGGCTTCTATCATCTTCAATCATTCTATTTGGGCTTCGATCTAAAAGGTAGCTAGCAAATGTGAAACGGATTAAAATGACAAGAGTTGACAGCTGTATGAGTTCACCATTTACACAACATATGCTGCAACCTTTTGTAATTTTAATAGTTTGTTTCATATTGGCTGGCTTCCAACAATAGCTGAATTTGCAAAGCTAGCGAGCACCAATTCAGTTTCAGTGGTGTTTGCTATAATCTTTGCTACCCGGGTTAAATAAAGGTGAAATAAAATAAATAAATAAAAGTTCACTTGCGACAATTTAGCTTTTGCAACGAGACCATTAAATATATTTAAGACAATGGTAGAAGAGAGTGTAGTTCTGTTCAGTTTGGATTTCAGTTTATCGCTAACCTTATCACAGGGACTTTGAAGCACTAACTTACATCATCTTCATGCTGATTCCATCTTTCACGACGCCACATAAATGGAATAGGTACTAGCTAGCTTAATAGTTAATATTTGCGCGCTAGCTCTGCATATTCAGCTAGTGTGTGTGCGCGATTGACTGGATTAACCTCACGTCAGTTACGTGCATTGAGTGCCTTTCAGACAGTAGATACAACCTCTCTGTTACCTAGCAAGCTAAGGAACTGGCAGTGGATCAAACCATTGTGAGGCAAAGGGTGGGGGGGTTGCAATCTTTTGAAACTTAAAAACGCGCTATTAAGTGTCTATAATCAGCACAATTGCTTTCATTGCGTATTATTAATATTATTTAAATTACATAGTTATGTTTCAGTGATATATTGGGGGGGACAAATCATATTTTTCCCAGGATGGGGGGGTCGTGTGTCCCCCGTCCCCCCCGGGATTTCCGCCCCTGCCTACTCCACGATCATCAGTCTCTAACAGCCTGGTCACACCAGCCACAACCCTGCACAGCATGGGTGACAGGGCCTTTTCACGTGATCCCTCCGTTCTAGAACACCGTACCTGTACATCAAGGAGGCAGCTTCAATTTCGTAATTTAAAACGTAACTAAAGACCTACCTATTCAAGCTAGCTTTTCATTTTTGATCGCTTAATTTGCTTAAAGGCCCAGTGCAGTCAAAAATGTTGGTTTTATATATATTTCCACACTGAGGTCGGAATAATACTATGAGATTGTGACAGTTATGATACTGCCCTTTTAGTGTAAGAGATGTTTGAAAAGACTGCCTAGTACAAGTTCTGCTTGTTTTGGTGGGATGGAGTTTTGGCCTGCCTGGTGACATAGTTAATAGACCAATAAGAAAGAGAGTTCCAAACCTCTCTGCCAATAACAGCTAGTTTTCCCCTCCCCACTCAGACCACTCCCAGACAGTCCTACCTAAATTCTTGCTTGAAAAATTGCTCTTTGCACAGGATCTATTTTTGTTCATTTTTTACCACTTCAATTGAAAACAAATACAGTAAGGTACTTAGTTACCCAGAAATTATTTAATATTGAGATAAAAATGTCTGCATTGGACCTTTAAAGTCTCTCTACTGCTCTCGTAGGTAACGATTGATGTATTGTGAGTTTTTTTGTCCTTTTTATGTATTGATGCCATTTTTTGTTTTGTTTGTGTTTTCTACCTTATGTGCATTGAGCATGGGAAATGTGCTCTACAAATAATTATTATAATAAATATTAATAACACAAATTATTGATCTGAATATACAGCAGCTGGTGTGAATGTCATTAAGCTAAATGTTTATTGGTTGTTTGTCTGCGTGGGTAAAGTTTAATCGTGAACCATAACATTTGGGTATTACATATTCTGTTTCTCAGGCGGGCTGATAAGCCTAACCTCGACCATCTTTCAAAACATATTGATTAGGCTGTGAGAACAGAGCATGCAGGCAGAAGCTAAACTTAAGACAATTCAGTTCCCACTCAAGTCGTCCTCCATTACATGATCAAGAGAAAGTTGTACTCAGGAAGTGAAAGAGTTGTAGGTGGATTATTCTGTAGGTTAGGGTTAAGGCTGAGGTAATCTCATCCACCAGCCGGCTCTCTCTCTGTCAAAACAGCTGGTTTCAGAGCGGACAAAACAACTGCTGGTTTTAATTGGCTTATTTCTCAGTCCATCACCATCTAGCGCAACCCATAGAACCTCCCCCTAAGGCCTAGATTGAGTAAGATCAAGCGTTAACCGGCAATAACAGACACGCATAGCGGATATTATGGCAGTGTCAGAAGTGGAACTGAGTTGGAGCCGTCAAATCGGTGAGCAGCTGCTCCTGCAATCATTGTCAGCACCCACCCCAATCGCGTTAGAAGTTCAGAATGAGAAAGTAAAGGCTATATATATATTGAACAAAAATATAAACGCGGGCCTCCCGAGTGGCGCAGTGGTGTAAGGCACTGCATCACAGTGATAGCTGTGTCTCTACAGATCCTGGTTCGATCCCAGGCTGCGACAAAGCCGGCCGCGACTGGGAGACCCATGAGGCGCGTGCACAATTGGCCCAGTGTCATCCGGGTTAGGGGAGGGTTTGGCTGGCTGGAATGACCTTGTCCCATCGCGCTCTAGCGACTCCTGTGGCGGGTCGGGTGCATGCACTCTGACATGGTCTCCAAGTGTATAATGTTTCCTCCAATGGGTTAAGCGTGCATTGTGTCAAAAAGCAGTGCGGCTTGGTGGGGTCGTGTTTCGGGGGACACACGGCTCTCGACCTTCACCTCTCCCGAGTCTGTACTGGAGTTGCAGCGATTGGACAAGACTGTAAATACCAATTGAATACCATAAAACTGGGGAGAAAAAGGGGTATAAATAAATACATATATACAGTTGAAGTTGGAAATGTACATACACCTTAGCCAAATACATTTAAACTCAGTTTTTCACAATTCCTGACATTAAATCCTAGTAAAAATTCCCTGTCTTAGGTCAGTTAGGATCACCACTTCATTTTAAGAATGTGAAATGTCAGAATAATAGTAGAGTGAAGGATTTATTTCAGATTTTATTTTTCATCACATTCCCAGTGTGTCAGAAGTTTACATACACTCAACAAGTATTTGGTCGCTTTGCCTTTAAATTGTTTAACTTGGGTCAAACATTTTGGGTAACCTTCCACAAGCTTCCCACAATAAGTTTGGTGAATTTTGGCCCATTCCTCCTGACAGAGCTGGTGTAACTGAGTCAGGTTTGTAGGCCTCCTTGCTAGCACACACTTTTTCAGTTCTGTTCACAAATTCTCTACAGGATTGACGTCAGGGCTTTGTGATGGCCACTCCAATACCTTGACTTTGTTGTCCTTAAGCCATTTTGCCACAACTTTAGAAGTGTGCTTGGGGTCATTGTCCATTTGGAAGACCCATTTGGAAGACCCACCAAGCTGTAACTTCCTGACTGAATTTGGTAGTATGTCCAACCAGCCTCACAACCGCAGACCATGTGTAACCACACCAGCTCAGGACCTTTACATCTGGCTTCTTCACATGCGACATCGTCGGGGACCAGACACCCGGACAGCTGATGAAACTGAGGAGTATTTCTGTCTGAAATAAAGCCCTTTTGTGGGGAAAAACTCATTCTGATTGGCTGGTCCTGGCTCCCCAATAGGTTGGAATGGCTCCCAAGTGGGTGGGCCTATGCCCCATGGCTGCGCCCCTGCCCAGTCGTGAAATTCATAGATTAGGGCCTAAAGAATATACATCATTTGTCTGATTTCCTTATATGAACTATACCTCAGTAAAATTGTTGAAATTGTTGCATGTTGCATTTATATTTTTGAGCAGTAGAAATAATTACGCTCAAATTGAAAAATTGTTGAACAAAATTTGGATTTCTATTGTCCTAATCGAGGTGTAGATTACATTTTACATTCCAGTGTTCGAACTTGTAAACAAGGCTGCATGGGACTTGTGTTAATGCCAGGAGCCACTTGTGGATTTGATCGCTTTAACGCCTCCGACATGTCAAAACAACCACTATGCGGATGTCGGCTAAAGCGGATCTGATTGAATAGAGCCCAATACTGTGATGCAGTATTGTTTTTGTGTTCCTGTGCAACAAACAGAACTTGGTTAGCTCGTGCAACATGGAAAGCTATGATCCATTATTGATGTCACTTGTTAAATCCACTTCAATCAGTGTCGATGAAGGGGAGGAGACAGGTTAAAGAAAACATTTTAAGCCTTGAGATAATTGGGACATGGATTGTGTATGTGAATAGGTGAATAGGCAAGACAAAATATTTAAGTGCCTTTGAACGGGATATGGTAGTATGTGTATCAAGTAGGTCACCCACCTTAAGGACATCCAGCCAACTTAAAACAACTGTGGGAAGCATTGGGGTCAACATGACCCAGAATCCCTGTGGAACGTTTTCGACACCTTGTAGAGTCCCTGCCCGACGAATTGAGGCTGTTCTAATTGCAAAAGGGGGTGCAACTCAATATTAGGAAGGTGTTCTTAATGTTTGGTATACTCAGTGTACATCATTAACTGCCTTTGATGGTGTGACTTTACTTTTTCTATTTGAAGACAGTGTACAGTATACATCATGTTACAGAATAACTAGCAGAATTAAACTGGCTAGCTATTAGCATGAACGGCAGGCGATATGTTCTTTCTACCTCGGGTTCCAGGGAATTATTTCCGTGGTGCACCATAACAAACACTTTTCCGTCTTGATTTGGAGCCACGCCCCATAGTCGTGTGATTCGTACAGAATTTGAATTGATTATCATGTCACTGAGTAAATCCACACCCCCTAAGTCCCAAACAGTCCCACACTTTTACCAGGCTCTATGCGCCAGCAATTCAAGCCTGGGGACGAGGTTAATGCTGAGGTAAGGGTGAGGTTTGGCGCTAGGGTTAGGGTTGAGCAAGGATGTCCATTGAGCCAGGATGAGTTATTTTGAATTGGATAAATAGTTATTATGAGTTGGGTAAACTGATTGATTCATTTTGAGTTAGTTATGTTTTTGTTGTTGTTGAGTTGAGTAAACTATTGATTAATTTGAGTTTGGTAAATTTATTATTTTGATTTAGATAAATGCATTATTTCGAGTTGGATCAAATTATTATTTTCAGTTGGGTAAACTGATTGATTAATTTAAACTGGGTAAACATATTTTAAGATAGGTAAATGTATTATTTTAAGTTATATCAAATCATTATTTTCAGTTGGGTAAACTTATTGATTCATTTGAGTTAGGTAAACTTGAGTTGAGTTACTCAATACCCCAAATTGGGTAAAAACTTGGTTTGTGTTGGTTAAACTTTTTGGGAAACGTTTTTTGACTTGGATATACTGATTGGTTAATATTATTTAAAAAGTCCCTCTGGCTAGAGGATTTTCCTCAACACTGACTGGGAGAAACAAGAGGGCTCAATAGAAAAGTTATACTTGATTTCAAAGTACGGTAATAATGAAAGGTTATGAGACCACTCTAGTTCCCTACAGGGCCTCTAAATAGTTTTCACTGGTTATTTGCATGTCAGTACTTAGATCAAACACTCAGCCAGAGTGACAATTTTACAAAGAAAAAAAAGAAAGATCCACCAACTTTTTTTCAGAGGGGGAAAAAATACTAATTACAAATGGCATTGGAAGAAAGAGAAAACAGCCCTGTGCCTTTGTTGTTCTCCTTTAATTCTGTTAATTGGCCCTAGGTAAAGATTAGCTGCTCTTGCCAATTTAATACAGGCTCGAATGAAGCTGCACTCACACACACACACACACACCATCTCTCTCTCTGCCTGCCTGCCTGCCTGCCTGCCTGGTTGCTATTGACACAGTGTCAGAGCTAAGAGGGGATGGCTTAATCAGCACGGACATTCTCAGCATTGATTTGACAAGGCTCTGTAATGACCTTGTTGTTTTGGTAAAGGTTGACTGTTCATCTGCGATGGTGCTGATGATGCACTGGGCATGCCACATCGTCATGGAAACCGCCATCACACACGGCTGAGCTGGAATAGATCGTTTTTGTATATCTGTGTCTCGGTATCTGTTTCTCTGTCTTCCTCTTTATTTCTCCCTCTGCCTCTCCTTTTCTCTCCCTCGGTCTCTCTTTTGTATGTTGTTCACTGGGGCTGATGTGATGTGATCAGAGGTGTGTGTGTGTGTGTGTTTGCACCTGCCTGAGTGTGTGTCGTGTGTATAACACCCCAGCTTGATATCCAGCGAGGTCAAAGAGAAAGGCAGTAATTGGTGTCAACATGCCTCACATCACTGTCATGGAAATCCAATCATTACAGCCATCACAACATGGATTGACTGAACCCAACACCGACTGGGAGAAACAAGAGGGCTCAATAAGAAAGTTATAGCCTTTGTACTCCTACTGACTCTGTCGTTTCATTTAGCTTGCTAGCAGTTCATCTGGAAAATAATTTTGGATTTTTACACTTTATTGATTTACCAAATGGCCCATAATGACTTCTCAAAAGCACTGTTTATTCACGACAGCAGCCAAGATAAAAAAAGAGAAAGAAACTAGGGCCTACCTACGCATTGCTTTTCAAGCCTCATAAGATGGCTGTTTTGAGGGCGTTCGTTCTCCTTTTGATATCGCTCTCATCCTTGATGTGAGTTCAAAGCGGAACTAACAGGCTCCCCGTGCAGCTTTCTTGGGCGATGCATGATCTGGCAGCAGCTGTGTTGTATTTAGATCAACAGCACCTTGCTTTATTTGTATTAGGGCCTAAAGAAATCCAGCGTTAGCTTGCGCTAGCATCGTGCTTCATCTCCTGGTTCCAAGCCACAGGCATCCTCCAGAAGACACTCGTCGTTTCTGTGAGGTTGATTTGCGAGGAGCTCGAGGTTCATGATGCTATCGGGTGCTGTCAGACCAATCACAGAAGCCCCCAGGCGTCTGCTGGATAGACCATGCCATCCATTGACACCAGACGGTAAATATTATTGGCAGCCTGACATCCTCTCTCTGGCGGTGACTGTCACTGGCTGTGTAAAATCGTTAATAAGCAACATGATGGGGCCACTGTCTGACTACACGCCACGGTGAGACTATAGAGGCCCAGTGTTAACCAGAGGACTGGGTGACAGAAAATATATATGATGATTCTTGTCATATTTAGGTACACTCAAAGTACTAAGTGCAATAGATGCATCCATCCATAGGGCACTATGGGGGAATTCATAACTGAGCTAGATGTACGTAAATTAAACCTAATTCATTTTTTTACGCCCTTTCATCTCTGCGCGCATTCTGAACTCGGGGAAACACATGTGGGGTGCAAATCACAGAAAGAGGTGTGGCAGAGGTGTGTTTACAGATATGCGTATTCTGACCTTGATTTTATTCTCCTCTTAATTCCGCCATCTTTATGCGCGAGCTAACCATGAATAAGGTTGCGTGAACCTATCGGTTCCAAGTGGAAAAACATCTACTTTCTTTTCTCCATACACTTTCATTTAAAAGCTAGGTAATTGAGTAATCCATTTGGATAATGGGATTGTATGGGCTAAATGACAATAGTTTTAGATTTTACCTTGTGATCGCTAGAGACATTTTAACCAGTCATATGGCAGCAAACTGAGAAGCATATCAACAGGACAGGTATTTATACCCCTTTCCCACAGTGAAGTATGACATGCTGTGCCCATATGCAGAATTGTAATTTTATGGGCTGAAACTTGGAGATGCAAGCTAAATGGGATGACAAGGCAAAGCCGTGCAGAATGAAAGTCGCGCCTTTGTGCGTTCTAGAATGTTTTTATTGTATGCCCGACTTTTCCTGTTTCCTACTATTTGTATTATATTACATATTATTAGCCACTATCGGCAGTGACCGTTAGTAATAACCACACATATTTAACTGCAAATTTAGTGTTAGTGCCTTTCAGTTGGTACCCTACATTTCGTATCATTCCATTCCATCGTTTGATTTAGCCTACCTTTATTTGTTTCCTTTGTAAATACTGTCACGTCCTTGTGGTTGTTGATGAGAGTCACAAGTAATAGTGGATCCTATTTAATGAAGACCAAATACAAATTGTAGGCTTACTAAATCATTATGGAGTGCAGACCAACCCGTTAGTTTGGCATAAGACTTGGCCCTTATCATCACACAGTTACATGATCCCTATTAGAATTCTATTGTACACTACTTCCAACAATACCATTGAATAATGTGTGGCAACCTTCAGAGTGAATTAAAGTACTGC
The DNA here is from genome assembly GCF_965601325.2 of Salmo salar. NCBI lineage: Eukaryota > Metazoa > Chordata > Actinopteri > Salmoniformes > Salmonidae > Salmo > Salmo salar. Next base: position 76,319,145 of record NC_138291.1, read on the forward strand.
TGTTTTCGTTCGTGGATAAAGGCTCTCCAACCCTATTTTTCCATGAAGTAGGATTTAGGATTAAATTACATTACATTATTACATTAAAGTAATTTAGCAGACACTCTTATCCAGAGCAACTTACAGAAATATTGGTGTAAAATCTGTTTTTTTTGTCGAACATTTTTTCATCTCAATCTTTCCATATTCTGAACGTGGTCTCCATAGGTTACATTCCAGTCTTGTGCCAATCAAATTGTAAATACAAGTACACAGTATTTAAAGGGATTGCTTTAGATAAATGAACAGAACGGGTGTGTTTTCTGGGATTGACTCATATTTATTCAGTGCACTCAGGGGAGCCACATCCGCAGATAAGGTACGTTTGAATAGCAACTACTGAGAAGTGTGTAAATCAAATAGCATAAAAAGGTATAGATTTCCTATATCTGAATCAGCCCCTAACAGAATAAAAGGTTACCAAAAATGCTAAGAAAAGTCAACGATCACAGATGTGGCGGGGGATGAAAATATGTTGTTTTGCTGAACATCAATTACTGTGTTTTTCACGGTACAAAATGACATCAGAACGTGTTATCTACCTCACAAACAAAGACCCTAACGCATAGACAATGACAGAGCCAGCATTATTCCTATTTTCCTTGCAAGGAACAGGTACGGTAAGACAGCTTTACCCGCACTGTATCTCCAAGTCACAGAGGGACACATTGATAGCGGAATAAAGTACACGGTCATAAACGTTTCACACCAGCACCTCTTACTGTATGATTACATTTTTATGCTTCATATTCGGATATCGCCTGGTTCGTGTTGTGTTGCAAGCAGAATATTCAGGCAGGCCCAGAGGTAGTTGGCTAGTGTTTCTCCCTCTCTCTGTTTTATTGAGAGGTGATAGAGGGAAAGGGGGGTTCCTGCCTGGTTTCGTTCAGTAAACACACTGCCAAACTAAATGGCTGATCAATCAATTTCAGCTCTATCGATCTGCATCAGTTCTGCCTGCGTGCACACACCCGGAGCCACTTTATTGTAAATCAATCATTTTGAAAACATCTCACAGAGGAGCCCATCCTCTCTAACAAGCCATCAATTCCAGCCGCCTGGGTGCCACGCTTATCAGGCTACAAATCAACACAGCCACCAACATCTGCTCCATCTCCAACCCATCTCTCTCTCTCTCCTTCTTCCTCTCTTTCCTTGTCAGTCTCCCCCTCTCTCTCCATCTCGATTTATATGTCTCTTTATTTCTCTCACCCTCTACCCCCTCTCTCGTTCTACATCTCCCTTTCTCTCTGTCGCTCTTGTTTTTCTTTCTGCAGCTTGTCGTCTTGTGATGGCGAGGCTGAGGGAGTGCAGAGGCGGCGGGCAGGCGTTGAATCGTCACCGCACCACTTTAGATAACCCAAGGGTAATAGTGTTTGCACATTTTAGAGAGAAATAAGGACAAATGCCAAGGCGGGTCATATATTCTCCGTCTGTTTAGCTGCTTGATGTTGGAGTGTGAAATTACACACTTCAACTCAGAGGCGACGAGGAGGAGGACCAGCTCTGCACGCACACACACACAGCAGAATTGCTTTCTTCTTTAACATCTCTCCTGGGGCCTCCCGAGTGGCGCAGTGGTCTAAGGCACTGCATCACAGTGCTAGCTGTACCACTAGAGATCCTGGATTCGAGTCCAGGCTCTGTCGCAGCCGGCCGGGACCGGGAGATCCATGGGGCGGTGCACAATTGGCCCAACGTCGACCGGGATACGGGAGGGTTTGGCCGGCCGGGATGTCCTTGTCCCATTGCGCACTAGCGACTCCTGTGGCGGGCCGGGCGCAGTGCACGCTGACACGGTCGCCAGGTGCACGGTGTTTCCTCCGACACATTGGTGTGGCTGGCTTCCAGGTTAAGTGGGCATTGTGTCAAGAAGCAGTGCGGCTTGGTTGGGTTGTGTTTCGGAGGACGCATGGCTCTTGACCTTCGCCTCTCAAGAGTCCGTACGGTAGTTGCAGCGATGAGACAAGACTGTAACTACCAATTGGATACCATGAAATTGGGGAGAAAAAGGGGTAAAAGTAACAACAAAAAATAAATCTCTCCTAATATTTCTCTACATTGTGATTTAACTAACACATCAATAATGAAGCATAATATAAATCAGAGAAGTATGGAGATTCAATCTCCTCAGCTAATATTCTATTTTCAATCCCTACATGTACGTTAATATATGAGCTAAGAGAGGCTGATGTGCTCTTAGGCCCATTCTTACCATTCACCATGGATCCCGTCTGATTGACAGGCGTAAGTGATGGAGCAGGTAATAGCATGTCACTAAATGTACATCAAGAGTAATGCCTGTATGATGCTACAGCATGCAGGGATCAGGGGATTGGTGGCTTGCCTTGGAGCACAGGGTCATTGACGTCTCACTGGCTATACGGATGGAGGAAAATTTAATATACATTCATCTTCAATTCCTCCCCCCCTCTCCCTCTATCCCTCGGGAAAGCCAAGGTCAAAGACAGGGGCGATGTATAGTCATCACCACAATTTAGAGGCTCTATTCAATCTGTATCGTGGAAATTTAAAGGCAATGTTTCCGCATTGGTGGAGACTGCATTCACGGTGAACGCTGCATATGTTGGCTCAATCTGAAATGACGCTTCAGCGATACAAACGGAATAGAGCCCTTAGTCTTGTTGTACCTGTGTAGGATCACAGATATAATATACTGAACAAAAATATAAATGCACATGCAACAATTTCAAAGATTTTGCTGAGTTACAGTTCATATAAGGAAATCAAGTCAATTTAAATAATAATTAATTAGGCCCTAATCTATGGATATCACATGACTGGGCAGGGGCGCAGCCAAGGGTGGGCCTAGGAGGGCATAGGCCCACCCACTGAGGAACCAGGCCCAGCCAATCAGAGTGAGTTTTTCCCCACAAAATGGCTTTATTACAGACAGAAATACTCCTCAGTTTCATCAGCTGTCCGGGTGGCTGGTCCCGGGCTGGCATGGTTACATGTGGTCTGCGGTTGTGAGGCTGGTTGGATGTACTACTGCCAAATTCTCTAAAACAACGTTGGAGGCAGCTTATGGTAGAGAAATAAACATTGACTTCTCTGGCAACAGCTCTGGTGGACATTCCTGCAGTCAGCATACCAGTTGCACACTCCCTCAAAACTTGAGACATCTGTGGCATTGTGTTGTGTGACAAAACTGCACATTTTAGAGTGGCCTTCTATTGTCCTCAGGACAAGGTGCACCTGTGTAATAATCATGCTGTTTAAATCAGATTTTTGATGCGCCACACCTGTCAGGTGGATGGATTATCTTGACAAAGGATAAAATGCTCACTAAAAGGGATGTAAACAAATTTGTGGACAACATTTGAGAGAATAAGCCTTTTGTGTGTATGGAAGATTTCTGGGATCTTTTATTCCAGCTCATGAAACATGGAACCAACACTTTACATGTTGCGTTTACATTTTTGTTAAGTGTAAATATATATATTTTTTATGTGTGTGTCAATGTATACTGCTCAAAAAAATAAAGGGAACACTAAAATAACACGTCCTAAATCTGAATGAATGAAATAATCTTATTCAATACTTTTTTCTTTACATAGTTGAATGTGCTGACAACAAAATCACACAAAAAGAATCAATGGAAATCCAATTTATCAACCCATGGAGGTCTGGATTTGGAGTCATACTCAAAATTAAAGTGGAAAACCACACTACAGGCTGATCCGACTTTGATGTAATGTCCTTAAAACAAGTCAAAATGAGGCTCAGTAGTGTGTGTGGCCTCCACGTGCCTGTATGACCTCCCTACAACGCCTGGGCATGCTCCTGATGAGGTGGCGGATGTTCTCCTGAGGGATCTCCTCCCAGACCTGGACTAAAGCATCCACCAACTGCTGGACAATCTGTAGTGCAACGTGGCGTTGGTGGATGGAGCGAGACATGATGTCCCAGACGTGCTCAATTGGATTCAGGTCTGGGGAACGGGCGGGCCAGTCCATAGCATCAATGCCTTCCTCTTGCAGGAACTGCTGACACACTCCAGCCACATGAGGTCTAGCATTGTCTTGCATTAGGAGGAACCAAGGGCCAACCGCACCAGCATATGGTCTCACAAGGGGTCTGAGGATCTCATCTCGGTACCTAAAAGCAGTCAGGCTACCTCTGGCGAGCACATGGAGGGCTGTGCGGCCCCCCAAAGAAATGCCACCCAACACCATGACTGACCCACCGCCAAACCGGTCATGCTGGAGGATGTTGCAGGCAGCAGAACGTTCTCCACGGCGTCTCCAGACTCTGTCACGTCTGTCACGTGCTCAGTGTGAACCTGCTTTCATCTGTGAAGAGCACAGGGCGCCAGTGGCGAATTTGCCAATCTTGGTGTTCTCTGGCAAATGCCAAACGTCCTGCATGGTGTTGGGCTGTAAGCACAACCCCCACCTGTGGACGTCGGGCCCTCATACCACCCTCATGGAGTCTGTTTCTGACCGTTTGAGCAGACACATGCACATTTGTGGCCTGCTGGAGGTCATTTTGCAGGGCTCTGGCAGTGCTCCTCCTGCTCCTCCTTGCACAAAGGCGGAGGTAGTGGTACTGCTGCTGGGTTGTTGCCCTCCTACGGCCTCCTCCACGTCTCCTGATGTACTGGCCTGTGTCCTGGTACCGCCTCCATGCTCTGGACACTACGCTGACAGACACAGCAAACCTTCTTGCCACAGCTCACATTGATGTGCCATCCTGGATGAGCTGCACTACCTGAGCCACTTGTGTGGGTTGTAGAATCCGTCTCATGCTACCACTAGAGTGAAAGCACCGCCAGCATTCAAAAGTGACCAAAACATCAGCCAGGAAGCATAGGAACTGAGAAGTGGTCTGTGGTCACCACCTGCAGAACCACTCCTTTATTGGGGGTGTCTTGCTAATTGCCTATAATTTCCACCTGTTGTCTATTCCATTTGCACAACAGCATGTGAAATTTATTGTCAATCAGTGTTGCTTCCTAATTGGACAGTTTGATTTCACAGAAGTGTGATTGACTTGGAGTTACATTGTGTTATTTAAGTGTTCCCTTTATTTTTTTGAGCGGTGTATATGACAGCATCTAGGAAACTGTAGGATCACAGAGATGTAATATGTTCTAATTATATTTCTATGTGTAACATTAGGATAGTCTGCTCTTCTAGGACATCATCCAGGGCGAGACTGTGATGGAGAGAACTTGTAATCAACAAGCTGTTTTGTGTGTACGTTTCATGTTAATTGTTGTATGTATATTTGACCGTTGTTGAATTAAGTATTATTAAACTGAATATTAACACCATGTGATACTTTAGTATATTGTCATTGACTATGGTCTATTTTCTCCCAATGCTGTACAGTGCTTAAGACTAACATGCATCACTGTATGGAATATACACATTTTCTAATGCTGGAAGGAAATGCGAGGAGACGTTCCAGTTTTAGAACACAAATACATCCATTTTAATTTGAGAAAATACAAAAAGAAATCATGTACAATTTATGTACAAACTTTTTGTACAAGACAGTATATTTGTCAGCAGATTATATTTGACAGAGTCAGGTAGATCAACTCAGCACCATCAAATTCTCCATATATCTATTTTCGCTTCGACAAAACTAAGTAGGCTATTTCAAACTCCTGATTCCTGCAATGACCATGTGCCAAAGAATCAGATATGTGACATGTGAGAGCAATGTCCTGAATTCCATCTGAACTGACAGGCACCCCCCCCCCCCCCAAAAAAAATAATAATTTGTATTCTCCATCAAAATCAACTTAAAAACTGCCAACTGCAATTTCAATGTGTTGTTAAGACTTAAATCCCCCCATAGTATTATATATTTTATTACATCTAGTACATTTTCCAGCAAATAAGTTATATCCATCCTTTACAGCAAGAAAATAGTTTAACAAAAATATGCAACAATGTGTGAAGTTTCATAGTCCTGACTCTTAAGTTGACTAAAACACTGACAGGTGGTCTCAAGCACATGAAACCCTGGCCTTTGCTCTCTGTGCATCCTTCAGTCATTCATACCTTCTACCACACAACACACATGTTTTAACATCTCTCCCTGCAGTCTCCTAACAACAAGATAGGTACCTTAGGCTACAGACAGTACAACCAACACAGATGTATGATACTTTGAAGGTTGATGAGCAGTGTCCATGCCCCATGTACCCTTCCCTCCTTTTCAATGCCACTTTTTGCTATAGTGGGTCTTCAAACAGGCCCTCCTTTAGACCTATAGCACTGCCTGGCACTCTACTGGCATAGAGGCATTGATGGCTTGGATGTTCCCCATGCCAGTATAAGATGCCATACTCGTATACATTTACTTCCCTTTCTGAGAGGAACTAACTCAACCCTTACTCACTTATTCAGAATGAGTGAGTCTGTGAATGACTGAACGATGCTTGTTCAACAACACTTTTCATGGCACTTCAAAACACTCTAAAACTTTAGAGGCATACATTGCAAAGACTTCAACATCTAATACAAACGTATGATATGGTATAGAGCAGTACCTTAGATTTGTGGAGTATTTGCGCTGGAAAGAGATAAAGCTTAAAAACCTTAGAATGTAAGAACAGCTTTCAGAACAGGTTTCAGTCCAGTGTTGTGATTTTTTTCCAGTTTGAGTCAAACCAGTCACACAAATTGTGGGTACACATATTGAAAAAAAACTAAAAAACATTTAGATACAATGAAATTGACTATTCTGTAAGTATGTGTCTGCTTTGGGTTGTGATTTGTACCATTTGATTTCTGAGTAAAGTGGTATTTAAGTACTTCTGAATACAAAAAAGAAAACTCTGTAAACAATCAATAAGCAGTTGTGACAGTTTCAAACAATCCATGGATATTACTATGGTAACATAATTGACTAGAGCTGACAAAATGGAATGTAAACCTGATAAGAAAAAACTATTTTAACAAGAACAGTAAAATTAAGTATGTCCTCTCTTTATTGTGATAAGCCTTGCTACCCTATGTCTGCATCTCTGTGATGGTTGATATTACCAGGTCAAATTACACCTGCTCTTTCCATTTTATTGTTGCAATGTGGAAAAGGATCTTTAATTTCAAAAGTCTAGTTTTTCTTTTTCCCCATATATGGCAAAATAATAATTTTGTCCTTTGTCAATACTATGTATAATGAATTAAGTCATTGTCCGTATCAAATATCAATTCCCTATTTTTCAGGCTAGCAAGTATATTATTAACAACCCAATTATACATTGATTTTTACTCACATATTTTCTGAAAATAATTCTACTTGCTACAAAGTGTGACGACAATGTAATCACAATTAAAAAATTCACCTCAGGACAATGAGCCCACAGTAGAGTTGCAACACACCCAATAGACAGACAGAAAGCTCAGGTCATTTTGCTTCAGAAAGTCATGTGATCTATATAATGGGAGGAATTTACACAACATATTTAGACAGAAATATTTTTTTTTGGGGGGGGGGGGGTTCTCGCGAATGACAGGTCTTTAGAAATACATTATCTTTTGTCTATATTATCATGGCTATCTGTTCCCTGCAAACAACCTGATGATGGTCTAACAATCTCTCTCTGTCACATAGTTTGAAACATGTCCATGGAGAATGACAGTATACAGTATACACACACATAAATACTTCAGTGTATCTCTCCTTAGAAAGAGACCTAATTTAGGTCAATCATTGATAGTGAAGGTCACACAGTTTCGCTCTCAGATCCCTACAGATCCTCTGTAGAACAAATGGCTAAACGCCTCAGATCCAGCTTCATGCACCTTTCCGATTGGCTCTGTCTGGGTATTATTTACACCCATTGAAACTCATGTTTGTTTGCGATTGTTTTACCCCATTTCTGTTTGACTCACACATCCATATTCGTATTCACTTGTCGATGAAAATGAGCAGTCTTATACACAGCGATAAAGTTTATCAATACAGCTACAGAGATCCTTCAACTAGGCCCATCTACATTTTAAGGAGCACTCAACAGTTAAGACAAAAGCTTAGAGTTAAATTTAGGTAATCTCCTATACAATATGGACTTTTAATAAAGAATAAACTTTCAGGGATGGTCTTTGTTGCAAAGAGGAGAGAGGACTTATACTGTTCTTCAATGATGCATGTCTAATTATAAGTATTTCAGAATTTATATGAATCATTTTGGTAGGATTATGTTAAATAAAGCAATTAACTTGGGAATAAAAACCTTATATGCAATTATAGGCCTGGTAATATTAATAATGGATTACTTTCATAAAGCATTATTCACTAGGTCATGTGTAATAATAAGTAGAAAATTATTATGCTCATATGGATATAAAATAATCATGTTTGTTTATATAAAGTAGCCAGGTTTAGTTTTTAGTTGGATCATCTGTGACTCCATACCCTCTCATTTTCAAGGCTGCAGCTCTGTCTGGGTTGCTTTTGGATCAAAACAAAATCTGTCCATTTTGAACACACACTTGAGCCTTGACCAGGATAACATGAAGAACACAGGCAGTATTGTCCAGCATTCTTCATAGTCATCAGCGGCATCGTTTTAAACCAAACTATGATTGAGCTTTTCCATAACGTTTACCTACATAGAGTTCAGAGGTGTTATGATGACATCAGGATTGGCAGTGGAGAACATCCAAGCTCTTTACTGCCTCCGTTACCAACCCTGTGCCAGGCAGTGGCTCTGGTCAAAGGAGGACCCATTGATGCCCATTTTATGCAATATGTGGCATTGCTTCTCCAAATGTCTCAACAAACAAAAAACATTCAAATGATTTGCTTATTTTTTTCATTCTTAAATCCCAATTTTCGCCAAAGATATCATGGTAAAGAAGGTTTGGACTTAAAAGCTTTCCCTAAAGTTTTAGGGCACACAGCTAATGTTTGTAAAAAATGTTCAGCTCAATCATAGTTGGTGTATTATTGGTGATGTGACTAAGTATAGAAACGTGTTTATTTAGTTAATTAGCTGATCCGCAACCCCCAGACAGATCTAGTTCCTATTTGTCTTGGATGATTGTAGCCTTGATCCCACATGATGCTCCCCCAGAGGCTGAACCACCATCACAGACACACTGATGGAGAGATGATGATGATACCAATTTATGCATTTAACTCAGATGTACCACCAATGTTCTTACTGAGGGGACACGTCGCTGCCATGTACAGTACACACATTGCATGTACATACCATATGCATCGTCTGTCCACACAAGGGACAAGAGAAGGCTGTCTTTTCACCCCATTCATGTTTTCACCAGGGACGAGACAAGGTTGTCCAAACACCCCTTTCATGTTTGCACATAAGGGATAGGACAAGGTTGTTCTTTCTTCCCTTTTATGTTTTCAGTTTAAGGTGATCATCTGCGCTCTATTGTTATAGAAGGGCTCAGGGACATACCATGCGATGATAGGAGCTTGAAACGCTGTCATAGACATCATTATCATCCATATTCATTGTGATATCACCAGAACAGATGTAGGTACAGTGTAGCTATATACTCTGTCAGCCAGCTTATCCAAGAACTGTCTCTTACTGTACTCTGAGTCTCAAGACACCTGATTTTCAATATGATCCCATTCTACAGGACTGGAATGCATTCATTGATTACTCAACAGTGTGATGACATACAGTAGCATACCCTAAGCAGTGACATAATGGATCTTTCCACATTACCACAGTACATCTCTCCAAATGACAAGCAGCTTTTCTTTCATTCAGTGAATCAACAACCAAAAAGCTGACACTTTCTGTGATGGTAGTTGTTTTGGGGAGATGTCAATGTTTCAAGTCGTTATGTTGCAAAAGAAGGTGGTCAGTTTTTGTGCAAATAGAACAGAAGCAGATAGGGAGTATGAGTGGTGAGCGGTGAACCCCAGCGGGTTTTGTGGATCTTTTGGAGATGTTATGATATTGTGATGAGAAAACTGCCGCGGCCCTCATCCTCCAACAACCAATAGTAACCTCAGCTACAGTAGCCATGGAGTCTGGTCACACAAAGATGTGAACTATTGCAAATAATGACAGGAAGTACTTTTTCTTCTCTTTTTTCAACTCTTAAAATAATTTCAAAAGTGCTAGGGGGGTGAACAATCCTTATTTGATTGTCATTATGTACATCTCTATGGAAGATTGATAAATAAAACATTGTCCATTGTAGAGCATGGAAGTAACATTAAAGGTATACACATAGGAGGTCCCTTCAAGTTGTGGTGTTTATGTCAAACCCTTGATCTGTAGAATGAGTGGGGACCAATGAATCAACATCATCATCCCCGTTCGTCATCTCTCTTTCTCTCTTTTCGAAAGAGCGTCCAGACTTCTCACAAGTCATCAAGGGGCCTGGTTTTCAGCATTCATCTTCAACTTCTCTGATTGGTGGAATCAGACTGCTAGTGGATTTGTATTGGTTGATTTGGTTGGCCATGTGAGTGCTCATGGGCTTGATCTGAATGTTCCGTGGGTAGGCATTTTCTGGTTCATCTGTAAACCATTTCCTTTCTGCGGAGGGATGGGGCAAAAACCAAGTGTTAGTGTTCAATAATCTACATGGTGTCATGTGATATATTACTGTCTCAGTTTAAGTAGCAGTCTTTTATAGCATGTATGACCATCCAATCCAAAACGCCATGAGGGACCATAGGTTTCAGATCAGTTACTTAATTTCAACTTTGGTGAGTGTGTGCATGTATGTCTGTGTGAATGGGAGTGTGTGTGGGTCATTCAGCTTAGCGCTCAGGCTAGTGTGTTACAGCACAAGCGTTTGATGTTTTAAAGCCTAAGGTGAAGTAAGATGTCTGTCGTCTAAACCACCACAGGGTTATGAGTGCAAAAGTTAATGCCCCATATACCTCTGCAATTTAGACTTCATATTTGTCATGCCTTCCCGTTTCGGGGAGGTGTCAGTTTGAGGTTTCGAGCCTACACATATCGATACCCGAGCTATGATCTTTAGGTAATCAAGCGTCGACAGTTTGTGTTAGGTGTGTTATATTGTCCGTGATAGGCAACACCTTGTCTCTGTGGCTCTAGTTGATAGAGTAATACTGAATCTGGATTACTACGTATTTCCAACACTTGGACAACATCAGTCATCTGATCGCATTCAATAGGAAAGAATATGTGCAAACACACAGACCTCTCACACAATGCAATTTGTCTCAAGCTGAAATAAAGCAAACTAAAAAACATGATAAATAATAGGGAAATTATACAAAATAGAGGCTCTGTCTAGAGAAAACAAAGAAAAATCATCATCAGGTGAATTAAAGTGTCAAGGAGGTAAAACAGAAAGATAAGTAGAGGAGAAAGGTTGGACCTCATGCAGTGCAGAGATGGTCCTGGGCATTACAGGGAGAGGGCAGAGGCAGCAGCAGCCATTTTGCTTTCCGTTGTTTGAAAGCAAAACTTAAACTGAGGCGTGATGACTTATCCTTACAGGAAAATAACAAAAACACTACAAAACCTCCCCTTGTCATAACAATCTCCACAGGGACAAAGTTATGATTAGAACCCCACGTTAAGGGTGCTAGAGTAATAGTAGGACATGCAGAATCGTTAACTTGCATACCTTGGCTCATTCTATTCATCCTTGTTGCACTTCAGAAAGAGAAGTAGGTAATCTAATTAAGTATGGTATTACAATCTACAAGGCAAATAACACGTCTAAAACACAATCACTGATATGACTGGATCTCTTGCTGTACTCTATGTAAGCACTGACACTGTCTGCAATTTATCAAACCAAAATCCTATTTTCTAATACGAGGCCCCATTGCCAAAATAATATTTTTTTTACACTTTTGTGTGTTTTATGTTATTTCAATTTACTTACTGAATTGACCCCGACCCTACTTGTCAGATGTTCCCTTATCCCTGTCTACATTTCTAGATACTGAACACCTACAATTCACTTCCCTAACATGCAATGTTGAAGAGGAATTTAAGGTAAATGCTAAGGAACATTTAAAAGGACACTAAGACATTACAATTGATCTGTTGTATTTAATCTTAAGAATGAACCTAAAACATCTAACACGGTTTAGGGAGTGGTGTTGGTCGCATGATATGTCTTCTCATCATTATAATCAAATTCTCTGAGTAGCTTTAAAATAATGACTTATCGCTCAATATAACTTAATGTATATATTGTCTTATTCCATACTATGGAAAATATATCAAAATTAAAAACAGAACTAAAAATAAGCATTTGAGATTGAGAACTAGGAACATGGACATGCGATGACACAGAACAGACACAATAACCAGACAGATGTCCACACAGATGGTCGAATGATGTTTCTCGTTCATAGATACCCTGTAAAGTTTTGTCGTGTTAAATTTAAATCGTGTTACGTTAAATCCATAACCACGCCATACTGTTTGTACGAATACCAACATATAAGAAGGCTATACCAATACGAGTCAAATTATAGTGTCGTATAGAAACTAACATCTAGCAAAAAAAACAGCTGGCATACCGGTCACCGGCTTGGTAGCAAGACAACATATGAGAGGTCTTTCTATGTCAAGGTTCCTCATCTTCTTTCGGTGGTATCTTGAGTTCTTAAATGAATGCTCAAATACAGGTTCAATGAGGTCAGCGGGAAATAAGAAGTGTTTTCTTTTGCTCTACAAATATTATTTGTGAAAATAATGCACATCAACGTTTCCATTAATGAGATCATGGTAGCTATGGAGGCAGGCTGAGAGCAAGGACCACATGCTGATGGTTATAGAGCAAACATTGCAACAAACATGACGTGGACATTCAGCACAAAATCTCACAAACAAAACACAAACCCCAACAAACACACAGATATGGATAATTGACCCAAACAGTGTCTCACGCGCGCGTACACCCGCACTCAAACACACTCTGGCCACAACCTTACATAGACACAACACCCACACCAAACTTCGATCGGGAACGCATACTACTCATGCCCGAGCAAACACAGACAGACACACACACACACATAACAAACATTTCATCCACCTACTTCTGTTTGTGGCTGGCCTCCCGGGCCTTGCTGCTGCGGTTCTGCCGGTTGGTGGTGGGGATGGAGTGGACGGATGAGCTCTTTTTGCTGGAGGAATGGGAGGAGTGAGAGCTGTGGGAGAGGCTGGCCCGGGACTGGCCCGCATTATGGTCAAACTGCATCAGGCAGAAGATCAGGTCTGTGGGGACCAGCTCAAACTCATACGGAGGGTTGGTGATCACATACCTGTAGACAGGACAGGAGTTAGTGGAAGACAGAACCAAACAATACTGTATAGTCAGTGTCTGTATGCAAAATAGAAAGTTAACAGGGTGTGGTTGAAAACGAATCAGTTACAAGATTTGAAAAAACGATTTATTTCAAATCAAAATGCTTCTTGGTTAGAAAATGCTTCTGTGTTAGAGGCCTGAAGGCAGGCCGCCCATTAAGCAGGATTAGGCAGCCGACCTAGAGCGGCAGATTGAATATGGCGGCATTTTGCGGGCTAAACTGACCAAGACACACCTCCAACTAATCCAATTAATCAAATGGCCACCGGACTATTTACATTGACCCCCCCCCCCTCCCCATTTGTTTTGTACACTGCTGCTACTCGCTGTTTATTACCTATGCATAGTCACTTCACCCCTACCTACATGTACAAATTACCTCAACTAACCTGTACCCCCGCACACTGACTCAGTACCGGTACCCCCTGTATATAGCCTCATTATTGTTATTTTATCGTGTTACTTTAAAAAAAAAAAAAAATCTTTAGTTTATTTGGTAAATATTTTCTTAACTCTTCTTGAACTGCACTAGTTTGTTAAGGGCTTGTAAGTAAGCATTTCGCGGTAAGGTCTACACTTGTTGTATTCGGCGGATGTGACAAATAAAGTTTGATTTGGATTTGATGCCGTCCAATGATAAGCAGTGCCCACTTTGACAGCAACAGGACATGACAGCAACATGTTAAAGATACACAGCGACGGTCTCACCGTTTGGTACACTGGCTAGGCGTGGCGAGGTGAGCGTCTCTCAATCTGTAGATTCCGAAGCACAACATGTTGTACGTCTTCAACGCTTTACAGAACAAATCTCCATAGCAACCGCCGTCCTGGAAAACAACAAATAACAAAAAAACATCAGGATGTGTTTGCTAATAAAGTGTAATCATTTATCTAAATGACAAAATAATTCAAGTCTTTGCAAATGTCAAACTGCAGTGCCCTTGATAAGTTCTGCTGAGTGTTTTTGGGGAGATAACAATATACAGTGTAGAAAATGTCCTTTAAATCATGCAGGAAATGACACAAAACAACATCCTTTCACTTTGTGACATGGCCCTTCAGAATCTGTCCCCTTCAGAATCTGAAGCACTATTGACAACAACTAAAACATTTAACATGAGATATATAAACAATACACCGATAAATTAAAAAGTAAAATAACTCATGTGATATTCTCAGACAGTTGCATTATTATTTTCCATAACACACACCAGAACCCTCCCTTCCTCCTCCTTAACAGAGCCCTCTTGCGTGTTCTCTGTTCTTCACTTTGTATTAAGTGCCGCTAGGAGGCGAGCAGGCAGGATTGGGTGCTACTGAGGAGTGCCAAAATGTGTCAGCTTGGTTTAAACATCCACTTACCCCCAAGTCGGCAAAGGGCCCGTCATAGAGGGCTAGCTGGGCTACACGACACCTGTCTCGGTTGGCCAGTGTCTGTGGCGTGCTGTAGCCCCCTCGCAGGGCGTTCTCTTCGGCCAATAGAGCCTCTAGCTCCGGGGTGGCTCCCCCAGTCACCAGCGTCCGGATCAGGGTGAGGATATTATCGTTGAAGTATGTCTGCGGACATGAGAGGATGTGAGATCCGTAAGTAAGGAGACGCCATTAGAGCCACAACGGTAGAGAATATGTGGCAGATGGAGAAGGGGAGAGATGGGGAAGAATGAGGAGAGGTTTGGATAATAGGGAGGGAGGGAGAATGATGAGGAGAAAGGGATTGGGAGGCATGGAGAGGAGTGGGAGGGGATAGGGAGAGATGGGAGAGAAATGAGGAAAGATGAGGAGGGATGAGGAGAGAAAAATCGAGAAATAGGGATGATTAGAGAGAGACATGGAGTGGACGCGCCCCATGTTATCTAGACCCCGGGCCTGTCTCTTCATACAGGCCAGACAGAGAGGTGAGGAGACAGGGCAGACCAATTACAGAAAAAGGTTTTCTTGTACTGGAACTACTTCCATTTGACATTCATTCACCAACCTTGCTTACCAAGACAACTTCTACTCAACTTCTCCTCATAGACTGGTTTTGCAGGTTTCACATCAATACCATTTCTCCTTTAATAAAATACATTGAAAAGCTGAAGCAAGCATGTTGATAATGCATATTGTTCCAACAGGTATAGAAATACAATAGCAGAATAGAAGCTCTAGTGCTCTATTTTAACAAACCTAACGCAATAGTAAATCTAAGCGCTGGCGGTAGCGCTGTAGGTCTGGGAATGTGTTTTCACAGCCGTTATTATGAGCGCAATACCTGCTGGTGGCCCGAAAGGCCTGGATTTTGATGAACAAACAAGTCATAGGTGTGACTTGGGCTTGGCCACTAACTGGTCAATCAAGGTGTTCCATTGCTTAATATTGTATGCGTTTGTCTCAAGTTCTGTAGGTTATTGATGGTCTTTGCGTTGTCATCTACTCGTCTGGAGGAATATTCTTGTCCGAGTCCATTGTGAATTGATAATACAGTTTATTATATTGCATAGGCTACAGTAACAACTGATCGCAACAGTAAAAAAAAAACATCCAGTGTTTGTTCAATATGTAGGCCGGCATTGTAAAATAAGACTTGCCTAGTTAAATAAGTGTTAAATAAAATGTCTGGAGTGTTGACAGTCACCATTGTTGTATTTGGCTTTAACAAGTACAGGCCTTTTGTCATTGCACTTCTTCTCAAATAAAAACTACTAGGCTCCCGTAAAATGTATAGTATGTGTGAAGCACATTCTCAATAAGCAAGACATAGCCTATGCCTACCGTTGATACTACCGTTGATACTGCATTACAGGACTGAATCATTTAAAAACATTTGGAGGAGCGCATGTTTGGAAATTGGGATGGATACAAGTCGTGCACTGCAGGTAGGCTTATGCGAACTGTGAATAATGCAAAAGCATGACGAGTAGACCATTTAGAAACCTTTTATGGACAGGCTACTCCTAATGCATGGCCAGGATAAGAAATACATCCGACGTATTATTGTGAAAGCAGCTTTCGTTAAAGTAGGGTAAGGATAGCCTACTGAGGGCTTGGTTTTTAATTAAACTACATGGAAAACAAGCAATTGTTACAGGAAAATAACTTCAATGTTTTTAAATATGAGTGTCACCGGATAATCTCATCTCTCGTTCCATGATGGGCATCTGGACATGTAGCCTACATGGAGGGAGTTTAATAACAGGAGTAAAAAAATTTAATAGCCTACATAGATAAAAGGGGATGTCCGCTCACTGTTTTGCCGCTGTCAAACTTAATCTTTTAATAAAGCTTTGGTGATTAAGATTCATTTCAAAGCGGTCTCCCCAGCTAGCACAGTGGATCTGGGCCGATTCCGGCTGAGAGTCAGACTCGGCTGATGTGATGTGGCCCGAGTCTGGGCCATCTTCGGCAGTATTACTTATGGCTTGGATGCGGGGATTGAGCTAGGGATGATTCCGGTGTGAGTTATCTGGCCCAAATGTATTACTTGGGACTCGGGCCAATTGAGGCTACTGTCTGGCAGATGATTACACGGGCTGCTTTATATAATTAATATTTTATTATTTTTCCATATTTTCTCATTGTTTCTGTGATCAAAAAATACAATTAACATTAAATGAAATTCTTTAAGAGTCCTGTGCAGTATTTTAGTATTTTGATACTTTGTTGATGGAGCCTCCCAAGTGGCGCAGCGGTCTAAGACACTGCATCGCAGTGCAAACTACGTTGCTACAGATGCTGTTTCAAGACCCGTGCTGGCCGTGACCAGGAGACCCATGAGACGACGCACAATTGGACCAGCGTCGTCTGAGTTTGGGGAGGGTTTGGCCAGCCGGGATGTCCTTGTCCCATTGCACTGTAGAGACTCCTATGGCGGGCCAGGCGCATGCACGCTGACACGGTCACCAAGTGTTTCCTTTGACACAAAATGTTTTTTTGTGGATGGGTATAATTTGTATGTATAAAATGTATAATAGTAACATTTAAAATTACTAAATCGGGTAATTGTGTATACATTTATTTAAATTTGCATCTGGCCGCTTCTGGGGGGATTCTGGTAAGATGCCGGCAAAGTCGGATGAATTCCGGTAGACAGAAACAGCCTGATGTACTTGGGCCAATTCTGGGCAGTCATTCATTTTGATTCAGGGCCGAGTCCGACAGCCGATTCCGGGCCGATTCAATCAGTTCCAGCCCCCTGGAAGAAGGCCGCTTCTGGGCCGATTCCTCATTGCTAGCTGGGTCACAAGCCAAACCCTTTATCGATCCTGATCCTACTTGGCGAATGCATTGGTCGGGACAAAAAAACAGCCTTCACTGAGAGGAAGGGAGGCTATGCTTGTTTTTTAATGACATCAAACGAAATGGGAAAAAACTGTTTGTTTCTAAATATGAGGTTTACGGGCACAAAAAGCACATCTCTTGTTCCATTCGCAAATGGGCACTGTGTGACACGGCTGGATAGACTGTGCTTCCGCAAATCCATGCCATAACTAACCTCGTTACAGCTAAAACCAGCTTTCGGTTGGTCTTAAATATCCCCAGACATTGCCACCCCTCCCACGCAAGCAAGCTCATATAAAACAGGTAAATGACCAATCTGGCGCTATGCTTTAACAGGTCAAAATTGCAAACGAGCGTGTGTTTGACAATTTCACTGGCTTAACGCCAGCCGAAAATAGAGCCCCTAAAGTCCACGCTAGCACTTCATGGAACACAGAGTTCCTATTTTATGACTGATGCCCACCTGAGCATTCTAGTCAATGCATTGTCAATTGTCACTGATGAAGATATATAATTAAAAGTGCATTAGAGTGGCTTGGAAATACAATTACATTTCTAAAGGAGGCAAATCATTTTTAGTGAAACCTTTTGTCATAATTTTGACGTCACCAGAATGACTTTAGATGCAGTATAATGTTAGCTAGCTAGCATAGACTGAGTCGAGACCACCGGATTTCAGATAGCCAACGTTAACATTGCTAGCATTTTATTTTATATACACATTTTACTAGCTAATGACAACATTGCCATCTGTCTAAAATATATTTTACAACATGATAATGATAGCAAACTTTTTTCCTACTAAATATTTGCCTACTTTAGCAATGTCGTCGTATTTCCAGGCTGCTATAGTGCAATTTAAGCAAAATAGTCATTAGCCGCTGTTAAAAATGACTGGGTTTATCACGACTTTTGGGCACCACTATGGCAGAGGGCGGCTTGATAACGTTAATAACAATGGTACTTTGTAGGGTAGTTGGTACAGCATGGCACTTGTAACACCAAGGTAGTGGGTTCAATTTCCGAGACCACCCATAAGTAAAACGTATACACGCCTGACTGTAAGTTACGCCCTGAGTGGCAGCTCTTCTCCCCAGGCTCCTGACAGCTCTGTGGAGAACCATGATGGATGAGCGCTGTCCATTAGCCACCCTCACCTCTGACCACAGACAGTGTGTGTGTGTGTGTGAGGGCTACTCTGCTCTCCTCTAACCTCACTCATGATGTGACAAGCTGGAATTAAGCCATCACTGCACCAGAGGGGAGTAGCGATGGTTGGAACAAAGTCACAAGATAATACTTTTTCCGTATCTTGTCTTCAGGAACAGGGCTGACATTGTTGGAAGATGAAAGTGTTTTGAAGGCCCACCTTGCGTGTCATATGTGCCATTAGAGGGAACCTCAGCACATTTTTACAAGGCACACCTGTTAATTGAAATGCATTCCAGGTGACTACCTCATGAAGCTGGTTGAGAGAATGTCAAGAGTGTGCAAAGCTGTCATCAAGGCAAAGGGTGGCTACTTTGAAGAATCTCAAATATAAAATATATTTTGATTTGTTTAACACTTTTTTGGTTACTACATGATTCCATATGTGTTATTTCATAGTTTTGATGTCTTCACTATTATTCTACAATGTAGAAAATAGTAAAAAGAAAAATCCTTGAATGAGTAGGTGTGTCCAAACTTTTGACTGGTACTGTACCTTGTTAAAAGATCTAATAAGCCCCTTGAAAGTTCGTTTCGTGACATTTTATATGAGGAGTGGTGGCAACAACTTCCCTTTTGATGTCAGTGGAGCTGGCAGCGCTGTCTGATCAATGTGGCATTTCATTTACCAACTTCTGCCTACTCCATATTGCTACCGCGCTGAGCAGATCTTATGATGCTACCACATCCTTTAAGTCTACCCCTTTACTCTGTGTGTGTGTGTGTGTGTGCGTATGTGTGTGTGCGCGTGTGTGTGCGTGCGTGCGTGCGTGCGTGCGTGCGTGCGTGCGTGCGTGTGTGTGTGTGTGTGTGTGTGTGTGTGTGTGTGTGCGCGCGCATCTGTGTGATCGTGCGTGTGTGTAACCAGCATTAGAGACAGCAGACATGGGTGCAGGTGAGTAGACATTACCAAGTATACACTCCTGAGTTTACAGTCCTTAGTATACAGTACTTAGTTAAGTATGCACGTCTTATAGTAAACCCACTATATGTGTATTGTCCTGTGGCTGCAGTCATCTTGTATGAAAGACTCAAAGCCAATCACTTCAAGCCCTGACTGTTGCATCAGTCAACTGTTTCCCTCCTCAGATGCTGCTTCACACTATGGCAATAATAGCCACTAGCCTACCTAAATACAATATGAATTAAAATATGGATTAAATATATATTTAAATATCGATAAAATATAGACTTCTATTTTACAAAAAGGTCTCCTGGTGACTTCTACCCCGTACATGAGAGACATTTAGTATGATGTTGGATTAAATAAAGGATAAATAGGATAAATGATCTAGTGTATACTAAGAACTGTGTAAACTGAGTAGCGTATACTTAGTATTGTCTACTCACTGCACTCATGAGAGAGTCCAGCACGCTGACGGCGAAGGCGGTTCCGCAGGCGAAGGGCTGTGTCAGGTACAGCTCTGTGTCCGGGTCATCGTCATCATCTTGGTCCAGGAACTGAACGTTGGAGTCGTTCACTGAGAGAGGGGAGACCCAAAACACAGTCAGAGAGAGAGAGAGGCCAGGGAGGACACAGCACAGCATGCCAAACACACACCCACACACACACCTGAGGACCAGAGAAGTAGAGAATCGCTGGGTGACTTAGCTAGGGCACTTTTGTGTTTGTGAGCTGTGAAGTGTTTTTATGACCCATTCAGTCAATATAAACCAATATTCCTAGTTGGAATCCAGTGTTAATGTTCCTAGTCAACACCCAGTCTTAGGCCCTGACCGGAACAGAATCATTCACTATATTAGAAGAAGACACTTACGGGTCCTTCTATGACTCAAGGGCATATATTCTCACAGGTCTCAGGTCTGGAGGTACAGAATAGATAGTGGTGTTTGAACCAAAGCGTTATGGATTTGGCATTCATGGTAGATGCACAGTACATTCCGTCATGAACAAACCATTTCTGTAATTGCATTCAGGACATGGATTTTACCTAGTTGTGCGAAACACCTCAATCCACCATATTGTGGTTTTTATATTCAAGATGATATTGTGCATGTTCAGGTGAGAAGATCATGCACATAATGTAACATGCATTTTAAAGCTTCATTGATATCTCAGATAAGAAAATGTGTGGTCACATCGTCACCTATTGAGATATTGAGGTAATTACCTTTTCCTGAAAGTCAAATGATTATTTAAAACAACAATAATAACATAGAGCTGTGGGGTAAATTCACATAGCCACAGCCTGCTTTTAAAGATCGAAGTAATACGACATTTTGAAATTGTTAATGATGAAAAAGGTTCAAATCATAACGTGGCCAGGGTAGAAAAATCTCTTTCTATACTGTGTAGAATATTGCTAACCAGAGGAAAAGAACACAAGATTGAACCATATAAAAACAAACTTTCAACCATTCGTGAAGATGACTTTCCCTAGTAGAACCGTCTGGTCTTTATTTAACCTCAGATGAGAGGGTTCTCTTTCTAGCGCCAGTGGACAAGAGCCTGAGATCCAACTGCATTTGAAAAGAGGCTTCACACAACACAAGCCTGTCTTTGACTCCTTCAACATCTAGGCTTAGGTAAAAAAAAAGAAGCAACAACCCAAAAAATAAATAAAAATAAACATCTTAAAGGGAAGGTTTGATCTATTGTTTTTTGAAATATGATTTCTTCCCAGGCTTCCTCTGTGTTGCAGAGGAACAGACATGTCAGTCAACCAGACAAGGGGGCTGATGATGCAAACGGGCCCAGGCCAAAGAGACTGAACCAGGAGGTGGTGGGGTGTTGAGGGAGGGGTTGGGGTCGGGAGTGGGGTGTGTGCTATGAAAACAGCCACAAGGACAGACCGAGCAATGATCAAAGTGCCGGAACGATGCTCTGAAAAAAACGAAACGGAAAAAAATAAAAACACCACGGAAAAAAATCATTAAATAAAAGGCCAAAACAAGACAGTCCATTTTTCAACCAGAAACCGAGAATTAAAAATAAAAAATGTGTTCAAAGTGAAGCCATGGGAGCAGCCAGCGAGGACCTCGGCTGCAGCCAGATACATCAAGACAAGATGAGAGAGAGAGAGAGAGAGAGAGAGAGAGAGAGAGAGAGAGAGAGAGAGAGAGAGAGAGAGAGCGAGAGAGAGAGAGAGAGAGAGAGAGAACAAAAGAACGAGAGATCGGACGGCAGCGAGCGGAGGACAAAAGCCTGGCTTACCCAGCTCAGTTATCATTTGTATGTTGATTCCACAGTTTTTTTCCTGACTGAATGAAACCAAAGGCAGTATTTTGCCAGGTTTAGCTAATGACAGTAAGACGTGTGGAGAGCAGAGGGGGGAGAGATAGGGTCGTTATTGGAACAGCTTCAAAGAGAAGAGAAAAGAAAGGCAGTTCTGTCTGAGACCACGCATCATGTCAACCACGGGATTAGACACTGACTGTATGTAAAGGTAACCATGGTTGTCCATGACATGCAACTACGGCACCAGAGATTAAAGTACATAGCCCAGATGCGACTGAACCATACCACTAAAACACAAATTGCCAATTTGTACGGCTTTTAAGGCACCAAAGGGATTTACAATGTTGTATACATAAACCAACTTTATGTGACTCCATCAAATTGATCTTGCAATTCAGCCAGCTTCTTAACATTTTCCATTAGACTTGCATCTTGACTATGGTGCTGTAAACTGACAACATTGACACTACAATTATAGTGTATAGTTCCAGAGATTGATGTGCCCCACTTTACTATCTTTCTACTCTCAGAGAGGAGGATGACAATGTTAGTGATGCTGGCACTAATAACCAGGGCCTGACACTATATGTGGGGGTAGAATTATTCTAAATCAAACATAGCTGAAAGTATTCCAAATCAAAACGGACCTGTGGAATTAATTCATATCCAACCAAATACTGCAAGAAAAACCTGAATAGCTACACTTGTTTTGTTGATTACATATGTAGTACTCAAGAGTTTGAAGAAAGAGAGGTGAGAAAACATTCATGCTGCTTCATGTCCCTGTTTCTCTCCGTCTCTATCTGTGCCTCCATCCATCTCTTAGCCTCCTCACGCCTCAGTGCTTTCTAATTGGGTCAGAGGGGAGAGATGGAGACAGAGTGGCCAGTCCCTAGTGCTTTAGTCAGGGGTGAGAGAGTGGCTCTAGTGGCCCTGGTCTCTGGTGCTTTAAAAGCCCTCAGAGATGTGAAACTTTCATGAGTCCCCTGGACCACATGGAATACTAGAGAATACAGCCAGCGCCATTGTTATTATTAAATGCACCCATTTTGCTACTGTGGCACTTTTTAGCTTCCTCGCGCACTCTCTTTTTACTCTCTCCCTCTCCATCAGGCTGGTAATGGACAAATGGGACCTGGAAGAAGTGAGAGTGTTCCGACTTCGTAACGAGACATATCGGCTAGAACTTACACAAAGAGAGTGACATTTGAAATGAAAACAAATGCTCAGTTTTGTATCTAAATCCATACAAATCTCAGCCAAAGTCAATAATCGTTCATCTTTATCATCACCATATCGCTAGAGTTAGTCAACACAGCCATAGAAAATAAAGAGTTCGGCCAACTAACCTCCACATTGGCATCAATCGTTCCACAACAAAAACATTCAAACCTGCATTCTAGCCAGAATGCAAAAGAATGTCCACCGAACTGTTGGAGCCAACATGGCGGTCCTGAAGATTCTAAATCTCTAAGTGAGTTGGCCAAACTCTGTGTACAATGTCGCAATATTTTCCCAACAGGCAAATGACATCACAACAACCAGAAAGTGGTTGAAATGATATCATTATGACATTGTTTCAACATGTTTTACCGGCTGGGATCTATCAGTAGTAAATGGTTAGTTGTGTGTCTCACCTAGTTCAGTGATGATGGGGATGTTGGCGCCGGTTGTGACGGAGGCCTGGCGTACTAAACCATGTACTGGACTGCTGTCTGGAGATGACCGGTCCATTCCAGGAGGCGTGAAACCTACACAGAGCACAAAGAAGGATGCACACAAAACCATTGAAACTAACAGCAAGAGCTAGATACCCACAAAACAAGATGTACTGAAACCTACGTCACGCAGAAAAAGCTGTATTTATACACAGACTGACAGAAAACCATGATATATTCCATTGTTGAAAGCGATGGCACAGAGAAACAACAATACAGACGGATACAAGACAATGAGATGTAATATTACAGCACAGAGAGAAATACACAAAACCATGAGCTATCACACTGATATCGCTTCACAAATCACATACCTCAGCTTCGGTGAATGAAAAGGTCATATGTAATTTTGTTAAAAAAAAACGGTAAACTATAATCGAAAAAAAACAAAGCGTGTTGATTGACCATACACAGTCCGTCAAATAACTTAGTAACACTAGACTATTCAGTAAAAGCTGCTGGGCTTACTGACTGAGATGGGCTCTTCGTATTGTTCAGAAGTGCAGATTGAAAGATGTGTAGACAGGGACGGGGAAAATGATGCAGGCGCTTCCTAAAAATGTCAATATGGATATTGTGCTTTTAGGGGTCAGCTGAGAGACACATTTAGCATTCGCATCTTTCCATCAACCTGCCTGCCTTCCATACATTTTATATGCGCTTCATTTTGTTACCATAAAATTGGCGGAGTGGATCCTGAAAACCTTTTATCGGGAAAATAACTGTGCGATTCTCGACCATGAAATACAAGAGGCGAGTGATGGGTATGAATTCACATGACTTCACATTTTTGCATTTCCTCAAAGTGACACAAACGCCTTAAATCAGTAATGCTTGATACATAATGCATGACCTGTGTTGTGACATCCATCATTTAGTGCTGACTGAAGCAAAACGCCACCTCATAGTTCTACAGCACAGCAGCAACAAAACAACGCACGACGGGAATATATTCAGGTCACAAAGTTTTAAAACAAATGTTAGACATTGGAGAGTAGTTGGGAGGATGGAGGGGTTGGGGGCTGTTGTACAGTACAGAATAGATCTTCTCACCCTCCTCACTACAGAGGACAACACCAACAGCTCAGCATTCATCACAAACTACAGGCTAAACTGCATTATCTACACTCTTGTTATGTCAATTACTGAAACTGGGGATCGGCACGGTTTCTAGCAGTCAGAGACTGGAAGATCACTCAGAGTATGCTTCATTTTGTTGACATCTATAAAATATTACATTTATATCTCCTGAGAATGACAACTGGGTTTTGGATATTGCCTCTAAAAAAACATTATTCTTACATGATCACAGTAAACAAGAAGTCAAATATACAGTATCCAATTGTGAAAGTACTAACAATGGATAAAGTGAATACATCTGAAAATGAGATTTTCCAACAGGGAGGGCAATGCGTCAAAATCAGTTCGGCTACAAGTGACCAAAAGTTAGATGGAGAAAACTGGAGAGTTCTATACAGATCATTGACTATCAGTCACATTGTATATCTGAGTGGATTCATTATAATGTCTTGACTGCATTTGGCATGTACTTTTCTAGACTTCTTATACTGACAAACAAGAGGGAAATAGATTTTCTCACAAAACAAAATTGTTTTACGGCTTCCATATCATGCAGTAGCAAATGCATGCGTGTGGGCTACAGACCCCCTCGGGCACAACTTAGCTCTGCGGTCTACAGACTACATCGTACCGTAGACCGCAGCCATGTGAACGTCTCCCTAGCGATACAACTCTTTACTTATTCATGTGCACCTTCTTGCTTTAAATTTCACACCCCACATCTGAACAGGATATTGTCAGGGAGGAAGGAATCCACAAAGCTACACACTGTGATATATTACACCTGTGCGTGTGTGCGTGTGTGCGTGCGTGCGTGTGTGTGTGCGTGCGTGCATGTGCACTCTTAAACTGCAATATTTATCAGTGGAATGGATACAGACGATGTAAGACAAACTCATTGATAACAATAGGCTTCATCAATCAACCACTGTGACAGGCCTTTGGTTCCCAACCTTTTACGGTCACTGTACCACCAACTGAATTTTGCTCTGCCCGGAGTACCCCTGAAGTACTCCCTTCGTGCATTTTTACCAGTAAGCCTATGACATCATGAGTCTTATCAAGTACCCCCCTGTGGATAGGCCAAGTACCCCCCTGTGGATAGGCCAAGTACCCCCAGCGGTTATTGTACCCTTGTTGGGAACCACTGGTGTAGGCCCTCCATGTCTGTGAATAATGCTCCCATGAGCAACAGAGACCTCCGATTTAGTCTGCTCATTGTGACGACAGCACATCACTCACTCAGACCAGGATAAATAATTGCATTCTCCTAAATCATGTGGAAGTGCTTGGCATATTACGCATAAGTTCGTTGATCTATCTATGCATAAGATTCAGTCCCTCCATTATTTTCTGATCGTAATTTTTGTTGCCTTCTCAACAATCTCCCGCCTATAATGCGATGGTTTGCAAAATTGACCAATCGCTGTGCTATTACCACATAAAACAAAAAAAAGAGGGCTTGCAATTGTAACCAATCACCGCACTTTTACCTCATAAAATGGTTCAGTGAAGCCACACGTCAACAATTTTTTTCCCCTTAACAGTGTATTTCCTGGCAAATTGGGATACAATAATTGAAAATCGACATACAAAATGTCAGAATTGCTGCAGCAAAACCAAGCATTTGTGCCCGCAAATATGACAAAAACACACTGCAGGATCCTGGAGGGACTGATTAATAGATGAATGGAGGAGGTAGAGGATGGACTGCCATGAAAAACAGCTGAAGAAGGCTGTCTGGTGATTAGTACTGGCTGGTTAAACATGATGACACCTGATGGGATATGAGGCTTATCTGTTTGTCTGAACGCATCAACAATCTGTTCCACTCAGCCTGCCAGACAGACAGACACAATAACAACAGTGATGTGGTTTCACATCATTAAAGGATATTATTTACGAGGTTGAACACCACTTTCCATTTAATTTACCGTGTTTATTTACCATTCTTAAAAAAATAACTGATTTAAGTGGTAAAACTATCCTCTTCCCTCATCTCCTCTCCTCCTCTCTTACCCTCAACCCTGCAGCCAAAACAGAACAGTGCAGAACAGTATTGTATCTTGTAGGCCAGTTAGTCTTTACCTTGGGAGTTAGCCTGCAAGAGCCCGATGCTGTCGTCAAACTGCATAGACTTGATGTTGAGCGACGCCAGAATGCATTCCTTATCCTGCAGCGAGGCGTCGTCGATATTGTTCTGATTGGCCGACAGTATCACGCACATGTCGCAGAGGTTGATGTTGACAGCCCTTAAATCTGCACGACTTAATGGCGTACCCTTCAGGCGCGGTGAAGAAAAGAGACGGACAGAGAGGAGAGAGAAGAAGGGGGAGAGAAAAACTAATTAGAGACTAAGTGAGGGGTGCTTTGGGAGATTAGATAACAAGTATTGTAGTTTTAGCGGCAGTGACATTCAGCTGATCTAACTGGGCACTGGGGAATTAGAGACGTGGACTAATCTAAAGGGTAGTGGGCGCTGAAGGCTAACAGCCTTGGTTTCTTAGGGCTCTCTGATACTCAGTCAAGGAAGCATTAACAAGCTCTAAAGCAGGCAGCCATGCCAGACTTTCACATCTGAGATGGCCAAGGAAGGGCAGCTGCAGTGCATTTTAACTCCGTATGAATAGGCAGGATTCGCTGCTGTGAATTGATGGAAGACTGAATTCAGGAACCGGTTGTGGAATTGACAAGAACAGCCACAACAACAACCACGACAAATCACAAACAAATCCACAAAGGAAATACTATATCACTAGGTAATGCTATACTGCTTTATCACTGCTTACAGTCATTTTACCCTTCACCTTAGATTGTTTTCATTCAGACAGTGCGAGGCAACAAAGGGAAGAGATCTCATACGTCAACTGAGATAAGAAAATACAAGTAAACAGTCTCAAAATAACAACAGTACAGCTGGGTTTGGTATTGAATCCTGGAGCGTTGTTACACTGGTATACTCACATATAGTACTGATCGTGATGGCATTGTAAGTACATTATGTTGTCAGTTGTATAACTTTGGCTTGTAACCGTACATATTACAGTGGTACTCACAGGTAGTATGGAGACCTTGGGGAAGTTATGTAGAGTTTCCCACTCTCTCCTCAGGTACTCCAGCGAGCCCACAAACACTATGGGCTTCAGCTCGTGATAATGGAAGTTGCTGGCTCTCAAAGGCATCACCAAGTTTCGCAGCCCCACTAGAGCGGACGTGACATCTCCAAATATACAGACCACTACATGGCCGCTCAACACCGTCATGGATGCCTCACTCCGGGTCTGAGCAGGGAGAGAGAGAGGGGAGAGAGGGGGAGAGAGAAAGAGTGAGAGAAGGGAGAGAGACATGGAGACAGAGAGAGTATTGGGGCATGAGAGAAACAAGAAAGAAAGAAAGAAAGAAAGAAAGAAAGAAAGAAAGAAAGAAAGAAAGAAAGAAAGAAAGAAAGAAAGAAAGAAAGAAAGAAAGAAAGAAAGAAAAGAAAGAAAGAAAGAAAGAAAGAAAGAAAGAAAAAAAAAAAAGAAAGAAAAAAAAAAAAGAAAGAAAGAAAGAAAGAAAGAAAGAAAGAAAGAAAGAAAAAGAGAGATAGAGGACAAATGCATAGCAGTCAGAAAACAGAGAGGCAGAGTGCTGATGAGAAACCTTGCAGCCCCACCCTTGAGGTGTTAGGCTCAAGGTGAACCCGGTACAGTTCAATGCAGTTGATACACTAAATGGTCAAGGAATAAGGTGTATAAAACTGCTTTTCAAAGCCATGCTTGTGGTGGTTTTATACTATGACCCAGTACATAGAAAACAGTCGACTCACCTTGTAACAACAGAGAGGCATTGAGAGAAATGTGGATATACATTATTAGTATGTGGTTGTTACTGCTATGCGAGGGAAACGGTTTCTTTAGAGCCTACCGTACCTCAACAATGCTTCATTTTTGGCCAAATAGGTGCAAATAATTTCCAACTCCATTAGTATATTTATCATACTACACAGCTAAAAACAGTGGAAACACATACCGTATCAGTTAAAAGTTTGGACACACCTACTCATTCAAGGGTTTTTCTTTATTTGTACTATTTTCTACATTGTAGAATAATATTGAAGACATCAAAACTATGAAATAACATATGGAATCATGTAGTAACTTAATGCAATCAGTTGTGTTGTGACTGTAGGGGTGGTATACAGAAGGTGGTCTTTGGTAAAAGACCAAGTCCATATTATTGCAAGAACAGCTCAAATAAGCAAAGAGAAATGACAGTCCATCATTACTTTAATACATGAAGGTCAGTCAATACAGAAAATGTCAAGAAATTTGAAAGTTTCTTCAAGTGCAGTCGCAAAAACCATCAAGCGCTATGATGAAACTGGCTCTCATGAGGACTGCCACAGGAAAGGAAGACCCAGAGTTACCTCTGCTGCAGAGGATAAGTTCATCAGAGTTAACTGCACCTCCAAATAAATGCTTCACAGAGTTCAAGTAACAGACATCTCAACATCAACAGTTCAGAGGAGACTGTGTGAATCAGGTCTTCATGGTCAAATTGCTGAAAAGACACCACTACTAAAGGATACCAATAAGAAGAAGAGACTGCTTTGATATTAGAAATTGGTCCTTTGGTCTAATGAGTCCAAATTTGAGATTTTTGGTTCCAACCGCCGTGTCTTTATGAGACGCAGAGTAGGTGAACGGATGATGGTTCCCACCGTGAAGCATGGAGGAGGAAGTGTGATGGTGTGGGGGCGTGTTGCTGGTGACACTGTCAGTGATTTATTTAGAATTCATTATATTTAGAACACTTAAGCAGCATGGCTACCACAGCATTCTGCAGCAATACGCCATCCCATCTGACTTGCGCTTAGTGGGACTATCATTTGTTTTTCAACAGGACAATGACCCAACACACCTCCAGGCAGTGTAAGGGCTATTTGACCAAGAAGGAGAGTGATGGAGTGCTGCATTTGGGATGAGTTGGGCCGCAGAGTGAAGGAAAGACAGCCAACAAGTGCTCAGCATATGTGGGAACTCCTTCAAGACTGTTAGAAAAGCAATCCTCATGAAGCTGGTTAAGAGAATGCCAAGAGTGTGCAAAGCTGTCATCAAGGAAAAGGGTGGCTCCTTTGTTTAACACTTTTTTGGTTACTACATGATTCCATGTGTTATTTCATAGTTTTGATGTCTTCACTATTATTCTACAATGTGGAAAATAGTACAAATAAAGATAAACCATTGAATGAGTAGGTGTGTCAAAACTTTTGACTGGTACTGTACATAAAAAGTTTAAGATCATCAAACTGTACAACTGAAAATCATCTTCGGAGTCACACGTACTGTAGGACAATACCTACCATATCTGTTGATGGGTAGGTACTGTATCCCTGTACAGGATGTTAATAACTGTGGTTAAACTCAGGTAACTCTACAGTAGGGTTGTCATGATACCAGTATCACAATACTATGATACTTGATTATCCATGGCAAAAAGGAAAACACAAGGCAGTCTAAACTCTTTAAAAACCTGCTTTTGTTCAAATAGTGTGTGCTATAGCTTGGAAAATAAACAAATGTAACTGTGGGTGACAATATAATGCTGTTTGTTTTTTGTTCTCAACATTAGGATTGTTTTCCTCAAGAAATGAAGTCTGCTTCATGTTTTGTTTGCTTGCCATTCTACTTGCGAGTATTGCAATACTGGTGTCATGAAAACACTACAGGGAGACAGAAAACCACTCACCAGGATGACCTTCTCAATCTCTTTAGATGGGCACCAGTGGAACATTCCCGTGGAGTCATACTGCTTCACATTCATGTCCATGTTCTCCATCTGCTCGTTCCCAGGGATTAGTAGAGGGTCATGCCTGCTGAGGGTACACAACACAACAGTATGAGTTCACCATGGTAAACATCATTTTATATATATATATATATATTACCTTTATTTAACTAGGCAAGTCAGTTAAGAACAAATTCTTATTTACAATGACGGCCTACCCCGGCCAAACCCGGATGACGCTGGGCCAATTGTGCGCCGCTCTATGGGACTCCCAATCACAGCCGGATGTGATACAGCCTGGATTCAAACCAGGGACTGTAGTGACGCCTCTTGCCCTGAGATGCAGTGTCTTAGACCACTGTGCCACTCGGGAGCCCATTTGATGGTATTTGGTTTATATGTGTTGTATTATTACCTAGTTTTGGTTGAAACCAAAAACTACCAATCACTATCCCTTTTCTGCTACAATCTAAGATGACACATCTACCCAGTCATCAGTTGCTGAGGGATATTGGTAGCAGCATTGGGGAGAGAGGAAGGCTTGAGTTTCCACTGTGTCACCTACTGAGCAATTAACCAAAATGTATGTTATTTTTGAACCAATGTTCTGTCAACTAATTGACAGAACATTGGTTCAATTATTTGAATTCGATTTTGTTCCGTTTTTTTCTGTGAGCTCTATGCGCACATTACAGTTTCTCTAGAGATAAATCAGATCCAGCCTGAACTGTGCGATGTAGTAGAGAGTTGTGGTTTCCATCAGGCCAATATTCTACATAGTTTAGTGCATAAAACATGGTAATTAACTACAATGACCATAATCCATTGTGAATCTACTTGTCTGGTCTGTGTTTCCTTTAATCCTGTAATGGAAAAGACAGAAGAATGCTCTATAGTGAGAGGATATAGAGAGCAGCTGTTGCTTCACGTGGTGTCTCAAGCTGAAAATACATGATCTATGTGAAACGACCTCAAAAAGCACAAATCGCTCAGCATTAGTCACCGCTGACAAAGCTGACTGAGAGGCATTAGAATGGAGCGTCAATTACCGGCTTTTAGCTGCGTCTTGCTCACTCACGACGCAGCGCTACCAACAGGAAAAGCTCTAACAGGACCGCACTTTAAATATTTCAGGAATTTGCCCAATCACATTTTGCGTTCCCAACTGATGTACATGAATGATTCATCAGCAGCGTGTCACCTTCAAACTGGCTGATGCACAGTGACGGGCCACTGAGCTTTATCAGGTGTAACGTTAACACTGACCATGGAAGAGTGGGGGGGGGGGGGGGGGGGGGGGTCCCGTATTAGTTCCACTGTGTTTGCACTCATTCTACAAGACATGATCTGGGATGTCCTCTGAAAGGGTTTCTAGGACAGAGAAATGGCGAGCGAAGCTCCTTCTCTGAATGCGATAGCACGGACCCATTCTGACTGAATATAAAAGGGAGGATTTTTAATTGGTGTATAGGCATTTTTATTCTGTCCGGGCACCAACACACCTGATTCCACTAATCAATGGCTTGGTGACCTAGGCTACATACAGTAATTAAATCACCCGTTAGTGCTGGGATAGAACAAAAATGTGCACCCCATGGGGGTCTCCCAGGACTGGATTGAGAAACACTGGGTCAGAGAGTGTAGCTTTGAGCTGATAGCCAGGGGCCAGACTACAAAGGCTTCTGTCTGTCTAGTGTCTACCAGGGGGCTACAGGGAAATAGCTCTCTCTGTCAGTATCACCTCAAAAACCCTTACATGTTCACAAAGCCATCGTCTGCAATAGTTATTGTAAAGCACACAAGAACAAGTTGGAACACTAAGGATGTCCTGGAAACGATAAAATGATTATTAACTGTATATTTCTAAAAACTGGCAAATATTTCCTATGTGGTTGTCAGAATACTTTTTTATGAATTCAAAAGCAGGGTAGGAAATAGCGTCTTACATTATCTGGGCCATTCCACCAATTGTTTTATTTCACCTAATTTTAACATTCTGTCATGAAGAGCAAATGTTCAACTTAATAAAATCCGTTCAGTTTTCCACCAGAAAAACACCAGCTCACCTGGTTTAACACCAGCTCACCTGGTTTAACACTGAGTTTTATTTCAATGCTTCTGTTCAAAATAAAAAATAAAAAATATTTAAAAATAAATAGTTTCACCATATTACAACAACAAATCAGTTCACGCAACAGGGTTGACCTTAAATTTAGGGACAGACGTAAATGAATCACTAATAATAATAGGGCTAGGGCTTCATAATGATGGTAAAAAACATGGAGAAATGTTTGGGTTAACAGGGTTAAAATCTTCCTAAAAGTCACAGAGGCTGCACAAAGGGACATGTCAAAATGTTGAATTTTACAACTTAAGCAAATCTTTACTCATATAAAAATCTGATTTATTAAATGTTATGTGTCAAAATTAAAGGGTATTCATTTAATATAACATGCTTTTAAAATTAGAAATTAAATGCACAATTTCTACTTAAAATATCAAAGAGATGCAAAAAAAAATCACTCTTTCGTAGAACGATCATATTTTGCTTCTTTATGAGGGTGACATTGGAATAAAGTGTGAGAAAACAGCACATCTCCTCAATCACACTCTCTCTGTTCATTACATTGCAAGAAATATCACCTGAAAGATGTGTCAATTAGTTCCCTCCATCTCTCTCTCATTCTTTCCCTCGCTCTCTCATTCTTTCCCTCGCTCTCTCATTCTTTCCCTCACTCTCCCCTCTACCTCCTTCTCTCTCCCTCCCTCCTCCTCTCTCTCCCTCCCTCCTCCTCTCTCTCCCTCCTCCTCTCTCCCTCACTCCCTCCTCTCCCTCCCTAACTCCCCCTTCTCTCTCTCCCTCACTCACTCACTCACTCACTCACTCACTCACTCACTCACTCACTCACTCACTCACTCACTCACTCACTCCTTCTCTCTTTCTCCCTCCTCTCTCTTTCTCTCCCTCACTCCCTCCTCTCTCTCTTTCTCTCCCTCATTCACTCCCTCCTCTCTCTTTCTCTCCCTTACTCCATCATTCTCTCCCCTTCACTCTCTCCTTCTCTCTCCCCCTCACTCCCTCCTTCTCTCTCCCCCTCACTCCCTCCTTCTCTCTCCCCCTCACTCCCTCCTCTCCCCCTCACTCCCTCCTCTCCCCCACACTCCCTCCTATCACTCACTCCCTCACTCACTCCTCTTGCTCCCTCCTACTCTCTCTCCCTCCCTCACTCACTCCCTCCTTCTCTCTCTCACTCCCTCACTCCCTCCTTCTCTCTCTCACTCCCTCCTTCTCTCTCTCACTCCCTCATTCTCTCTCTCACTCCCTCCTCTCCCTCACTCCCTCCTTCTCTCCCTCACTCCCTCCTTCTCTCCCTCACTCCCTCCCTCACTCACTCCTCTCCCTCTTCCTCTCTCCCACCCCCTCTCTCTCTCTCAACTCCTCTCCCTCACTCCCTCCTCTATCCCCCTCACTCCCTCCTTCTCTCCCCCTCACTCCCTCCTTCTCTCCCCCTCACTCCCTCCTTCTCTCCCCCTCACTCCCTCCTTCTCTCCCCCTCACTCCCTCCTTCTCTCCCCCTCACTCCCTCCTTCTCTCCCTCACTCCTTCCTTCTCTCCCTCACTCACTCCTCTCCCTCTTCCTCTCTCCCACCCCCTCTCTCTCTCTCAACTCCTCTCCCTCACTCCCTCCTCTATCCCCCTCACTCCCTCCTTCTCTCCCCCTCACTCCCTCCTTCTCTCCCCCTCACTCCCTCCTTCTCTCCCCCTCACTCCCTCCTTCTCTCCCTCTTTCACCTCCACTCTCTCCCTCTTTCACCTCCACTCTCTCCCTCTTTCACCTCCACTCTCTCCCTCTTTCACCTCCACTCTCTCCCTCTTTCACCTCCACTCTCTCCCTCTTTCACCTCCACTCTCCCCTCCCCCCTCTCCTCTCCATCCCTCCTCTCCCTCCCTCACTCACTCCCCCCTTCTCTCTCTCTCCCTCACTCACTCACTCCTTCTCTCTCTCTCCCTCCTCTCTCATTCTCTCCCTCACACACTCCCTCGTCTCTCTTTCTCTCCCTCATTCACTCCCTCCTCTCTCTTTCTCTCCCTTACTCCATCCTTCTCTCCCCCTCACTCCCTCCTTCTCTCACTCACTCACTCCTCTCTCCCCTTCTCCTCTCTCTCCCTCACTCCCTCCTCCTCTCTCTCCCTCCCTCTCTCCTTCTCTCTCACTCCCTCACACCCTCCTTCTCTCTCTCTCCCTCCCTCATTCCCTCATCCTCTCTCTCCCTCACTCCCTCCTTCCTTCTCTCTCTCCCTCCTCTCTCCCTCACTCCCTCCTTCTCTCCCTCACTCCCTCCCTCACTCCTCTCTCCCTCACTCCCTCCTCTCTCCCTCACTCTCACCTCCATTCCCTCCTCCCTCTTTCACCTCCTCTCTCTCCCTCCCCTTCTCCATCCCTCCTCTCCCTCCCTCACTCCCCCCTTCTCTCTCCCTCTCACCTCCACTCCCTCCCCCTCTCTCTCCCTCACTCCTCTCTCCCTTTTTCACCTCCTCTCTCTCTCCCTCCCCCCTCTCCTCTCCTCTCCATCCCTCCTCTCCCTCCCTCACAGCCCCCCTTCTCTCTCTCTCCCTCCCTCACTCACTCCTTCTCTCTCCTCTCTTTCACTCCCTCCTCTCTCTCTCTCTCTCTCTCCCTTACTCCATCCTTCTCTCCCCCTCACTCTCTCCTTCTCTCTCCCCCTTACTCCCTCCTCTCACTCACTCCTCTCTCTCCCTCCTCATCTCTCCCTCCCTCCCTCCTCCTCTCTCGCCCTCCCTCACTCCCTCATTCTCTCTCTCACACCCTCCTCCTCTCTCTCCCTCCCTCACTCCCTCCTTCTCTCTCTCACGCCCTCCTTCTCTCTCTCACTCCCTCACACCCTCCTTCTCTCTCTCACTCCCTCACACCCGCCTTCTCTCTCTCACTCCCTCACACCCTCCTTCTCTCTCTCTCTCCCTCTCCCTCCCGCTCTCCTCTCCTCTCCATCCCTCCTCTCCCTCCCTCACAGCCCCCCTTCTCTCTCTCCCTCACTCACTCACTCACTCACTCACTCACTCCTTCTCTCTCTCTCCTCTCTTTCACTCCCTCCTCTCTCTTTCTCTCCCTCATTCACTCCCTCCTCTCTCTTTCTCTCCATTACTCCATCCTTCTCTCCCCCTCACTCTCTCCTTCTCTCTCCCCCTCACTCCCTCCTCTCCCCCTCACTCCCTCCCTCACTCCTTCTCACTCTCACTCCCTCACACCCTCCTTCTCTCTCTCTCTCCCTCCCTCATTCCACCCTCCTCTCTCTCCCTCACTCCCTCCTTCTCTCCCTCTCCCCTACTCCCTCCCTCCTTCTCTCCCCCTCACTCCCTCCTCTCCCTCTTCCTCTCCCACCCCCCCTCTCTCTCTCTTCCTCTCCCACCCCATCTCTCTCTCTCTCTCTCCTCTCCCTCATCTCTCCCTCCCTCCCCCTCACTCCCTCCGTCTCTCCCCCTCACTCCCTCCATCTCTCCCCCTCACTCCCTCCTTCTCTCCCTCACTCCCTCACTCACTCCTCTCCCTCCCACCTCCTCTCCTCCCTCCCTCTCTCCCCCTCACTCCCTCCTCCTCTCCCCCTCACTCCCTCCTCTCCCCTCACTCCCTCCTTCTCTTCCTCACTCCTCTCTCCCTCTTTCACCTCCACTCCCTCCCTCCCTCCTCTCTCCCTCTTTCACCTCCTCTCTCCCTCCCTCCCTCCCTCCCCTCCCTCCTCTCTCTCTCTCTCTCTCCCACCTCCCTCCCTCCCTCCTCTCCTCTCCTCCTCTCCTCCTCTCCTCTCCTCTCCCCGTCACTCCCTCCTTCTTTCTGTCTCTCCCTCCCTCCTCCTCTCTCTCCATCGCTCTCTGTCTGTATGGAGATGGATTAAATCAGTTGGTGTAGGTGTTAATAACTCTGACAACATTTAGTGCTTTTACACCCGGGCTGAATATTTCATTCTGAGCCGCGTGTTGCACCACTCACTCTCCATGAGCCCCTGTCACTTCAATCTGGGCACGTGGGGGCTGACTGGTGCAGGCAGGCAGGCACCTCCTCCTCCACTACCTTAGACAGCTATCTTTCACACAACTGTCAGCGGTGTGACTGCCTGCCTGTGTCTGTCTGTCTTCCTGTTTGTCAAGAGCCCTGTAACCCTCCTCTTGCCTCACCTCCCTTCATCTCATCTCCCTCCTCTCCTATTTCCTTTCCTCTGCACTCTTTCTCTTCTCCCCTCCTCCACTCGCCCTCCTCTCCTCTAATCTCCTCTACTCGCTGTCCTCTACCCTAGAATCAACCAGGGTGGAGTGGACGGTAACAGACATGACATTTGCGTCCGCCACACCCCACCAGAGGATATACGAGTGGCTAACGTGTTTCCTGACTGTACCCCCATTAGATGTGACCCATCAAAAAGGTTTGTGAGAATGGTGTTATTTCCTGTCCAGGAGCACGGTTGGCGAGGAATGCGTGCGACGCCGAACACAGCTCGTTAGCTCATTGACACGTCTGATTGGCTGATAGGGAAATGACTTCATATTTGCACAGGCTGAGCTGGCCTCCAGACTTACATTTTCACATGTCAGATATGTATCCAGTGCTGTGTTGGCTTTCCCTGTCGGGGGTAGCTGTCCTTCTTGTACTGTATCAGTTTACAATAAAGTGTGTGTGTAAGATGCTATGGATATACTGTATCTAACAATACAAAAACATTTTTGCAGAATGTTAATATTAAATTGGCTGGATAATGACCAGTGTAAATGTACTGTACATTGCAACATACAGTGCCCTCCGTAATTATTGGGACAGTGAAGCATTTTTTCTTATTTTGGCTCTATAGTCCAAACGTTTGGATTTGAAATCAAACAATCCTGAATGAATGGTGAATAATGATGAGTGAGAAAGTTAGAGGCATAAATATCATACACCCCCCTCCCAAAATGCTAACCTCCCTGTTGTTGTAATGGTGAGAGGTTAGCATGTCTTGGGGGTATGATATAAAATGCTACCCTCCCCTGTTATTGTAATGGTGAGAGGTTAGCATGTCTTGGGGGTATGATATAAAATGCTACCCTCCCCTGTTATTGTAATGGTGAGAGGTTAGCATGTCTTGGGGGTATGATATAAAATGCTAACCTCCCCTGTTATTGTAATGGTGAGAGGTTAGCATGTCTTGGGGGTATGATATAAAATGCTACCCTCCCCTGTTATTGTAATGGTGAGAGGTTAGCATGTCTTGGGGGTATGATATAAAATGCTACCCTCCCCTGTTATTGTAATGGTGAGAGGTTTGCATGTCTTGGGGGTATGATATTTGTCTGTCTGTAACTTTCTCACTCATCATTATTCAATTTCATTCAGGATTATCTGTAATCATGGTAGCATCCACATGACTGTACAAGTGATTAGAAACGTATTGTATTTCTATTTACAAAAAAAAATGACTCCAAAATGACCATACATTAGTTACCACTCATTTCTATTGGGCACAAAATAATCTGAAACACAACCAAAACGGCAAATGAAATGCATCCAAGGATTTGTAGAGTCACAAGCTTGATGTAGTCATTCCATGCTATGAATACGTGACCAAATACTAAATGTTTTACTACTTTAATACAGTGAATTTGTGCCAATACTTTTGGTCCCCTAACATGGGGGGACTATGCAAAAAAAGTGCTGTAATTTCTAAACGGTTCACCTGATGTGGAGGAAAATACCCTCAAATTAAAGCTGACAGTCTGCACTTTAACTTCATAGTCATTGTTTGATTTGAAATCCAAACGTTTGGAGTACAGAACCAAAAGAGGAAGAAATGCTTTACTGTCCCAATAATTACAGAGGGCACTGTATTTGCATTTAATTGCCTTCTCTAAAGAAAAGGCCTCACTGTACAGTAGCCTAGGCAATAAGAGACAGCCCATATCAGAAGAGAAATTGCCCTCTCTCTCTCTCCCTCAGTGTATATTTCAAACAGAGTTGAGTTATTCCAGTGCATCGTTCAGCAGTCGCTAGCTTGGGATGTGTGCTCCCCCAATCCCTCTCCAGCAGGCTATGAAGGCAGCCTCTCGCTTTGAAAATTCTACCCATCATGCAAACTGACAAAGGCATGATTTTCAAAAACCCACAGCCAATCTGTTGATCATTATTTATTTACAAAGGCCTTCAGGCAGCAAGTCCTGTAAAAACCAGACTTGATATGGTATACACTCTCTCGGTCTCTCGCTAGCTCGCTCTCTTTTATTCCCCTCCTTGCTTGTAGAGTAAAGTGTCCCTAAGGCTACCTCAAACAATCACTTTTCATTGCACATAAAATCCAACTTGTAAAGCTTATTTAATATATATGGTATCATATATTGACAGGGGCTGTGGGGGGAGGGGAGGGGAGGTGGGCGTTGTGGTCGGCGCTGGGTAATTTGATGTTTTGCTGAGGGCTATGACTTGAAAAAGCCTACACCTAGAACAGAGGACCTGTCATCCGCACCCCCAAGAGCCAGCCGAATACACAAGCAGCCCTAAAGCAGAGACAACTTTGACACCGCTTTGAAGCGTTTTTAAAACCAAGTAAATAACTCCCAAGAATTATTATCACTGTAAGATCAAAGCGGAGATGCATATATTACATGGCAAACGGGGACCATCTCCTCAGCAGAGGAGAGAACGAGAGAAGGTTTATTGCTTTAAGTTAGGAAACAAAAACTAAGGAGCCATATAAACTAGCAGTTAGCTGGAAGCGTGCCAATTCCTCTTTCGTTTGTATCAGTTTCCTCTTTTTAAACCCCCTAAGGTCAATGTCCGCGCCCCCGCTGAAATCTTATTAGCATCATTAAAAAATCCCCATCAAAATCTGTCAGTTTAAGCGAGAGATGTCGACCTTCAGCATCTGAGGTGAAAGGTGGCAGGGCTAGAGCAGTGTTTGCCAGACCATGAGAAATCATGAAAATAGGTCTTCTCGTGAAAACGTCTGTAGCGTCCGAACGGTTTGGCCTACAAAATATTATGACCCCTCTATGGAAAGACAAGACTCTCACGGTCACGTACATGTTTTGCTCCAGAATGTCCACAAGCCTCACAAGGCTAGTCTGAATGTAGCCGGGTACCAGTTAAAAAAATGAATGTAAATACAGTGCATTCGGAAAGTATTCAGACCCCTTGACTTTTTCCACATTTTGTTACGTTACAGCGTTATTCTAAAATTGATTAAAAAATATTGAATCCTAAGAAATCTACACACAATACCCCATAATGACATGCGAAAACAGGTTTTTAGAAATGTTTGCAAATGTATAAAAATATATTTACATAAGTATTCAGAACCTTTGCTATGAGACACATAATTGAGCTCAGGTGCATCCTGTTTTCATTGATCATCCTTGAGATGTTTCTACAACTTGATTGGAGTTCACCTTTGGTAAATTCAATTGATTGGACATGATTTGGAAAGGCACACACCTGTCTATATAAGGTCCCACAGTTGACACTGCATGTCAGAGCAAACACCAAGCCATGAGGTCAAAGGAATTGTCCGTAGAGCTCCGAGACAGCATTGGGTCGAGGCACAGATCTGGGGAAGGCTACCAAAACATTTCTGCAGCATTGAAGGTCCCCAAGAACACAGTGGTCTCCATCATCCTTAAATGGAAGAAGTTTGGGACCACCAAGACTCTTCCTAGAGCTGTCCGCCCTGCCAAACTTAGCAATCGGGGGAGAAGGGCTTGGGTCAGGGAGGTGACCAAGAACCCGATGGTCACTCTGACAGAGCTCTAAAGTTCCTCTGTGGAGATGGGACAAACTTCCAGAAGCCC
This sequence comes from Salmo salar, assembly GCF_965601325.2. Lineage (NCBI taxonomy): Eukaryota > Metazoa > Chordata > Actinopteri > Salmoniformes > Salmonidae > Salmo > Salmo salar. The sequence goes on from NC_138291.1 coordinate 76,359,525, forward strand.
AACCATCACTGCAGCACTCCACCACTCAGGCCTTCATGGTAGAGTGGTCAGACGGAAGCCACTCCTCAGTAAAAGGCACATGACAGCCCTCTTGGAGTTTGCCTAAAGGACTCTTTAGATTCTCTGGTCTGATGAAACCAAGATTGAACTCTTTGGCCTGAATGCCAAGCATCTCGTCTGGAGGAAACCTGGCACCAACCCTACGGTGAAGCATGGTGGTGGCAGCATCATGCTGTGGGGATGTTTTTCAGCAGCAGGTACTGGGGAGACTAGTCAGGATCGAGGCAAAGATAAACAGAGAAAAGTACAGAGAGATCCTTGATGAAAACCTGCTGCAGAATGCTCAGGACCTCAGACTGGTGTTAAAGGTTCACCTTCCAACAGGACAACAACCCTAAGCACACAGCCAAGACAACGCAGGAGTGGCTTTGGGACAAGTCTCTGAATGTCCTTGAGTGGCCCAGCCAGAGCCCGGACTTGAACCCGATCGAATACCTCTGGAGAGACTTGAAAATAGCTGTGCAGCAACGCTCCCCATCCAACCTGACAGAGCTTGAGAGGATCTGCAGAGAGGAATGGGAGAAACTCTCCAAATACAGGTGTACCAAGCTTGTAGCGTCATACCCAAGAAGACTCTGTGCTGTAATCACTGCCAAAGGTGCTTCAACAAAGTACTGAGAAAAGGGTCTAAATACTTATGTAAATGTGATATTTCAGTTTTTATACATTTGCAATATATTATACATTTGTATAAAAAAACAGTTTTTGCTTTGTCAGTACGGGGTATTGTGTGTTGATTGATAAGGGGGGACTGTTCACCCATGTATGAAAGCCCCCCCCCCCCCCCCCTCCCCCGACTTAGAGGGTTTTAAACAAGTGGACAAGTAGTACATACAATAATACAAAGGACTTCTTTGGATGCTGTTCAAAGGTGCTCTAAGGGGACCTAGTAACAACTCTGTCACACTAAGCACACTAAAGGATTCGATTTAGTTTTGCAGAGAACATACAGTACACAGAAAAATATCCTATAAACTAAAAAACAATGTTTAAATGAACAGCACCACCCTTTCTAGCACTTGACACAAAGATATGAGAAAACAATAACTTTTGTGAGAAGAAATTTGCAAACATAATTATAGAATCTTTCACCCACTTGTGAGTGAAAGATAGTTCTGAAACAGTCATCTGATAGAGAAAAGCACATATATTTTACTGTATGCTGTAGCTTTCATTGTACTTTTAATACATTTCAAGACACGTTTTTTTCAAGATCGAATGGTATATAATGCCTTAAATATATGCTCTTCAGCTCCAAACATTTTGTGACTTGTATGACAAAAAATACACAGCACCATTAGGAGATGTCTATTGTATATTTATAAGACACAGGGGCCTTACAATCACTCATTTAAAATGGAGTGGAACTACGCTGTGACCCTGTTCTCTCCCATCTTCACCACTGTGCTTCCACCCTGCCACCCCGATTGGACAGCCTCCCCTCTCTCTCTGCATTTTCACGCTGTCGCGTTCCTACCGCTGTCTCTCTCCTCCCGCACAAAAAACGAAACCCTTTTATCTTTCAAAATCAATTAACTGCAATTTAATTCCAGAGGACAGGATAAAGGGAAGGTAATACTGCAAATTCATTTTTGATTGCGATGATACATCTCGCATATGGCCTTAAGTAGCAGAAACAGTAGTCGTAAGGGTTCCCACAATAGATCCCACTGCCCCGGGGCAGAGGAACCACGGGGAGGACTCTGATTGGTTGCTGGTGTCGTTAGTGCCAGTGTTGTTTAAGGACTACATGTGGACGGGACTGGAGGGGGGGTGAAGGGGTGACAGATGACACTTTAAAGCCAGATGATTTGTTTTTCAAAAAGCTCCTCCTCTCACAGACTCTGTCTTTCATGACAGAAATATTTCAGCTCTGTCATTACCCACTGTCTGACAGCATGCCAGTCTAAACACCCAAGCCGTCCTCTCCTTTTCGCACTCTCACTTTCTTCCCCCTCTCCTCTCTCAATCATTCGCTCGCACCCCCCCCCCCCCCCCCCCCCTTCTTGGCTCCCTCCTCCAACCATCCAACCACCACCATCTACCCGTCTTGACTTCTCCCACCTCTCACTCTGACTTTCTTACTCTCCTCCTTATTTGTTCCCCGCTTCCCCACCCTCACACTTCCTCTCTATCTTTCTGTTTGAAGCATCAAATCAATGTCTTACCTCATCATTTTGGGCGAGTTGTTGGGTGAGTTTCGCATGCCTCCGTTCCGCTGCTTTTTTTTGGGCGACAGAGTTGACGGGTGCTCATCTTCAACTGCAAACACATGCAAAGAGTGTCAGGCTACGGACAGACGGGGAGGTTAATGTGAGCCAGAACTGACACGTCAAAGAACACCAAAGCCAACACTCAATCAATCAACCATAGCAAAAAAAATAAACACCAACAACAACAACCATAAATATGTCAGAGTCAGAGAGAAGACCGTCAGAAAGAAAACAAATTAGTTAGTAGCGGACAAAGGTCAATTTGAGAAATGCAGGAGAAAAAAAAAACACGAAGAGAAAAACCACCTAGTAAGATCTGACAAATTCGCCATCGGCTCACTCCGCCAAGCCCAACCCCTTTGGTTCTGTTCTTCTGGACTGGCTTCTATACAGTAGGACTGGATCACTTTAGATCCAGTATGTCTTTAGATCCAGTGGCAATCTTTGGATCCAGTCTAGTCTGCGTGTGGTTGGACCAGCAGCAGTCTGCATCAGTGTGCCAATGCTTTCCAAGGCCAGCCAATACAGGCCATGTGACTAGGACAGACTGTCATTGTCAGTAGGCCATGGTGGACAAAAGCAATGACAGAGAGACAGACACAGAGAGAGATAGAGAGAGAGAGACAGAGAGATACAGAGAGACAGAGAGAGAGAGAAAGACAGATAAAGACAGAGAGAGAGAGACAGAGAGACAGAGAGACACAGAGACAGAGACAGAGAGAGAGAGAGAGAGAGAGAGAGAGAGAGAGAGAGAATGGTTCTGTGCAATTTGGTTGTTTTGAATGAATGACTAATGTGGCAGACCCCCTCCTCATCATTCCAGCTCAAGATATGGATAGGGTTTAAAAATTCCAGTAACTTTCCCCAAAATTCCCAGGTTTTCCAGGAATCCTGGGTTGGAAGATTCCCAGAATCAGGAGAGAATAAAAGGAAATCTGGAATCCTCCTACCAATTTTGGGATAGTTACCGCAATTTTCCAACCCTAGCTACAAAGCACAATGGCTCTTCTATAGGTCTAAGCTCCATGCCACGAGCACTCAGCCAATCAGGACTGCACGAGCATTCCAGAGTAGCCAATCACATGCCCAACCAGCACTCCAAACAGGACATGATTGAGTAGCCTAGCATTAACCAAGCATTATAGTAGCTATATGAAGGTCAAAACAACCCATAGAACTTTAAAATAACAGAAATATCTGAAAAAATTACTTGCAAACACTCAGTAATCTAGGATATATGCATTATTATGAACCTAAGTTTTAAAGATACTTAAGGAACGAACTTGCTGAGCAAAGCTTTAAAATTAATACTTTTATTTTATCATTCTTTCTCTCCGGCCACCGCAATAAAGTCAGGCAGCACAGTGAAGTTTTAGATTAGCTTGATCTGATAGAAGTTTATTTTCCTCTCAGCTATTCCTCACTCTGCAGGAGATTAAAACTTTTCTCCCAACACAGACAGACAGAAGATAAAAACACAGCTAGAGAGAAATCCAGTAACCTACTAAAGACTTCCAGTTTAGCTAACACCAGTCTGATCTTTTCTACCATCTGTTTGTGAGTTCCAAGGGCTTTAAGAGTCAGACACCCAAGCACTCTTTTTATCCACAGCACACAAATGCCAAAGCCACTGTCACTTCAAACACTGTATTAGTGCTTTGGTTAGAAATCAATACCACAGCATGATATTAATGCAAATCAATGTTGCGTTGCTGCAAGCGTTGAATGCTGCGAGCACTGAGGACATTTCATTACCGTCTGAGCATCCCTTCTAGACTTTCACCTAATTGCACTAATAAAAGGTAAAAATGCGACTTTGGCTCCTAAGAAAATGCCATTCTCTGACATTTCCACTTCGCAAATGTGGACATCCTGAATAGCTAATATCACAAGAAAGCGCTTTCCACTTTACAACCGCATCTCTCTCTAGTCTAATCCACTTTGTGAAAATATCACAGAATAAAATATTTCCCTTCATTGGCTTATTGTTCTATATTAGTGGATACATCAAGGCTCATATCTCTGGGCCTAGCTTTTTCATGTCCTTGGCCTTGTGGTAGATCAGTTCTGTTAAAACGAGTGTGATTTAAGCACAGCAACAAAACTGAGATAATCAACAATGAAACAACATGTTCTGCACTGCAGCCATGGGGATCCCAGCTTGTGTGTGACTGTTACTGTACCAATGACATTACGGTACAATGAAAACTAAACTGCTATCTACAACACATTGATACAGCAGACTGTTGTTGGCTCAATGTTCAGGGAGCAATTCCCCTATCACCACATCACTTAAATATAATAACAATTAAATCAAAACTATGCAAACTTCTCAGGGTATTTATAAAAATGCAATAAAACAGTAACAGATTGAATACATTTCTCAATTTGCAGGTGGACTAATGACTACGTGTTCTATCGCTACGCCAGGTACCAATAACCCTACAAACACATCCACTAGTCCTACTACACAGCAGCCACACACACAGCACTGGGTGTTGCATTAGTGAGCGTATGGGAGCTGCCTTCATGCAAAGCAGCAGCAGTGGTGCCGGCGGTGGTGGGATTTACAACTAGCAGCAGCATCTAGCAGCAGCATCTAGCAGCAGCATCTAGCAGCAGCATCTAGCAGCAGCTCAGTGAAACCTGCATGCAGGCAGGCGACGGACGCAGGGTGACAGTACAGGACAGTACAGGGTGTTAGGGGCTGACAGGGACTGATGCATCCTGCTAAGGGGGACAACCTACAGGCCCTGCTGCTGTGGCCGTGCAGAGATGCGTTACTGGGGTGGTAACAGTATTTCACCGGCAGGCTGCGGGCCCGGTTCAGCCTGCTCTGTTCGGCCAGGGCCCTGCCCGCCGTGTCCCCCCTGCCGGGGCCTGAGATACTGAGGCGGAACCCCCCATGGGGCCCAAGACCCAGCCCCACCCCTGGAGGAAGCAGGCTTCCTTTGCGGTTATTAACGAGGGGTACGGCGGTGACCTCTCCCTGGGGGACCGGGGGGTCCTGGTGGAGGGAGGGGCGAGGCAGTGCTTGGGGGCGCATGGCATTAGAGGTGATGGTGGAGGGCGGCGAGGTGCAGTTGGCAATTTTTATCGATCGGTTTTGTAAAGATGATCTAACTTCATCCTTCACTGTCAAACAATGGAGAATAAACAGAGTGAAAAAGATAAGCTGGGGAGAATGAGGTTCCTAGATAAATAGAATGGCAATGGTATTTACTTTACAATTTATCTTGTGCCGTGAAATATTAAATTGAATGCAGCTTGTGTTAAAAAAATCTAGATGTTATTATATTCATCAGATTTATACATTTTATGATAAATGTTATGGATTACATTTCTGCTTATTTTTTTTTAAACATGTACAGTAAACATGCTAATACGCAATTGCAAACACTGACACAAAATAAATCATTATTAAAACAATCTTCTATAAATTATTAATAATTTCCCCTGCATGTGAATGAATCACTAAATATTTTAAGGGGAAAAAGTTAATGTGAATTTCATTGTTGGACCATTTATTTCCCCCTTGAAGATGACTTGAGAAGGGTCTGTATGTGTGCCATGAAAGCAGCCATCATTTTCTCGGTAATTGACGATGACACCTCGGTTTTACTTAGCACCACTTAGGCACTTGGCCGACGCTTAAAATAAAATGTTCAATATGACATTTGCTTTGCCATTCCTAATAAACATGAATTAATTAAAAGCTTTTTCTGCTTTTTTCTCCCTCCCTTTCCATTTTACTACACAGCGTGTTAGAACAAAGCAGTAACACAGCCTGTCTGAAAATAGTCAGGCCAAATTACTTTCCAAACCCCTCTATAGGCAAATGTAGAGGACGTATCCCCATAATACTCTTACAGTATTGGTAGATGGAAATTCACATTTTAAAACCACAGTGGAATGATTTCTATTAGAATTTTTCTCGGAACACACAAAGAAGAGAGGAAAAGAAAAGAATGGAGAGGTACAAAAAGTAAAGCAAAAAAAGAAAGGAGAAAAAGAGGAAAAGAGGAGGGAAAGAGGATAAGAAAGGGAGGTAAACCAAATAGCTGGTCTTCAAAGCAGAGGAGCGCAGGGGAAGTGTTCTCTTGTCCTCCTGCTGGTTAGTCGGTTGGTACAGTAGGTTGTTAGGTTGTTGTATGTGTCGTGGTCTTGGCCCCCCAGGGCGCTAAACAGAGGTTTATCCCAGCCGTCAGCTGCCTCCTTGATTTACGGAGCGCCACCGATAGCTCCTGGATTCATCTGGCCCTTGTCAAACACGCGCAGCATTAGAGCACGTTCACACACCCTGGCAGGTCCACTGTTCACTCAGAACAGCCCAGACGGCAACTGTCCCTACCAGAAATGCTAATCACAAGACGGGGCGATCACGCATGCAAGCCCCCATCAGGGTCCTACGCAAATCACAGATAGGAAAAGACAGCAGGGAGAATACTGTTGAAGATATTGTGTGTATTAATATTAGGGTACCGGTGCTGGATAGTACATTGGTATCATAGTATTTTGGGGTATTTTTTGCTATGTAACATTATGAATTATTATGGTTTGTATTACTAGCATTTCTGTATTATTAATATTATTTTAGAATATTGTTAGCATTAATATTATCATTACAGCTATTTTTTGTTATGGTATCATACAGTACTTCTGTAGTTATGATAAACACAGAAAGCAGTGTATTATACAGTAAGCATCTGAAATGGTTATTAAAATGTAGGATAAAAAAAATGGAAAAAAATAATGTTATAACAAACAAACAGCATGGAACATTCACACTATCTATATGAAACAGGACAGAAATGAGTACATTTGGTCAATACTATACTTTATACTGAGAGATTTACCTAAATTGCAATCTGCTTTGAACCGAACGCCGGTCTCTTTTTGACTTCCCGTTATCCCTGGTGTTGTCGCGCCCTCTGCTGCTAGACGCAGCACAATACAAACACAACTGTATTGGTCTGAACATAACGTCATCAAGAACAAGAGCATGGATCTTAAATCAATTATTACAAATATACTGTATGTTCAGTATATATAAAGGACATATGTTATACAGTTAGGGAGGCATCTGTTTTGTACTGAATTAGCTAGGTCAATTAGTGAGAATATAGTGAAGTTATCTATGCATTTCTGATGTAAGAAGTAAGGGGGGCTTATAAAATGACAGACATGAGATTGATTCATTTACACATCATCACTGGGGACAAACTCTGTTATTATTGTCAAGGAACACTGCATCAATTCACATCATGTACAGCAGAGATTTTAAGATGGTAGCTTTGCGTTCTAGAACTAAAGGGGAGAACAAAAACCAAAACAAAGCATTGTATTAATACTTGGGGGGGGGGGGGGGGGTGATATGGCGAGGGGACTACAGTATTATAGGTCTAAACACGAGGAGGGGTTTGGGTGGGGGTGGTCGCAGAAGCAAGGATGGGAGGGACAGAGAAACACACTTACGTGATCTGACATATCCATTATACTTATATTTGGCTGAGGAGAAGTGCAAGAGACAAATGACAGGTTACATGGAGGAAGAGAGTGGTGATGATCATGATGAGAGTGACGGACAGACAGACAGAAAAGACAAACAGAACTGAGAGACAGACAGACATCATAGACAGACATCATAGACAGACATCCCAGACAGACATCCCAGACAGACAGATATCAGACAGACATCACAGACAGACATCACAGACAGACATCATAGACAGACAGATATCAGACAGACATCACAGAAAATAGAGATCAAATTATTTAAGATGGATGTAAAATGAAGTAAAAAGAAAATGGTAAGACAATGAGTCAGAACTACTTTAAAATACATTGGTGATCGCGCAAAATGTGAGCTGAATGGAGAGAATAGTGCAGAATGGTAAAAGAGGAGGCGATGGATGGGGTGAAGGAGGTGAATGAGAGAGATGGACTGTATGGCCACAGAGAGAGCGAGGTGAAACAGGGGAGGGGATAAAGTTGTGCTTCTGGAAATTGAAACAAAACTGTGGCACTGTGGGATGTTATCAAAATCCTGTTTTGTGGTTAGGAATCATTTTCAGACGAGCTGAATTGAACTCCCCACTCCTAAAGTAGCTCAGCAATGTGCTGAAGTTTTTCCCCTTACATTGAATCTACTCCAATATTTTTTTGTTTTTTGTTGAGCTATCATGGAGCTATCGAGAGTTTTTTTTTAAGAGTATTCAATTAAAAAGTGATCCGGGGAGAGTGGAGAGAGAACGAACAACACACAGAATGGACGGATGAGCCCAGACTACAGACTGAGCAGAACACACACCAAACCCAAACAGAAAGACAGTCACACACACATCTACCCTCTCCCATACCTCCCAATAACACACACACTGAGGGAGGGACAAAGAAACACACACCACCCTCTGGACAGTAGCACCCCTAACCCACCATAGTTACTGAGTCATTCTAAGTTAGCCGTTTCAGAGTATTTCACAGTTCAGAGGAATACATCTTAGATGAAGAAGTGGATATAGTTATTTGTATGAAGGAAACAAGGGAGGGCTCTGGTCAAAAGTAATGCACAATATATAGTAAATAGGGTGCTATTTGGGATGGAGTCAAAGGGAGAATCTCCTTTTCATACTCCTCGTATCCTTCTCAAAACCCATTGGATGAGAAAGACAGAGGTCCCTCTCGTCTGATCTTCTCCTCCAATGGGTTTTGAGAAGGAGGCGAGGAGAGAGGACACGAGGAGTATGCAATGGAGATTTTCCCATAGACTGAGCTAGCTAGACTAGCCCTCCCTGCTCTGCTCTGCCCTGCTCTGTCTTCAACAGTAAAGGTCACAGTGAAGGCCCAGGGCTGCCTTGTGACACACACCCTCAAATAGGGACCCTCGCTGGCCCTGGCATCTGTCGCTATCGATCTACCTGCGTCCGCAGAGGCGGCAGGCTAACTGGCTAGCGTCTGAGGGGTAGCGCGATGGAGGAGCGTGGAGGGCCGCGGAGGGGAGAAGGGGGAACCAAACTTGCCTGGTGGACAGGACCTGTCAGGACAGGTTTCGGTGACGGACCAGCAGAGCCAGGGAAATAAAAATGCTAACATAATTTCCACGTCAGGCTGGATAAGGATCGCCTGCCGCTGAGACACACACACATATACCCATCTCCCTCTAAGTCAGACACAGACTAGCCACAGCCTTATGTCTCTGGTTCACAGCAGACAGCCCAAGCCCTAACCCTCTGGCTCCAGGCCCAAACCGCTTCTCCTGTCCCCAACCCTGCCCAGCAACCCCAACCCAGCTCCAACTTCAGCCTAAACCTCTTCTCCTGACCCTAACCCTGCCCTAAGCAAGCATCCTCAGCCGCCAGACCGGAATCTTTGCCCCAGATGGTCCCCAGAAGTTGACACAAACAACGCCCTGAGAGACCAAAAACAGCGTGTTCCAAAGATAACTACACCTGCACAAGGTTTACTTCCTAGCTGACTCACTGCTCTTACTTAGGAAGAAGCGCCCCCACTTTAGACTTAGACACGGCTATGTCTTCTATTAGCCCGTCCATGTATATTTCAATTGGCAACTCTGCATAATGTGTGGTCTAAATGTAAAGTGCCTCGCAGATTCACTATTCAAGAAGAAACCAGTTGAAAATCAATTTCAGATGTGAATGAAGTCATCGTGGTCAGAGACATCTTATCCACTCTGAAAGAGAAAAACATGGAAAAAGACAGAGGAATTCCAGCGATAGTGATCTCTAACTCACTTTGTTCAGCGAAAAATACGTTTTGTTCAGAGTTAAAGGTGAAATCTGTAATTGAAATAACAAAGTGATTCCCAGCCCCAGTTTTGGTAAACAGCTTAGGGATGGGGCTGGAGAAATGTAACAACTCTCAAATTCATAGACATAGATGCAAGGACTGACCATCCATGATATCAAAATTATTGTATTAACAATGTTATAAAGGTGCAATATGCAGAAATCGTAACACTATTTCCTGGTTGCTAAAATTCTAATAGTTCACCTAATTTCAATTCATGTGACAAAGCAAACAAGTGTAGAGAATCATTGTACTATCTAAACTACTTGGAAATATATTTTAAATAACCAAATATATTGTATTTTCAGCTGTTTGAAGCTGGTGTACAAAATCCAAAGTAAAATACCTTAAGAACGGGAAACATAGAAATAGCACACACAGAACAGATATACTGCTTCTTAGGCTTGCTTTCAATGAGAATGTATATGTGAATTTGGTCGGGTCGCCCAAAACGTTACATATTGTAGCTTTAAGACTATATAGTGTTTGTTTACATTTTCTTTGTTTATAAACATTGGAGTAAAACATGCTTATATTTTTGGTTCTGATGGGGGTATAACAGTTGAACTAAGATCTTCCCTGTGGCTCAGTTGGTAGAGCATGGTGTTTGCAACGCCAGCATGGTGTGTGCAACGCCAGGGTTGTGGGTTCAATTCCCACGGGGGGCCAGTACAAAAACAAAATGCATGAAATTAAATAAAATGTATGTATTCACTACTGTAAGTCGCTCTGGATAAGAGCGTCTGCTAAATGACTAAAATGTAAGCTCATGAGGCATTTATAAATTATATTCTTAAATAATCAATGGGTGCATATCATTAATTTATACATTGAGTGTACAAAACGTTTAAGAACGCCTTCCTAATATTGAGTTGCACCTCTCCCCTTTTGACCTCAGAACAGCCTCAATTCATCGGAGCATTGACTCCACAAGGTGCTGAAACCGTTCCACGGGGATGCTGGCCCATGTTGACGCCAATGCTTCCACGGTTGTGTCAAGTTGGCTGGATGTCCTTTGGGTGGTGGCCCATTCTTGATTCACACGGGAAACCGTTGAGCGTGAAAAACACAGCAGTGTTGCAGTTCTTGACACAACCAGTGCGCACGGCATCTACTACCATACCCCATTCAAAGGCACTTGAATATTTTGTCTTGCTCATTTACCCTCTGAATGGCACACATACACAAAACATGTCTCAATTGTTAAAAATCCTTCTCTAATCTGTCTCCTCCCCTTCATCTACACTGATTGAAGTGGATTTAACAAGTGACATCAATAAGGGATCATAGCTTTCACCTGGATTCACCTGGTCAGTCTATGTCATGGAAAGGTGTTTATAATGTTTTATACACTCAGTGTAAGTCCAAAAATGTATGTAATAACTGTAGATTTCCCCTTTAAAGCAGCAATCAGCGGTTGAAACAATAAAAAAGCGCCGGCCCAACACCATTTTTGTAAAAAGCTGAGGATGGGGCTGGAGAATGTAACCATTTCTCAAATTCATAGAAAGAGCTACGGATGCAAGGATTGACCACTGGCTGAGGGAAATTGATGATAAAAATATTGTCGGAGCTGTTTTGTTAGACTTCTGTGCGGCTTGTGATATTATCGATCATAGTCTGCAGATGGAAAAAAGTATGTGTTATGGCTTTACGCCCCCTGCTATATTGTGGATAAAGAGTTACCTGTCTAACAGAACACAGAGGGTGTTCTTTAATGGAAGCCTCTCCAACATAATCCAGGTAGAATCAGGAATTCCCCAGGGAAGCTGTGTAGGCCCCTTTTTTCAATCTTTACCAATGACATGCCATTGGCCTTGAGTAAAGCCAGTGTGTCTATGTATGTGGATGACTCAACATTATACACGTCAGTTACTACAGCGAGTGAAATCACTGCAACACTTAAAAAGCTGCAGTTAGTTTCATAATGGGTGGCAAGGAATAAGTTAGTCCTAAATATTTCAAAAACTAAAAGCATTGTATTTGGTAAAAATCATTCACTAAACCCTAAACCTCAACTAAATCTTGTAATAAATAATGTAGAAAGCAAGTTGAGGTGACTAAACTGCTTGGAGCAACCCTGGATTGTAAACTGTCATTGTCAAAACATATTGATACAACAGTAGCTAAGATGGGGAGAAGTCTGTCCATAATGAAGTGCTGCTCTGCCTTCTTAACAACAATATAAACATTGCAGGTCCTACAGGCTCTAGTTTTGTCGCACCTGGACTACTGTTCAGTCGTGTGGGCAGTTGCCACAAAAAGGGACCTCTGAAAATTACAATTGGCTCAGAACAGGGCAGCACAGCTGGCCCTTAAATGTACACGGACAGATAACATTAATAATATGCACGTACATCTCTCATAGCTCAAAGTGGAGGAGAGATTGTCTTCATCACTACTTGTTTTTCTAAGAAGTGTTGACATGCTGAATGCACAGAAGTGTCTGTTTAAACTACTAGCACACAGCTCAGACACCCATGCAAACCCCACAAGACATGCCACCGAGGTCTCTTCACAATTGCCAAGTGAACAGACTATGGTAGGCGCACAGAACTATATAGAGCCATGGCTACATGGAACTCTATTCCACATCAGGTAACTGATGCAAGCAGTAGAATCCGATTTAAAAAACAGATAAAAAGATACCTTATGGAACAGCAGGGACTGTGAAGAGACCCACACACAGGCACAGACACACATACACATGATAAGACATGCACTCTACACACAGATAATGTGATAGTAGAGTACTGGCCTGAGGGAACGCACTTAATGTGTTGTGAAAAGTGTCATGAAATGTAATGTCATGTAATATTTTAAATCTTGCTGGACTACAGGAAGAGTAGTGGCTGCCTTGGCTAATGGGGATCCTAAATAAATACAAATACTAAATACCATCCATGATATCAACATTATAGTTTTAATAACCATGTTTTGAGGCAATATGGTGTTCGTTTACATTGTTCACAAACGTAGTAAAACAAGCTTATATTTTGGGTTCTGCTGGGATAGGACAGTTGAACAAAGCTCATGGGGCATTGATACACTTTATTCTTCAAGAATCAATGGGTACATATCAATTTATTAGTCCAAACATGGACGTAGCAACTGCTGATTGCCCCTTTAAAGAGACCAAGAAAGATTTAGTCTTCCATGAAATCCTACGAGGGGCTGAGGGAGGAGAGAGATCAGTAACTACCCTAATAACCAGTAATTGGTGCAGAGGGAGAGTAGCGGCCCACCAACCTACAAGAGGCAAAACCAAACTCATCATCAGCCGGTTGACACTAATCTAGTCTGAGCTCACTCGCAGATGGTGGGAGAATAGTGAGGTGGAAATCATATGGGGCTAATTTCTCCCTTTTCCCCTCTATCCAATCACTGCTATTTCCCCTTCCCTCTATCCAATCACTGCCATCTCTCTTTACCCTCTATCCAATCACTGCTATTTCCCTTTACCACTGTCATCTCCCTTTCCCCTCTCTCCTCTGCCTGGGTCTTCTGATAGGTCAAGACAGCCCTAGAGGAGCAACAGAGGACTTGTTCCCCATGCTTGTGAATGCAGCGCTAACTTGTTCAATCTGTTTCCACTAGCATTGCTACAAGCTCCAAAAATGCTAGCCAGGAGATTCTGGATGATGCTAAATAACCAGCAAACAAAACAAAAAAATGGTTTGAATGAAACACCCTCAGTAAGTTGCAAATAATGTAAAACTTTTTTTTTTTTATCTATCCCTTTAAGGAAAGAACAAAACATGATCTTCTGGGTTCCTGATTACTGAGGAAGAGGAGAAAGTAATCTGATGGGACAAAGATCAAGTCTGGGAAAACAGAGAGGGAGTTACTTAATTTAATCCTGTGGAGTAGCTCGCTACTTAATTACAAGTGAATCCATATATGTTGGCTGGTTGGGGCTGGATGAGTATCATGGCTGAGGGTCACGATCCCAACTGGGTATAACTCAATGCTCATCATATTCATTGTTTTCTTATTGGAAGATTAACTGCTTTCCTAGGATGAAAAGAGATACACAATCAACTGTCAGCAACTACAGACCACAACATTCTGACAGACAGTCATATTATCACATAGGGATCATGTAATAAGCCACGGTGAGAACGTTCAAGGGACACGTGGTGTAAAGCATGAATCGTAGTCTACAGACACTGAGACGATGTAGTCCGGGGTCCCACTGTGACATATCTACATGACTCTGAGACCATCCGCGGGGGACACACAGCCCAAACATGCACCTCCCCACAATTCCAAACCAACACGTCTCCGGTACGTGTCCTCTATTCATTTGAATGTGTTGACAGTTGGAGAAACTGCTTGAGCTGCGCTGAGAATTCGAAAAGTATGAAAGCCAACAGTCCAATATTCTAGAACGCTGCTGTGTGTATACGTACATGTTTTGGACTATGATAAACACTGACATCATCATGACATCATCATGCACAACAGGGTGTGGCCACAAGGGAGGGTGTGATATTGTGAGAGCCAATAAATCACCCTTTGCTAAGCCCAACCCCTCTGGTTACGGTTGCTACCTCGCTCCTAATTGTCCCGGGAAGTCCAATTCCCAATTCAAAGAGAAAACCCCTCACAATGATCTCAAACTGTGTTTTTAATGCACAAAAATTAAATGAAATTAAAATTAAATGAAATTAAACACTGACTACCCCATGCTAATCGGAAGACTTTCGGGAATGTTATGGTGGACTGTCATTACAATTGCTTCACGGGAACCTGGTAAAATTAAGTTTGTACTGTGGCTAGCCACCGGATGGCTCTGAATGCACTGTTAGCATGCAGTCAAAGCTACTAATTAATTTTGGAGCTAAGTAGTGCTGATGTTGACAGCAGTGAGTTATATTAATAATATAGCTAACTTAGCAAGTTAACATACATTTGGAGAATACAAGTTATATTAACTGGCTAGCTAGCTAACTAACGTTAGCAACATTTTCAACGTTGGTCAATGAGCTCTAGCAAGCTAACCAGCTAGCAAACAATGCAACAAAAGTATAATTTCGGCTTCGTAAAAATACTCCAACAGGCACTGCATTTCAGGAATCACAGTCCCAAGTTCCCCTGGCGCACTGTTCAATTATTTAGTCATTTAAACAACTTGGTTTTTTTTATGAACACCCTCCGTTTTGCCATTGCCCTCATTGGCTTCCATACTTTGGAAATGAGAGCTTGTCCATGCTTTGGACTCAAGTTTGGTTAGCGACAGTTGCTATCCACTGGAGCGCTGCAATGAGTTGCCTAAAATTCTGGGATGGGACTTAGCGAAGGGGGAATTGAAGTCTCTGTTGATGTAGGTAGGAGGTCATCCCATTGTGTATGATGATGTCATTTTGTTTAGTAGTGTACCTTTAAGATGAACCCCATTTGATATGCTACATATCTAGATTCTCTATTAATATCGCTCTATGAACATCACTCGAGCATGGCTCTCGTTCCTGCACAAGTCAGTCCTGTGAGCTTGAAATATAATGATCAGGATCAGAACAGAAATACAGTTAGCAAGGAGGTTCCCCTAAAAGCATGGGATGCCGTCATAAACAAAGGAAGAGAAAACGACAACAAAAATAAATGAAAACTGTCATCAAGATATTGCATACAGTCAGAGATAAAGAATCCCTTCAACATAGTCACATTTTATACATAATATACTGTATTAGAAACAATATAATACACCAAACACCAACTGTCTAATAACAGTCACCACACGAGTGCTTGACTGATGTAGCATGCGCTAGCCACAGAGCTAACAGCTGCAGTAGAGCAGCACCACAAAGCAACACCACCACCACCACCCAATACAACCCACAGAAATAATAAGAATAAATATTACTCAAATGAATGATACTACTACTAATAATAATAATAACAATAAATACATTTAAATAAGCCACGTGGACGACTTTACGTATAAAGCACATACAGTACACACATGTATACCTACACTTGAAACACACACACATACAGGGCACACACAACAGACATGTAACAACACGTGTTGGGCGGTATAACTTACAGGCACGTAAAGTGGTTGCGCAATCATGAACAGAGACAGAGGAGAGTGGGTAGGCCCTCTGTAGGGTGTCCATGTTACTATGTACACTGCCTGACATGCAAGAGCAGTCTCGCTCTGAACGGCCGCAATCAAAACAACATGCCAGTTTCATTTGTTTGTAGACGGACATCTTGGCTACAGTCATGTTTTGGGATGAGAGGAAGAGGAAAAGCAGCAGGTTAATGGCAAAAGGAGAAACACTCATGTTGGGAAGCCGGAAGGTTCCCCCATAAAGGAGATAATAAGTGCAAAGCCTTAGATGCCAGCTCTAACTGACTTGAGACCCAACAAAAGACCAGTAATGGGCACCTAAAATGTGAGGGAGCTTCATACAGTGGGGTCCGAAATGATTGAGACTCTTGATAAAGATGAGCAAAAATAACTGTATAAAATACTGTACATTTAAATACTGAGCTATATTGTATGCTTAAAATAATTGGGAAATTATCTTATTTTATACTAATATAATTGCTCAGAGAAAGAGATTGTTAAATAAGTAATATTTTCTCTTAAAGGTAGGGGTCAAAATTATTGACACCCCTGTTTTCAATATCTTTCAATACCTCAAGCTTTGATTATTTGAGTTAGCTGTGTAGTACTACTGTAAGACAAAAACCAAAACGTGCACCCACGGGGGCCCCCAGGACCGGGTTTGGGAAACCAGAAACCAGAGACCATTCCTTCATACAGAATCCTTCCAGATCCTTGATATCCTTCATCTGTGACTATGGGCTGCCCTCTTCAATTCAAACCACAGGATTTCAATGGGTTTCATGTCCGGAGACATGCGATTGCAAAAATGTAGATTTTGTGGCCAATTCATAATTGGCTTATCACATACGCCGCTCCTAGTTATATATACATATCTACTTCAATTACCTCATACCCCTGCACATCGACTCGGTACTGGTACCCGTGTATTCCAAGTTATTGTTATTCATTATTCATCTAGTATTACTTTTATTATTATGTGTTTTACTTTTCTATAAGTTCTCTATTTTACTTCTGTACGGAGGAATGGTCTAAGATCCCTCTTTTATCCTCGCAAGGTGAGGTATTGAAAGGTATTAAAAACAGCGTCAATAATTTTGACCCCTCCCTTTTTGAGAAAAAAACTATTACTTGTTAAACAAAATCTATTTCTCTGAGCAATTGTATTAGTATAAAAAAATATAATTTCCCTTGTTTTGCATACAATATAGATCAGTATTTTTGTTATTTATTTTATACAGTAATTTATCAAGGGTGTCAATAATGTTGGACCCCACAGTATACGGCTAGAGTGCCAAACTGCTTTTGGTTCTTTGCAGTAAGAATTGTGTGCAATATATTATCATGGCCAGAAAAAGCTTTTTTCAAAGTTGTCCTAATGTCTTGTTTTGATCAATAAAGTTTTGAACAATTTGAATGTTGTAGTCCAATTTAACTTGTAGTACAGATGGTCTTAGGCTCAAGGGTCAAGCTGTGTCCTAAGGCTGAAAATGCCATAACAGGTATACAGGCCAATATGACAGTGGGGGAGTGGGGGAAGGGGGGCAGGTGTAGATGGAAGGGGAGTCATTCTGGGGTAGTAGAGTAGCATGGGCAATGTCTTCAGCAGCAAACCTCCTAGAGACACATATTATTCCAATTAGAACAGAACAGATCATAACAACCTCTATGCGTCCGGCTAAAGGTGTGGATCACGTACCTGTATCCCTTCATGCAGGTGCAGCAGCCTTGGTCAAGGCATCATCACACTACTCTATTGGCTAGACTGGCCATACCATGCTAGTCTATAATACAAGAGTTTCACTAAACCAGCACTCCCCCAGAGAGGTTTGTGTATGTGTTTGCAAGTTACTGTGGATGTACATGGAGTACAGATTAACTCTCTTAATTTGACCCTGCTTCTCACAGCAGGAAAAAATATCTTGCATGCAGCAACAGGAAACGTGAATTATTATGTGGATTATAATTAATGGAAATGTTTGTAGGGGGTGATACATTTTTCATTAGGGCAAATCAAGTCTGACATTTTAAAGTGGAAATTAAAAACTTTAGAAGCCCTTTTAAACCTTTGCATTTCATGCTGCACAGAAAAATTATCTGCGACAACAGAGTGATCAAATTAAGATGGCAGATCTGTATGTCAAACATTTGAGGTGTGTGTGCGTGTACAGTAGAGGTCTTAACCCCAGGAGAAGTAGCGGTAGGTAGTGAAAGCCCCTCAGAGCAGCAGTTCTAGATTTCTGTAACTCTGGTTCAGGCAACAAACACCAATCCCTGGTTCCCATTCTCTCTATGCCAGGGTACCAAGTCACTAACTCACTCTAACACCCTCACAGAAACTCTGGCACTCTCTCGGAGGAGAACTATAAGTCTACTTTCACTGTTTTAACATGTGTGGCTAGGAGCCCAAACGAGGTGGCAAGTTTCAGTTTGTGGCCATAGAGAGAATGGGGAGCGAGGCCTGGCCCCAAACAGGGACTGTGTCCTATAAACAGCATGCATAAGCACGTTATAAGCATTCATAAGCACGCATAAAGAAATCACAGCGATTAAAGAGGGGTGGAGTGTGGTAACTGTTTACAGAGCAGAAACAGTTTTGGAGGCGTGACAGACATGCAGTGTGGCTTTCGTTTCATGCTGAACTCTGAGTTTTATTCTGAGTTCTTTTTAGGCTGGGCATTCAGTTGAACACAGTACTGTACATGTAGTTGTTGGTTAGCGAGACATGGGAGGGGGAGATGGAGAACACGACATGACAATTTGTTTGATTCAAATGACTTCACACATACCCGTTACCCTGATCTACTACAATACGGACTACAGTGTCCCTTTTAGGACATTCTTCACTACAAGAGTCCACAAGAACATGAATGTCTTTGTAAATTTTGTCAAAGAAAGGTGATTGTTAACACACACAGGCACACACACAACTGCGCTGTATCTTTTGTTTGTGGTTCTAGAAATAAAAGTATGTTTTCGTATGTCCCATTCAACATTACACCTGACAAAACGTACAAAGACGAAGTCATCATGAAGCCAGTGTTGAAAATTGATAGTGAGAAGGATGTCCTAAAATGTACACCTGACTAACGGACATTGATCCTCTTAAGTGAAAGACAACCCTATTCAGCAAGAACTCGATGAGCAGTGTTGACTTTGAATAGTAAATCGAACTTAGTCATATTATATTAACAGTCATAATATATTAACATATGTATACTTATCGAAAACAACCAAACTAAAACCACTTTTAAACACTCCAGTTATTGTACCATGTTGCAAAGCACAAATGGAAATAGAGGAATGCGTAACACAAAGAACAGTTTTCCCTTGAAATACTCACTTTGTGTTCAGACATCTTCAACCAACCAAACCAAACCATCAAACACTGCGCACCATAAAACCAACCTGGACTCAGAGGTAGACGTAGCATAGTAAAAGTAAATTCGATCCACTCCAATTTGTATGATATGTTTCGTTTCATATGGTAGTTATTCATTTGAGGATGTCCATCATCCATTTCTTATGATAAGTAACGAATTCGAATTCGTATGATATGTTCCCGAATTGAATTTCGTACAATATGTTACGAATTGCAATTTGTACAATAAGTTCCAAATTTGCAAAAACATATGACGTTAACGAATTCCAATTTGTTGTAGCTAGGCTAGGGCTTAAGGTTAAGGTTAGGGTTAAAGTTAGCTAACATGCTAAGTAGTTGCAAAGTAGACAAAAAGTAGTAAGTAGTTGCAAATTAGCTAAAATTATCAAGTTGTCCGTGATCAGATTTGAACACTCTAGACGTTGGCATTATACGCCCACCCTTCCACACCGTCCAACCACCCACTTTCGCCTTAAGTAATCTTTTGTCTTATGTGACCATACCAAACGTAACAAATCACACTAATTCAAATGTCCCGGATTTACTTTTACTATGTTACATCTAGACTATGAGACCAGGCTGCATAAAACACAACCAAGGGTTAATCTATGCAATGATGAAACTAAAGTAAGACAACTTTTCCCTTTAAGATTTGTATGACAACTACTGTAAAGGTTAAGCTACACCTACAGTTAACTGCAACCATAGAGATATTACCATTACTAGTACAGTAACTCCATTCAAATCAATGGGTCTGTGATGGTTGGACCGGCGTCCATATTGAGTATACCCATGAGTGTTCCAGTCAAATTGCACGTTTTTTTTACCGTTCTAGTAATTCTATAACAGTCTATGATTGAAACACCCTGTTGCTCATCATATTCTGGCTGAATAGGTTTCTGAGGATGTGTGTCAGTTTCCTTCAATAGGCTACATTCAGGACTGTGAGACATGGCCATCTAGTGGCCAAATGGCAGTACAACATTGGCGCTTAAAATAACTGTCTAATGAAGCTGTTTTCTTTCACTCAGGCCACTGAGGGCAGTGAGTAAAAAAGGGCCTGATGACCATATAGAATTGAAATGCAGTGGGGCTGGGGGCGACGACATTTCAATTCTAAATGCACTGATGAACTCTGTGTAATGGTATGACTGGAGCTGGGCAGAGGACCAGAGCACTGGGGGGCGGGGAAGGGACCAGAAGCAGTGAGGGGGGTACGACCAGATTGTTTTGATTGTGTTTTGCAACATTGCTCAATAAGCTGAAATATTTTAAGAACTTCCCACAAGAACACTTTACGCTTTTCAGAAAAAACAGCAGTGTGCAAAATCACTAAAAAAATCTAAAAGAAATCCATGACTAACGTTACCTATATCAATCTGTGTGTTTGATATTTCAGATTGTCACCACACCCATTTACAACTTTCTCAGAGCGTGACATTAGAGAGAGGAGGTAAGGAGGACTTAAGGACAGCTGATGACAAAGTTTAGGATTGGGTTTCTAATACAGATCTGTTCAGTTTAACAACCAAATATTGCGGCATAAATACGTTTTTGAAGTGAGTCGAAGAGAGTTCATCTACTTCTATGATAAAATCACTCTCCACTCTGTCATCTGAAATGAGTCTGAGGCTGGGCTAGACTATGGGCCTATGAGGAGACACACTAGACAATCAGATGCTGGTTTGAGTTAGGGTTCTGCTGTATTCCTTCAGGCCTGGTCTGAGGCAGGACAGTGTAAAGATGAGAGGCGAGGAGAGGGATGCAAATGCTACACTGGTAACATGCAACATAGAATACAGTATACTATTGGCTGAGGAAGAGAAAAGACACTTGCACTGCACTCTGGGTAGGAGGGAACCCGTGTTTTTTTTACTCACAATAAATCACTACCAGAGAGTGGTTAAAATAAAGAAGTGGTGTTTTCCGGCGGCAGTAGGGGAAGGAAATAACATTAAAAAAATGTCAATGGTCATAAAAACATGGAAAAAATAAACAACAATAACAACAGAAACAAAACAGAACTAACAGAAGACAAACTTCCATTCTAGTAATGGAACGGTCATCTCTCTAAATGGGGCCCTCCTGCTGGTAATAAAACAGTATGGATGGAGACACAGAAACCCAAAATAATCTAGAATATAACTGTCTTGTTTCAGGTACAGTAAATCTAGTGGACCAATGCATGATTACCAATTACACTATAGGGCCAACCCAAACCGTACTGTGCTGGCTTGGATACATTATGTTCACATTGTCCTTTCCAGCACAGTTCCAGCAACTGTAGTGGATATGTAACCAGGCCAGCCTAGTATAGTTCGGCTTGCCTTGTCTCAGTTATACTGTGAATCAGACAATACAGGTCTCTGGTTCTCTCTACCTGACAGACTACGAGGCCTTTAGTGTGAATAATTGAGATGACACAGACAAAGGGAAAGGATGTTGGAGATCATGTGTTTGGGCATAGGCTGCTTACTGTAACTGTTGCTGACCTTTCTAGATGTATAGAGATTACAGGACACTAAATTATTTAACATGCTAACATGTTGGGACAAGTGCCCATGTAGGTCAGGTAGTAATAAGGCCCTGCCTCTGAATTAATGCTTTCAATTCAGGCTATTCAGGAAGTAAACCAAAAATACAAAATATTATTTTCCTACTTCCTGAATTAACTGAATTGAAATTGAATTGAACCCAACCCTGGTACATATTCTCTAATTCCCAGTCTGACCAATAGTTATATTAAGTCATATTCCAAGTCATTCACTGCTGAAATATGTTTTTGGTGGAATGCCTGGCCCAATAAGGCGCTCTGATTCTGTATGGTTGGGCCAATAGGGAGTCTGGTTGTCTGACCCAATGACCCCTGAGCAGAGGAAAGCCATTGGCTCATTTATTCTTCCACCTGACTGAGGTCATTACCTCTGCCTGTGTCAGAGTCACTATGGCGATCTGACAGCCTCCTTCTGCTCAGCTACTCCTGTCATTCTACCTCTCCCTGACACTCACTTACTCCATCATTAGCATACTGATGTAGAACTCCCACTCTTTCTTTCTCTCTTTGCCGGTCTTCTCGCTTTCTTTCCCTCTCTTTTTCTCCCTCCAGACTTCAGTCCACCCTTCTAGCTAGTTTCATCATTATGATAAACTCTTGACATGATAGGTATACATATTCAAAATAAAAAAGAAATGAAATGAAAAAAATCGAACAACATATACACAATGTTGCCTGTACTGTTCTCTTGGATTGAGAAAATAATACCATAACACATTGATTTCAGATCATACCACAATGAAGGTTTGAAAGTTGTGATCACAGTTGATACACTCAAAAGAGACTCAAGGTAATCACTGGGGCAATTTCCATTTCCATTTTATCACTGTAAAAGGACATTCCTATGAGAAACAGTAAGGGATATGACAATCTTTATTATAGCACATCCTAATCATACTTCAGAGACATTGGGGGGTAGGGGAGGGGTTGGGGATGGGAGGGGGGTCATGAGAGGGGTGGGTGGTGGTGTTGTGGACGGGGAGTAGCTGTACTCACGTCGTTTGCAACCGCACTTTTTGATCCGTTTAGGGTCTGTGATGTCGTCGTGACAAGCTTTGCAGTAGAAAAATGCTCTGGGGGAAACAGCAGCATAGACATTTATTATCTTGGTTTGCAACTTACACCAATTGAGTTCTACCCATTCCACCAGGCTGAGCTGTGAGCTGGCTTTTACCAGCTGGCTTTTACTTTTACCAATGATATTTATGGAAGTTTAATGTCTAATCGCTTTGTACAGTATGGTGACCTTTTTAGCCACCAAGAGTGTGAAAATAGAAAACACAGACAAGGCCTTAAATTGAGACTGTGGCCTTTTTCTGCCATTACCTCTTTACTTCTTTGGCATCGCTGGCGATGAAGAACCCCAGAGTTCCTTCCTGCATCTTTACGTGGTTCCCCGGGTTGATGAGGATGCTGGGTAATGGGAGAGATAGATGACATCACGCTCTGTAGGCGCTGTTAAGGCCGTTAGAGTCACACTCACGCGCTAATCAAGAGGAATGGTACACACACACACACACACCATCAACCCTCTAGCTGGAGCTATACTACTATAGCCAGCGATATAGAATGGCCTGATTGGATTGGTCAAAGGAATCACAGCTTCTGCAGTCTCCAGTTGTTTGTTTGGAGAGTGGTATGGAATGGAAGTACTGTAAATGCTATCAGTGTGAGCTAGTAGGCCACTGTATGGAGGTGGGTATTTGTTCAAGTGTTATTGTGTCAAAAAAAACCTTGCTTCTTCCATTGTTTCCATGTTAAGCCACCTTCTCTGAGGCTACTCACACAGATGGACAGAATGTGCAACAGCATGAGTTGGTTCGTACATTTCATTTTTTTTCTTTTTCACCATGGTTCTGATTGGCTTGGATGGGGTTTGGGGCAGGGTTAGGAGGGATGTGTGTTGGGGGGGGCAGGAAGAATTAAAATTGTTGTTATGGAGTGGTTTCAGTCTGAGAAGTCAGAGCCAATCAGCTATCAGAATGATGTAACAGGCGTGTTACACTACAGTTAGATACTGTTACCTGGGTTAGTACTGGACAGTGGAAGGCAAGGGAATGAACAGCCCTCGGACTAAGACTACAGAGGAATAGGAATCATCTGCTATAGGCTTAAGTGTTGTTATATAATGTATTATAGTATTGTTATAGTACTGCTACAGTACTGCTTTAGTGTATTATAGTATTGTTATAGCACTGCTTTAGGGTATTATAGTATTGTTATAGTACTGCTACAGTACTGCTTTGGTGTATTATAGTATTGTTATAGCACTGCTTTAGTGTATTATAGTATTGTTATAGTACTGCTACAGTACTGCTTTAGGGTATTATAGTATTTTTATAGTACTGCTTTAGGGTATTATAGTATTGTTACAGTACTGCTACAGTACTGCTTTAGGGTATTATAGTATTGTTATAGTACTGTTACAGAACTGCTTTAGGGTATTATAGTATTGTTATGGTACTGCTACAGTACTGCTTTTGTGTATTATAGTATTGTTATAGCACTGCTTTAGGGTATTATAGTATTGTTATAGTACTGCTACAGTACTGCTTTAGGATATTATAGTATTGTTATAGTACTGCTTTAGGGTATTATAGTATTGTTATAGTACTGCTACAGTACTGCTTTAGGGTATTATAGTATTGTTATAGTACTGCTACAGTACTGCTTTAGGATGTTATAGTATTGTTATAGTACTGCTACAGTACTGCTTTAGGGTAGTATAGTATTGTTATAGTACTGCTTTAGGGTATTATAGTATTGTTATAGTACTGCTACAGTACTGCTTTAGGGTATTTGAGCTAAGAAATGTGATATGATATGCATTTTTTCTTTACATTATCAGTGTCCATGTTGATTTATCAGGGAGAACAAATTAATAACCAAGAAGCTGAGGGAAAATGTCCATGTAATGTTATCTAATGGATAAGTAATATTCATACTCAAATTCATTCTGACCCCTAACACTGTAACCCCTAACCTCACAGACCCTAAAACTGTATCCTCAAACATATGTCAACAGTAAAGAAGATAATGTAGATTAGGATGGTGTTTGTGTGTGTAGGGTGCCTGTATGGACTGGCTGTATCATTCCCCCTGAATTAGACAGACGAGAGTGGACGACACACACGCACATACGCCCAGTTCATTAATGGTTACCTGTGGGTAGGAATCATCAATGATGGGAGTGCAGACAGACTAACAAACGGAACACACAGACGGACAGTCAGGGGACGACACCCCTGGCCTCCGAGCCCAGACGAAAGGGAAATGAATAATACTTTACTTTAGGAATACTTTCCTAACTTATTTTGATAATAGTTAACAAATATTTTACTTCTTATTTTATGAATACTATACTTTGCCAATAGTTTACTTTACTTTATTATACTTATGTTTTATTATACTTTACTAAGGCTTCATTTTACTAATCCTGTGTTTTACTAATACTTCATTGTACTTTATTCAAGTTTTATGCTTGACTGACTTGCTAACACCTGATTCTACTTTATTCACCTTTTAATTTACTAATACGTTATTTTACTTTACCGACTCTTTCATTTACTAATACTTTATTTTATCAACTCTTTAATTTATTAATTATTCACTGTCATTCAATGTTCGGCCTTTATACATTAAAAGTTTTTAGGTTTTGGTACTGTTTAGACAGATTTTAGACAACTTCTCTATAGCAACATTATACTGTGTAAAAGTGCACACAGGCTCAGAAAATAGCTGAGAGCAGCTGAAAACTACAGACTAATTTGCAAAAGATTAAAAAAAAATCTTTCCTCTGGGCTCTACAAACAACATACTTAAACAATAAGGGGGGCGATTGGATCAATTATAAAGCTGTAATCGATAGCAACAGCAAAATAACATGATATTCTGCTAAACGTAAGTTTAGAGTTGCCCTATTGAGCTTTATATCAGATAGAATGGCCCCAGAGTAGAAAACAGGAATCACGTTTGACATGCTGTTTCGGGAAAATACAAAAACTAACAAAGCCACTACAAAAAAACACATTGCTGCCCAAATCTGAGATTTCACATAGTTTACACATTTCAGATCTAATAACAAAGAAATGAAACAAAATGTAATTTTCTCCAATTATGCATAGAGGCCCAAACTGTATCAAAACCTCATATTGTGAGCAACAAGGCAAGCATCCCATATGATAGAGTGTTATTACATGCAGTTACCAAACAGTGTGAGTAGGACACTTGTAAAACAGACCAGGCATAGCCACTGCAGTACAGATAAAGAGACAGGTACGTAGATGCAGACTGTTGCAGTAACTTCTGTGCAGTTGGATTGTTTTCTTAAACACCAAACTGACAGGAAGTGACCTCACTTGATAACATCTACTCAGAGACTCACAGGTATGGGGGTACATGGTGACTGACACACACACAAGCTTACGCACACACACACGCACACTCAAGCACAGAAAGCAAACCGTATCCACACACATATGACAAAACAGTAAGAAAGGGATGAAATGCAAGTATGAAGATGATTTGCAGCACCCATGGAAAACGTGGCCTAAAAACTCTATTGGATAAATGTTAAGTTATCCAAAGTTAATGGTCCCATGCCTTGAATAAGATATGACATGGCTTAACAAATGCTGTTGGTATCGTAAAAATCTATAAAACATGCATTTGTGTCAAACTGCAACGACATAATCAATCCATCGATTCCATAATATTGCAGAAATGTGCAACAAATCAACAATAGCCTTATCCATCATAAACCCTTCTGGGGTTCAGACATCAACAATCTGTTTCATGACTGATACATGAGATGACACTATCAAAACTATAATAATATGAAGTAGTGTTGTGATGATGAGCATAGCACAAAAATAAAGAAACACCCGGGAAGAAAATTATAATCAGTTTGGCAAAGTTCACACACAGTTACGACTGACGGAGGACACTGAAAAAGAACTGAAGTGAGAAAGAAACTAAGCAGAACGACTGAAACGCGAGACAGAAAGAAACTCAAAACAGGAGGTAAAAATGGAGGAGATGGTGTTAGCCTGGGCACGTCGACAACATCAGACAAATCAACAAGAGTTACAAACGAGTCAAATTCAACTATCCTCTCTCTGCCTGCAAAGAAGTTAGTGCATTAGGCACAAGGAACAGAATCAAATATAGAGTGAGACATTGGCCCATTTTGATATAGGGTTTGGAAATGGATCCTTAGGAAACATAACCCAAAGTCAGCAGCTCTAAAGTGGTGGCGATTGGGTTGAAGTTTGGAGGGAAAGATAAGGAAGAGGGCATACCGCTTTCTGCTTCTGCAAACAACAAGAAAACAACCCCAAATCAAACAGCTGTTATTAACATAAAAGGAGAGATGAAAAATCAGATTATGAATGTGTCTCAATATCTCAATTGGCTGTCCTTCTACCTTCTGCTGGGGAAATGAAAGTGCTTGCTGTAGCACTCTGTGAAAAAGTTGAAGACCTTCATATCACTTAGCAAACTAGAAGGTTGACGATCTAGAAGAGCTGATCTTATTACACATATTGCATCTGTGAAATAATTGACTTCTGCTATCAGAGAGATATGCAGTTCAGATGGCACTGAGAATGGTGGCACTATGTAGTGGAAAAAAAAGCCTGGCATGACCAAAAGAAAAGCCTCACGATACCATGTCCAGGTGCAAGCACACTACAAAAAGGCTGAGCAAAAGTTGAAAAATAAATGTTTTTCAAAATATATAACAAGTTAGTTAGACATTACTTCTTCTATAGTGATTTCATAATATAGTAAAAACTCAACTAAAACAACTCCACTATAAATGCATTATTTGCACAAAACCAGTTCACACTGCTGTTGGCGTTGGGGTGGGTGGGATTTAGCAA
>NC_138291.1:76392500-76550000 GCF_965601325.2 Salmo salar
ATTGTGAAAAGGTTGTGTTAATGTTACCTTACTGTTATTGTGTCAATGTTACCTCTTATGACAGACCTCATTGTGAAAAGGTTGTGTTAGGGCTAGATTCAATCCCATCACCCCTTTTCGGCTATTTTAAAGGCAAGGTTTACAAGTTTGCGGAGACTGCATTCACCTTAAACACTGCATGGCTCAAACGGAAATGACCCTTAAATGTCAATCATGCTATAACGTGGATCTTCTGCAGACCAGATTGAATCTAGGCCTTAATGTTACCTTAATGTTATTGTGTCAACGTTATCTCTATGACAGACATTGTGAAAAGGTTGCGTTAATGTTACCGTACTGACATTGCGTCAAATAATTTGTGCTAATGTTCCCTTACTGACATTGTTAGGTTGATGAAAGAGATAATTGTGAAAAGGTCTTGTTAATGTTGTATCAACGGTACCTCAATGAAAGACCTCATGGAGAAGAGATTGGCCAGCATGGTGGAGAGGCCCTGGGCCAGACAGCTCTGAGCTATGAAGCCAGCCTTCAGCTCTGCTAGGCAGATAGCATCATCACCCTCCTTCCAGTTCCAGCTAGGAATGTTGAGCAGGTGAGCCTACACACACACACACACACACACAAACACAAACATATATTACACATCTCCCTTCTCCAAAGACATTTCAACCATAGTTATCATTATGTTTATCATTGCAGGAAGCGTAGGAGTGACGTGCTGACCCTACCTTGTTATGGTATTGTAACATTTGAGTGATAATTCGTATCTTGGGGGAATAGTTCTTGATAGAGATGACCCTACAAATTCAAAAACAAAATATTGAACACATACTGTAAACAGTCCTCTCTCCTGATTTTTTATCATCATTATCATCATTACCTCATGATGTTGGAGGCATCTTCAGCATCGGGATCTGGACAGTATTTATTAGCCAGAATCAGACAGGCGTCTGCTGACTCAATCTATACAGAGAACGATAAAGAGTTAGAGAATACACAGCAGAAACCCTCTCACCTTCAAATATTCATATTTCAACCCAAGACTGATCTTCGTCAGGTCAAAGCAAAGGTCCAACTTGGATTGAAACGTTGTCACTCTTAGATGGTGGGATCGGGAGCATTGGCCTTTTTAGTATTTTCTTGTTTTCACGCACAACCTTTCACCCTGTAACTACAGTACGGTGTAATATGATTTATAACAGCAGTACACGCTAGTACAGTACCTTCACTCGGGCCAGATCGTGAGGGTTGAGAACAGATCCCTGGTAGAACTCTACCTGGGTAAAGTGGCGTTTGAACAAGGCTTCCAGCTCAAGATTAGGGGAAATACTACAGGAACAGAGAGAGAGAGAGTGAAAGAGAAAGAGAGAGAGAGAAAGAGTGCAAGGACATATACATGTTGGGATTTGAAGTTTTTAACTAATGAAGCAGAAACTCTTTCCGAGTGACTCACAAGCAGTGTGCTCTGTACTGTACTCAATCAAGGGGTTGGATCCCATAGAAAAAAGACATACACTACATGACCAAAAGTATGTGGACACCTGCTAGTCGAACATCTCGTTCCAAAATCATGGGCATTTATATGGAGTTGGATCCACCTTCGTTGTTATAACAGCCTCCACTCTTCTGGGAAAGCTTTCCACAGGATATTGGAACATTGGTGCGGGGACTTGCTTCCATTCAACCACAAGAGCATTAGTGAGGTCGGCCACTGATGTTGGGTGATTAGGCCTGGCTTGCAATCGGCGTTCCAATTCATCCCAAAGGCCAGTCAAGTTCTTCCATACCGATCTCGACACACCATTTCTGTATTGACCTCGCTTTGTGCACGGGGGCATTGTCATGCAAACAGGAAAGGGCCTTCCCCCAAACTGTTGCCACAAAGTTGGAAGCACAGAATCGTCTAGAATGTCAGTGTATGCTGTAGCGTTAAGATTTCCCTGCACTGTAACTAAGCGACCTAGCCCGAACCATGAAAAAGAGCCCCAGACCATTATTACTCCACCAAACTTTACAGTTGGCACTATGCATTCGTGCAGGTAGTGTTCTCCTGGCATCCACCAAACCCAGATTTGTCTGTTGGACTGCCAGATGGTTAAGTGTGATTCATCACTCCAGAGAATGTGTTTCCATTGCAGCGAGCTTTACACCACTCTAGCCGACGCTTGGCATTGCGCATGGTGATCTTAGGCTTGTGTGCGGCTGCTCGGACATGGAAACCCATTTCATGAAGTTCCCGTCGAACAGTTATTGTGCTGCCAGAGGCAATTTGTAACTCGTAGTGAGTGTTGCAACCGAGGACAGATGATTTTTACGTGCTTCGCGCTTCTGCACTCAGCAGTCCCGTTCTGTGAGCTTGTGTGGCCTACCACTTAGCAGCTGAACCGTTGTTGCTCTTAGACATTTCCACTTCACAATATCAGCACTTTCCGCTGATCGGGGAAGCTCTAACAGGGCAGAAATTTGACGAACTTGTTGGAAAGGTGGCATCCTATGACGGTGCCATGTTGAAAGTCACTGAGCTCTTCAGTACGATCCATTCTACTGTCAATGTTTGTCTATGGAGATTGCATGGCGGTGTGTTCGATTTTATACACCTAACAGCAATGGTTGTGGCTGAATTATCCGAATCCACTAATTTGAAGGGGTGTCCACATAGTTTTGTATATATAGTGTAGATATTTTATGCATACTTTAGAAATACATTAGACCACACATTTTGTTTTAAAAAAGGGGGGGGGGGGGGGGGGGATCATGAGAGAAAGAATAGAGGAAAATACAATTTCCTATGCTTTATGTTTATATTATTTCATGTTTAACTATGCTATGTAATGGTTTAAAGTCAGGGAGTGAAACATGTACTTACTTATGGAGAAAAACAATTTCTACATTGACATCATCCCTGTCCTTGTGTAGGAAGTCTTTGAGGAAGTTGGAGACACTTTCGAGCGTTATATGACCACAGACCACAATGTGCCTGGAGAAAGGGGGGGGGGGGGTGAAATCAACTTGAGCAAGGCAACATAAATCACAACTAACACAGGAATGCCTCGAAAAGAACAAACACATCATACCAAAGCACTCTCAACTCTAATTCCCAATAAAAAAAACTATTTGTTTCAGAAAAATGTATTCTGAAAACTAGACATGACTTTTGGTGGTGTTGTTTTTTCAGTAAAAGAAAACAAATCCCCACAAGAGTGAAAAACGTAGTTTCCCCCTCCTTGTATGGAAAAACCCAACATGACGTGTGCAACCAAACCCTGAACTTTGAACCACTTTAAGGAGACCTAAAATATAATCCTACAGTACACATTCTGGTTTAGATTGTCATCCGTCCCTTTGCGTCAAACCGACCCTCTGAGAGCCGAATACATGTTGACAAACACGTACATCAATACACGCACGCTTTCATACAAGGCATTACTAAAAGCCTTCTAAAGTGGTTTCTTGGTCTGCGGCTGACAGGACCTCTAAACAGAACTTGAGGCTGGTTGACGTGTGGATGGCAGGATAGTGTGTTTAAGTGAGGCAGAGTTCTATGTCAGACATAGAGCACTGCGAACTTCGGGAGGAAGATGGATTTAGACAGATAGGGGATAGATCGGATTGGGGTCATGACTGGGGTCGTGACCTTGTTTGTCCCATGGTTCCACTCTGGGCTCCAGTGTCAGATGGTGATGAGCCACTCCAGAGAGAGAGGCTCTCAGATAGAGGGGTTCACAGTAATACTCACATAGGATCTTCACTCATACCAGAGTAGATTTCAGTCAGTTTGAACACAGATCAAGCCTGTTCAGGTTACTCAAAATACGTATTATTTAGTTCTGCTCTCCAGAACAAAGCAAAGATTTTGCAAGCTGCCTAGGGCTGGGTTTCCCAATGCCTCCATAGTTAAAGTAGTATGTTGATACACTACATAATCAAACTAATCCACAGGATTAAAGACAGTTTGAACCGTTCAGCTTTACCAAAGGTCTCATTTGTACTGCGGTAGGAAAAACCAACTCAACGTCGTCGAGCCAATGTCCGACGTCACACCTCAAATAAAGAGAAACCCAAACATGCTCTTGTTGAGTCCAGCCTCTTGTCATCAAGGGGATTACATTGGACACAGAGACGGCGAGCTACCCTAATTGCCCTAAAAAGACCTGTAAGACAATCTGTGTAATTACAATGTCTCTATTCAAGAGATGCCACAAGACAAGAGATGCCAGATGACAATTCGCTTCTGCAGCTCTGTCCCTGTATGCGATTGGTGGAGCAGTTAGACTGTCTGTGCATTGGGTTACTGACTCAGAACTGTGGTCTGGCCTGATCACTATACAAGACCTAACTCATCAGGCTCGATCTGTTCTAACGGAAACAAACAGTGATCCAAACCCATGCTTTCAAACTGGGAGAAGATGAGACCATTAGATGATACATGAACTCCTGTTGTATATGAAGGACTCGACTGTAACAGTGTGAGTGAATTCTCTCAGCTGTGTGAATATGAACGGTAAGGAAGTCCATATGAGTTCCAGTCCAGATCAGTGTGTCCAAAGTGGCATTGAAACACATTGAAGAGGTCTAAAGCAGACTGATGCATACTTAAGTGGACTGAAGCAGACTGAGGCAAGGCTGAGGCAGACTGACGCAGGCTGAAGCAGATTGAGGTGGACATGGCCAAAGGAAAGGAGTAGACATGATCTGGTGGACACATGGCCTGGTAGCCACTGAACACAATGATCTTCACAGATCTGGCTTTCATTCCACGAAGCGTTTAGAAGAGCAGCGGTGATTGCATGGTGGGCCCTGGACTAACTATCCAGCTATGTGATGAGGCTGTGAGCTCTCTGGTGAGATCAGATGATGAGCAGAGGTCTCAGTGAGATGCCAACAGCCATTGGCAGAAGATGATGTGTCCCATTCAGGGAGACAAAAACATCAGTCATGTTTTCCTACTCCCAATGTCCTGAAGTCATCTTCAGAGGCTGAGTACAGTATATGGGATTTGCGCAGTGTAGTAAATGGCTTTATTGTGGCATTAAGACAGGCGCGGGAGCACTCAAACAATCTCACTCACACACACGCACGCACACACACACCGAGTTCATCTCAGACATCTCGTATCCATGTACACTACCGTTCAGAAATGTGGAGTCACTTAGAAATGTCCTTGTTTTTTAAAGAAAATACTTTTTTTGTCCACTAAAATAACATCAAATTGATCAGAAATACAGTGTAGACATTGTTAATGTTGTAAATAACTATTGTAGCTGGAAATGGCTGATTTTTTATTGAATATCTAGATAGGCTTACAGAGGCCCATTATCAGCAACCATCACTCCTGTGTTCCAATGGCACGTTGTGTTAGCTAATCCAAGTTCATAATTTTAAAAGGCTAATTGATCATTAGAAAACCCTTTTGCAATTATGTTGGCACAGCTGAAAACTGTTGTCCTGATTAAAGAAGCAATAAAACTGGCTTTCTTTAGAACAGTTGAGTATCTTGAGCATCAGCATTTGTGGGCCAGAAACAAAATACCTTGTTTTGAAACTCATCAGTCTATTCTTGTTCTGAGAAATAAAGTCTACTCCATGCGAGACATTGCCAAGAAACTGAAGATCTTGTACAACGCTGTGTACTACTCCCTTCACAGAACAGCGCAAACTGGCTCTAACCAGAATAGAAAGGGGAGTGGGAGGCCCCGGTGCACAATTGAGCAAGAAGACGAGTATATTAGAGTTTCTAGTTTGAGAAACAGACGCCTCACAAGTCCTCCACTGGTAGCTTTATTAAATAGTATCCGCAAAACACCAGTCTCAACATCAACAGTGAAGAGGCGACTCCAGGATGCTGGCCTTCTAGGCAGAGTTGCAAAGAATAGCCATACAGTATCTCAGACTGGCCAATAAAAATAAAAGATTAAGATGGGCAAAAAAACACAGACACTGGACAGAGGATCTCTGCCTAGAAGGCCAGCTACAATAGTAATTTACAACATTAACAATGTCTACACTGTATTTCGGATCAATTTGATGTTATTTTAATGGACAAAAAAAAGAAATCCTTCAAAAACAAGTGCCCCCAAACTTTTGAACGGTAGTGTATATATGATTTTTAAAGCGGAACCATTGTTGGGAGTATATACGCTTCAGTTGACTTCATTGCAGGATGGACAGACTACTGATAATTTTGCCTATTGGTGTGCCAGGGCTAGCATTATAAACAACAGCACAGTATCCAAGCCAAGGAAGGTATTTGGCTATATATTTAAGGAGTAGTAAGGATACGATTCAAAATCTATTCATTGGTTTGCAAAAAATTAAACTTCCTTTAGGCTTATTCGACTGTGGACTTCTCAATGAAATATCAGACTCAAAAACTCAAGTTGTGTGTACAATCATGGTGGCACAGAACATATGAGAAAATATTACACACAAATACCAAGCGCCACAATATAAGGTGCACAGCATCACACAAAAATGCACAAGGGAAGACTGAGAACATTCATTACAGACCATGCAGGATTTCAACCTAACAAACCATATCATCAGAAACACATCAAATACTTCACCACAGCAAACAGACAGCTCAAACACCAGCAACAGAGGCCACACCATTGATATCGCTCTGATCCTTTGGCTGATACTGTAGGATGCAGAAAGAAAGGCAACAAAACAACATATCTTTTGTGTTTTTCACTCAACAGCGGCCTATAGCTCTGTAACTAGTGAAACACGGTGTAGCATAAAAAATACATTTTGCCACAGAAACAAGGAAGATATATATGGATGCTATCTAACCTGAATACTGGAGATCGTACTCTAATGATACTCATGTAATTCATGTAGTTTATTCATGTTCAGTATCACATTAATTATGGTATTTATTTATGTTAATACATCGTGCATTAAATTCCCTAATGCGTACTGTACATATTATAAAATATGTTTGACTGGGATGAGAGTCTCCACGTCTCCACACCTCAGGCTGCAAGCCCTCACTGGCCCACAGAGAACTAACACATTCAGAGTACTGCAGGGTTTAGCCCAGTTTCCATGCCAGTCCCTCTGTTTCAGTGGGGGCTAACGGAAACCACAGAGCCCTAATAAGAACCACAGGGCCGTGAGTGCAGTGAGTCGAGAGCCAACAGAACGCTCGTCTTTATGACATCAGTGTAGGCGACGTGAGATCTGTCACTACGCTGACTGGTTGGTGTGTGTGTGTGTGTGTGTGTGTGTGTGTGTGTGTGTGTGTGTGTGTGTGTGTGTGTACGCACGTGTCATGAAACTGTATTCTATGTCTACAGATAAACCACTTAAAGATGTATAATATTAACTGGAAGTTGGATATATTCCTAACCCACAGTTTCGTGAACTTAACTGGTTTAGATTTTTCCTTGCCCGAAAAGTGCACTCTCCATAATGAAACAATAAACCATTATGACAAATGTGTTTGTATATGTATCTTGATCTGTACATATAAAGTATGAACCCATACATACTGTATATAACATAACAATACACATACCATTGTGCCAGTCTGAGCCTCTGTGCTTGGCTGGCTGAACTGGGGGACCGATTACTACCACATGTACAGTATAGCCAGGGAAAAGGAGGAGGGGGACGGAGAGAGAGAGATAGCAAGAAATGGCGAGAGAGGGAGAGAGAGAGGTACACATGTACAGTATAGAGGGAAAGTGGGAGAGTGTGTGAAAGGGGGAGTGAGGGAGAGGGAAAGGTGGCGAGAGGGGGAGCCGGCAGTTTTGACAAACCCTTCTCTCAACACCCTGTCAGTGAATGGAGACGCAGGGCACCAGCCAAACATAACATCTCGTTAATCTTGTCTCACTGACGGGAAAGGGGGTAGAGAGAGAGAGAGATCAAAGGGGATAAAGGAGAGAATGAGGGAGAGTAGGATAAAGAGAATGAAGAGAAAGCGGGAGAGAAAGAAAATAGTAAGGTAGAACATATAAAGATGGTGAGAGAGAGAGATGCAGGAAGTCTCTTCATTCTGCTGAGCTAAACTACTAGGAGCAGTGGGGTTAGTCTGGGTCTAACTAAGAGGTTAGTTAGTCTGTGTGATGTGCTGTTGAGCCAGTAAGGTTTGAGCCACAGAACCAGGGACTGTTTGTATGTACAGCCACACTGTACATACACACACACACACAACACAACAACCTGTGTTCTGAACGTCCACATACATACACACACACACACACACACACCCGCACCCGCACACAACCTCTTGCCCACACAACTACAGCCACACAAACCAAACAACGGGACACCACAGAACCAAGCAGGCAAAGCAAGCCAAGAGCAATCGAGAGCCTCCAATGAGAGCGAGGCATCCAGCATTCAGGGTGTGGGAGCTGACTGAAGATCATGGCCAGAGTCATGTCGAGCAGAGATGATGCGAGTGAGCAGTTAATAAGAGTCATGTCACACAGTGATGATGCGATGGGGCTGGTGGTGACAAGACAGGAAGTTGAGCTTTTTGTCAGGTTTGTCATGGAAACCATGAAGCATGAAAAAGCCAACGGAGCTGAGAACATGCAGATAAATAATGCAAAAAAAAAATTCAACAAATTACAATAATAAAAAATAAAAAAACGTCTTAATCGAAGTAACTCAAGCAAAATGAAAACAAGAAACGAAATCATATCCTGCAAGGTCATTGAGATTGATGATGCTACTAAAAGACCACCAATAATAATGCAGTTGAGGATTCATGTATTTTTCTATTTTCTTGTGAAGCAGAAACGTGTAATTTTAGAGCTGATAGTAGGGGTTTCATGACTAGTTATTTTACAATGATGTATCATCATGACCCTGATTCGTCCTTATAGTGAGAGCAGAATTGAAGGAGGAATGTCATTGGACGGTCTCGGAATTAATAAGTAGGACAACACATAACAATGGCATATGTCTATAATGTAGTCATGAAAGCTCTAGTTTTCAAATTAAATTAAAATGCAGCACATAGGATGTATCAAAGTAAAAACAAAAGCACAAGGATGAACTTCAGGTAATCACTGAGTGAGGGACAGAGTGAGAAAGAGAGAGTGATCGAGAGAGAGAACAAGAGACAGAGAGCGAGAGAAGAAAGACAGGGAGAGAGAAAGAGAGCAAGAGATCGAGAGAGAGGGAACAAGAGAGAACGCGAGAGAGAGCGCGAGAGAGACAGCAAAAGAAAGAGAGCGAGAGAGACGAGCAAAAGAGCGAGAGAAGAAAGACAGGGAGAGAATAAAGACAGGGAGAGAGAGAGAAATAGAGAGAGTAAAGGGACATGGACATGTGTGTCCTTATGGCCAAGGTCTCCAGTCACGCAGTGTGACTTTAAAGTAATGGTAACTTGGTGAATCAACCCCCATATCACTCTTAACCTGAGGGGGAGCACTTGTGTCACACAACCACACCTTGACTGGATTTGGACTTACTTTCTGCCTCGTGTTGAGTTATAACTCCCTCCGTATTTCTTCCGATTAAGGATGAGAGCAGCAATTTCTGGCACGTAGCGAGCAAACATGGCCTACATGCATGAAACAGAAAAAAGAAAAGGGCATGCAGAAAGGGTTCTACCGCGTACAAGGAAAGACAGCAGAACCTTCCGGAAAATACTTACTTTCTCCCATTAACCGCACTATAGGAACCACCATATTTCTTGCGGTTTCCTATTAACTCTATGATTTCAGGGACGTAGCTGGCAAACATGGCCTAAGGAGAAGATGGGAGACAGAAGAAGAGACTAAAAAAAGAGACTACGCCATAGAGGAGGTGGAGGGGGAGTCGGCTGGCGGGCCCTTGAATCCAAACAGATTTCTGGCAAGGGGGGGGGGGGTGTTTTTCAAATAAAAGTGCAAATGCTGAAAAACTGGGGGGATGATAGTGTCCAAAAGTTTATCTCGTAGTTCTCACTTAGCACTGATACTTTAAAGAAGAGAACAAACTAATAGATAGTGAGATGCGTTGCCCAATCAAAGTAAAAAATAAAAATTTGGGGGGTAAAAATAGGAACGTTTTAATTAAGAAAACCCCAGTTTTTAAGGGTCATGGGTTTTGGGAAGAAAAAATGTAAAGCGTAAATATCGCCACAGCCGTCCAACAACGGTTGATCTGTGATAGGATCTAAAACATCTGGAAATAGCAAAGAGAAGAGGGGAAAAAAACCTATGTGCCATGTTTTGTCCAACAAACACCAATGATGTGGCAGGTTGATTTGAGCAGGCCGGCCTGATGGTCCACAGCTGCAAAACACATTAAGACTCATTTGGAGGGCAGTGGGAATGAGCTGGATGCATTTTGCAAAGTTGCAGCCTCCTGTCCTGTCCGGAGGTACTTCTCTCTTAACTGCCTATGTCAACAGCAATATCCCGCTAGCACTGTTTAGCCATTTTAGCCATTGATAACTCTTTAGCTGCTGAGCTTTTTACTAGCCATTTATCTACCCACTAACTGTTTAGTTATTCACAAAGTGTTGTTTGTAAAACGTTTAGCAAACTGTCTAGATTGTTGCTATCCATTTAACTACCCACTACCTGTTGAGTTGCTTGCTAACCGTTAGCTTTCCACCAACCTTTGAGAAGTTTGCTAACCTTATAGCTATTCACAAACAGTTGAGCTGTTGCTTACTGTTTAGCTGTCGGCTAACTATTGAGCTGTTTGCTAACCGTTTAGCTATCTACTATCTGTTGAGCTATGTGCTAACTGTTCAGCTATCCATGATCTATTGAGTTATTTTATAACCGTTTTGAGCCATTATTAACTAACCGTATAGCTATTCACAAACTGTCAAGCTTTAGCTTAATGTTTAGCTTATCCACAAACTGTCAAGCTTTAGCTTAATGTTTAGCTATCCACTAACTGTTGAGCTGTTGCTTAATGTTTAGCTATCCACTAACTGTTGAGCTGTTGCTTAATGTTTAGCTATCCACTAACTGTTGAGCTGTTGCTTAATGTTTAGCTATCCACTAACTGTTGAGCTGTTGCTTAATGTTTAGCTATCCACTAACTGTTGAGCTGTTTCCTAATAGTTTAGCTATCCACTAACTGTTCAGGTCTTTGCTAACTGTTTAGCCATCTACTATCTGTTGAGCTTTTTGCTAACAGTTTTTATGTTGACATTTTTGTCATTTAGCAGACGCTCTTATCCAGAGCGACTTACAGTAGTGAGTGCATACATTTTCATACTGGACCCACTTGGGAATCGAACCCACAATCCTGGCATTGCAAGCACCATGCACTACCAACTGAGCTACACTCTACCAAATGAACTGTTACTAAGCTAACCATGAACTATTGAGCTATTTCATTACTGTTTTATCCATTAACCTTTTACTATGCCAATATACTCACGAAACCCAAATCCAGGGGAAATAATGTGTTACGATGTGAGGTTGATGTGAGCGCTGCTTTGAGTTTGATCTGGGTTTACAGCATCACCACAATGGAGTAATTTAATGGCACTCCTGATAGGAAACAGACCTACTGCTGCCAGACCTAAACAGCCTCCAGACAGAGTAACACTCTTTCTTTCTTTCTTTCTCTTTCTTTCTTCACATCGCTATGACGACCACAGGCACACTCTCAAACAGCTGGGGGTCATCTTCTATTGGATCATATGAGATGGATCGAGCTACAGGCTAACAGTCTAAACTAACATAAATCTGTTTAGCTGCAGAGAGACCCTTTTCCTCTAGGGGGTGCTGTTCTGACTGGGGTTAAATGTCAGAGTGTAAAGAGCTGCGGTCGCTATGGTATCACTCAGGCTGGCCTAGGCCTGGTCTTCCTGCCACTGTGTTTGTTGGAATAGTGGGGAGGGACACGAGAGGAAGGGGGTAGTCCTGAAACAACAGACTGCTTTAAGAAGAACAGCAACAACAGCATTATCAATCTGCTAGTAGCACATTATCTTATAATTCTACTCTTCAGACAAATACAACCCACAAACTATAGGGAAGGGAGCAAGACATGAGTGACTATTGTCAAGTACAAATATACAGTAGGCTACTACAGGAGGCATTACTGCAATAATACTAATAGACAAATAGCATCAATAGTAACCTAAGCAGGTACTTACAGCACTTTCGGAAAGTATTCAGACCTCTAGACTTTTTCCACATTTTGTTACGTTACAGCCTTATTTTAAAATGTATTAAAT
Source organism: Salmo salar (assembly GCF_965601325.2). Lineage (NCBI taxonomy): Eukaryota > Metazoa > Chordata > Actinopteri > Salmoniformes > Salmonidae > Salmo > Salmo salar. The sequence goes on from NC_138291.1 coordinate 76,404,652, forward strand.
CATTTTTTTCCCTCATCAATCTACACACAATACCCCATAATGACAAATCAAAAACGTTTTTTAGAAATGTTTGTAATTGTATTAATATTAAAAACAGAAATACCTTATTTGCATAACTATTCAGACCCTTTGCTATGAGACTCGAAATTGAGCTCAGGTGCATCCTGTTTCCATTGATCATCCTTGAGATGTTTCTACAACTTGATTGGAGTCCACCTGTGGTAAATTCAATTGATTGGACATGACTTGGAAAGGCACACACCTGTCTACAGTATGTAAGGTTCCACAGTTGACAGTGCATGTCAGAGGAAAAACCAAGCCATGAGGTCGAAGGAATTGTCCGTAGAGCTCCGAGACAGGATTGTGTCGAGGCACAGATCTGGGGAAATGTACCAAAACATTTCTGCAGCATTGAAGGTCCCCAAGAACAGTGGCCTCCATCATTCTTAAATGGAAGAAATTTGGAACCACCAAGACTCTTCCTAGAGCTGGCCGCCCGGCCAAACTGAGCAATCGGGAGAGAAGGGCTTGGTCAGGGAGGTGACCAAGAACCCAATGGTCACTGACAGAGCTCCAGAGCTCCTCTGTGGAGATGGAGAACCTTCCAGAAGGACAACCATCTCTGCAGCCCTCCACCAATCAGGCCTTCATGGTAGAGTGGCCAGACTTAAGACACTCCTCAGTAAAAGGCACATGACAGCCTGCTTGGAGTGTGCCAAAAGGCACCTCAAGACTCTCAGACCATGAGAAACAAGATGCTCTGGTCTGATGAAACCAAGATTGAAATATTTGGTCTGAATGCCAAGCGTCATGTCTGGAAGAAACCTGGCACCATCCCTACGGTGAAGCATGGTGGTGGCAGCATCATGCTGTGGGGATGTTTTTCAGTGGCAGGGACTGGGAGTCTAGTCAGGATCGAGGGAAAGATGAACGGAGCAAAGTAGAGAGATCCTTGATGAAAACCTGCTCCAGAGTGCTCAGGACCTCAGACTGGGGGTTAAGGTTCACCTTCCAACAGGACAATGACCCTAAGCACACAGCCAAGACAACGCAGGAGTGGCTTCGGGACAAGTCTCAGAGTGTCCTTCAGTGGCCCAGTCAGAGCCCGGACTTGAATCCGATCGAACATCTCTGGAGAGACCTGGAAATAGCTGTGCAGCAACGAACCCCATAAAACCTGACAGAGCTTGAGATGGGAGAAACTCCCCAAATACAGGTGTGCCAAGCTTGTAGCGTCATACCCAAGAAGACTCGAGGCAGTAATCGCTGCCAAAGGTGCTTCAACAAAGTACTGAGTAAAGGATCGGAATACTTGTGATATTTCAGTTTTGTATTTTTTTATACATTTGCCCAAAATTATGAAAACCTGTTTTTGCTTTGTCATTATGGGGTATTGTGGGTAGATTGATTGAATGTTTAAAACATAGAATATACCTGCAGTGAAGCCGCTCAACAACTACATCACATTAGTCATCTAACAGACTCCCATCCAGAGCGACACACAGAAGCAACCATGGAAAAACATTTTTTTAATCCATTTTAGAATAAGCCTGTAACGTAACAAAACGTGGAAAAAGTCAAGAGGTCTGATTACTTTCCGAATGCTCTTTATACTGTACATATAAAAACAGGTAAGCTTAACAGTACTATGTAAACATTGCTAAACTATCGTAAAGCTACAATGCAAAATACTTTCTAGATAATAATATTGATTAAGACATTGAAAGACTAACGTATCATTTACTAATTTTGCTGTCTGGTATAACAGTTCTATATAGTGTGAAAATGGGGACAGGCGGGTTGAGGGTGGGGGGCCAAAGGGGGGAGGAGGGGAGAGAAAAACGTTGTTTTACCAAACCCCCAAGGATGAAGAAGACCATGAATAGGCGTCCCAGGGTGGTTTTTGCATAGACATCCCCGTAGCCCACTGTTGACATAGTGACCATGAGCAAGTAGACACATTCCCAATAGGAAAGTGACTGGGAATTTTGGAAGTTTTCCCAAGGATCCCCTGAGTTTTCCACCTAAAAACGGGAGCGGGAAAGAGATTTGAACAGGGTAGAATGTCAGTCTTAAGCAAAAACATTGAAAGGATTTTGATCACAACCTCTGAAGCAGGTTCTATATGTTATGTGCATGCAGGTTCTCTAGGTTTGTCTTACCATCAACATGGTCTTAAGAGTCAATCAAGCCAGCATTGCAGAGTTTACACAGTAGCCAACAAACATGTCTTCCCGTGGACTAATGCATTTCCGGCGTGGTTGAGGATGCTGTGACACTACCAAGTACCTCCTCCACTGGTTAGTGCCTCCAGTTCGGAAACAAGTGAACTGAACTGAACACGACATGGTTCTGACACTTAGGGCAGCAGTTTGCAACAAAGGCCCTGCATATAACCTTCTCAACACAAGTTTGATTGAATCTGGCCCTGGTGAACTGTCGTGCTTTCACTCTGATCAGACAAAGCAGCATTTCTGGAACCTTAATATTGAGCTGATGCTGCCATCTAGTGTCAGGAGGTTAGTGGTATCCTCCTGCATGTTCTAATGCTGTATTAGTTGGTGTGTTATTGTACTGTTGGTTGAGCCATTGACATAAATGTACTGACAACTTGAGCCAGCTGTGTGTAAGAAATAAGAGAAAAACTGAAAAAAGGACAGACATTGTTGATTGATTGAGCTGTCATTTCAGTGATAAAAAGGACAGACATTGATCTGTAGTTCTACTGATTGATTAAAGCGCCCCTAACTCTTCATCATCACATGGAAACACCCTCTATTGGCCGGTCCGAAGGCAATCCCTAGCCCCCTCCCCTCGGGTGGCAGCACATCTGAACTGGGTGGGTGGGGGCTATACGAAGACGGCGCCCACCTAGCCTTTTTAACTAACATGCCGATTCCCAAATCAAGCCCGGGCCACTACCCCCTAGAACCTGCTGTGGATCTGAGAGGATCAGATAGGTTTAAGCAATATGGTCATTTTCTGCTTCACCTTGCCTTCAAAAAGGCTGGGGATTTTCATACAGTTACAGGCACTGAACATGTTGTATTTTGGTACTGGCAGAACTATTGCCGTAATGGGCGCTCTAGGGTACCCCAGCAACACGGCGCTCTAGGGTACCCCAGCAACACGGCGCTCTAGGGTAACCCAGCAACACGGCGCTCTAGGGTAACCCAGCAACACGGCGCTCTAGGGTACCCCAGCAACACGGCGCTCTAGGGTAACCCAGCAACACGGCGCTCTAGGGTAACCCAGCAACACGGCGCTCTAGGGTATCCCAGCAACACGGCGCTCTAGGGTAACACGGCGCTCTAGGGTATCCCAGCAACACGGCGCTCTAGGGTATCCCAGCGATAGTTTGTCACAAAAAACCTATACCGCAGTGTAGGTTATTTTTTTAAAGTACATTTTTAGTGCCCACAACTCTATATATTTTGTTCCGTATTGCTTACATACCTATCCGATCGTTTCGGACATACAGGAGTCCCCGGGGGGTAGGGGGTAGGGGTTGGTCAGGGACCCTTCAGCACTTCAGATCTGCCACACATCCAGGGGGAAGGGAGGGGCTAGAGGTTGTTTTCGGACCAAGCGTTAGGAGTTCTCACCTCCCTTACTCCCCCCGTAGCCCAACCCCCCCGCCCAGCCACTTACCAAATGTATGAATCCGGCAGCTGTTAGCCATGTGCTTATGAAGATGGAACACAGGTTCACCAGCTTGATGGAATTGCTGGGTAGAATAAGAACCATAAAAATCTCTCAAAGAGATCCAGACCAGGTAAGGGTGACAGAAAGAGAATAATGTAATGGGAGAGGCTCATCTATTGGGTCTGAGATGGTGAGGCTAGAAAACACCTGGCTTAGGTTGTCAAGTACCGTACTGTCCTGTACATGTACTCTCTGCTCCTGTCATTATTTTATCATTACGTCAAGTTCTGTCTTTATGTCTGGCATGGTATGCCAGTAAGATGCTAAATAAAATGTAAGATGCAAATAAAAAATTATAAAACAAAATGTTCTATTCTTTTCTCTTTCGCTAAGCCAGGAAATGAATGGGACTGTGGGTCTCTAGGGGGGTGGGATCAGGTCAAAAACAAAAATGCAATAAAACCAAACAAAATTCATTAATCTGAAAGGGATTACTCTATTGAACTGCTAAGAACGTACATTATGTCATGACAGCTTTTGTGGAATGCTGTTGCCAGCACTCTAACCATCATCTTGTGTTGTTTCCTACATATAGTCAACAGCTACTGTAGTGTCTATTCTTGCCCTGGTGTAATATGGAACGTGTCAAGCTTTAGTTCAGGATCGGTCTACATTCATCATACACTTTCCCTTTCCCTCCATCTCTTTCTCCTTCCCTCACTATCTCACCCTCACCTGTACCTGAGGGCTAAACCACAGAAAGAGAGGATTACTGTACATTACTCAACGTCTCTGTGTTTACAGTGTTAAGAGCCCAGAAAGGACAGGAGAGGCACGCTGGGCCAAACAGTCATCAAGAGACAACCTCAGTGACACTTTACTGTACAGTCCTGCTATTTACTCAGCCACTACATGGGAAAATGAATGTTCAAATACATAGTGATTACATAACAATTTCAGATGACATGAGTGAGATTCATTGGAACAAGCACCATGGGAGCTACTATATGTAACATTTACACCAGGGAGCTACTATATGTAACATTTGTACCAGGGAGCTACTATATGTAACATTTACACCAGGGAGCTACTATATGTAACATTTGTACCAGGGAGCTACTATATGTAACATTTGTACCAGAGAGCTACTATATGTAACATTTGTACCAGGGAGCTACTATATGTAACATTTGTACCAGGGAGCTACTATATGTAACATGTGTACCAGGGAGCTACTATATGTAACATTTACACCAGGGAGCTACTATATGTAACATTTGTACCAGGGAGCTACTATATGTAACATTTACACCAGGGAGCTACTATATGTAACATTTGTACCAGGGAGCTACTATATGTAACATTTGTACCAGGGAGCTACTATATGTAACATTTGTACCAGAGAGCTACTATATGTAACATTTGTACCAGGGAGCTACTATATGTAACATTTGTACCAGGGAGCTACTATATGTAACATGTGAACCAGGGAGCTACTATATGTAACATTTACACCAGGGAGCTACTATATATAACATTTGTACCAGGGAGCTACTGTATGTAACATTTACACCAGGGAGCTACTATATGTAACATTTGTACCAGGGAGCTACTATATGTAACATTTGTACCAGGGAGCTACTATATGTAACATTTGTACCAGGGAGCTACTATATGTAACATTTGTACCAGGGAGCTACTATATGTAACATGTGTACCAGGGAGCTACTATATGTAACATTTGTACCAGGGAGCTACTATATGTAACATTTGTACCAGGGAGCTACTATATGTAACATTTGTATCAGGGAGCTACTATATGTAACATTTGTACCAGGGAGCTAGTATATATAACATTTGTATCAGGGAGCTACTATAAATGCTCAATGCATCCTTTTTGAAGAGTTGTTACCACATAAGTTTAAATGTCTTAGTATAAGTCTGGAACAGGACTGTAAAATAAAGTGTTACAGCAGTGTCCAGAGAGAGTCTAGAGAGCAAACCTGACCCGAGCTTCTATGTCAGATGGATTCTGTAGATAGTTGTGGTGCTACCGTGCTGGAGTGGTGGCGGTAGTCCAATGAAAGCCCTATACTTACCTTGTTTTTAAGATATTCAAAAACTGTAAAATTTCTGAGAACTGTATCAATCTCAAGGCTCTCAGGAATCTTAAGCCTGAGAGAGAGAGAGAGAGAGAGAGAGAGAGAGAGAGAGAGAGAGAGAGAGAGAGAGAGAGAGAGAGAGAGAGAGAGAGAGAGAGAGAAATAAAGGTTAATAATCAGACATAAAATGATAGTGTTTTACAGTGTGGCCTGTCGCCTATAAGAAGGATATACTGTAATGTACTGTCATGTACTGTAAACTGTGTGTCCTACATGTGTCTGAGTCCAGGGGTTAGAGAAACAATGCAACACCTGCCTCAATACCAGTTTACATAACACCAATATATTCCCTGCTCTGATCTACCGTGTGTGTGTGTGTGTGTGTGTGTGTGTGTGTGTGTGTGTGTGTGTGTGTGTGTGTGGTGTGTGTGTGTGTGTGTGTGTGTGTGTGTGTGTGTGTGTGGTGTGTGTGTGTCCGTGTGCCATGCATACCAATGTGTATTTCTATTCATTCTGGATGGATTAACTTACACTAGTAGTGACTGAGGTTAACAGGGCAGGACGATGTTAAACATTTACTTGTCCAATCTCTTTGTATTTTTGGGGATCTGTTCATAGTTTAATTCATGGTTGATACCAGTGGAGGCTGGTGGGAGGAACTATAGGAGGAAAGGCTCATTATAATGGCTGGACTGGAATAAATGGAACGGGGTAAAACATGTGGTTTCCATATGTTTGATACCGTTCCATTTATTCCATTCCAGCCATTATGAGCCTGTCCTCCTATAGCTCCTCACACCAGCCTCAACTGATGGAGACATCTGTAAACAAAATAGTTCTCTCCTGCGTACAGTGAGAAAGTGCTTGGAACTATCATGCAGCAAGACCATACAACACATAAAACTGCAAGCCTCATCACACGTAACAGCTACAGTACCACAAGTATTTGTATACACGGGCCATGCGGGAATCAAACCCACACCCAGATGCTACCATCACCTTTCCCCCCCCCAACAAACTAAGCCATTGGAATCACACTGCAGAGTAAAGAATAAGAATCATAACCACAATGAGAGGCTCCATACCCTTCCCAAACCTTGGTCCTTACAGCATTTGGAGAGAACTAGATAAATTCTTTGAACATGGCCCAGACCCCATGTTCTACCATTCTTATCCCATTTTAAGAGGAAGTGTAGATTGTGATTCCTACTTGTATAAACTATGTTTAAACAGACAGGACCACAGTTTGACTATGGCCCATGGATCTCTATTGTCACCCCATATGGAAAGGAAGCGTATACTGGACGAGCCAGACTGTTTGAACATGACCCAGACACCATATATTCTACCATTCTTACCCCCACAGAGTAACTATGGCACTAGATCTTTATTCTTACCCCATTTGCAGAGAAAGCTCAGAGAGGTCCAGAGACCAAGATATGGTCTCTTCTGCCTCTCCTTCTCCATAGCCATCCCATGCGGCCCCAACCTCACCCTGTACCCTTTCTGAAACAACTCTCCACACGATTTTCTACGCCTGAACGTGTCTCCACAAGCCTCGGAGCGAGGAGCGCCACCGCGTGGACCCCGGTACATCAGAAGCTTAGTAGGGATCATCGCTACCGATCACAGATACTTAGTTATCTATTGTAGTGCGTCAGGTAGTTTCTGTTTGGGGTCCTTGTCTTTCTGTAAAGTGGGACCAAGGTGTAGATCTTCAGTTATAAGGTCCTACAGTTGTATTCTTCAGTTCTAAGGTCCAACACTGTGGGTTCAAGCGTGTCTCAAAGGAAGAGATGAAGAAGAAGTTCTTAAAGGAAGCAATGGATTCAAAAAGATTATTGTTCTTCTTTGGAAGATAGACAAGTTGAGGTTTTCCAGGTAGAATGAAAGAGATAAAACAAAACACCCCCCAAGCTAAGACAAGGTACAACCCTAGTGCCGGTGAATAACCTTCGCCGAGGTTCCAAAAGGTCAGTTTCCACCAGAAACGTGTGTATAGAAAAACCTGACAAAAGGTCCAGAATCAAGCGCTATGCGTGCTTAAGAGAACACCAGACAGACTAAGTGACAGTCAGGTAAACAGACACCAAGACTCTGCACCTGTCTAGTACAAACTGTATCCTGGTCTGATATGAACTGTGATACAGTAGAGGCTCTATCCCTGTATTGTCATTGTGTTAATAATCTGAACAGCCCAAACAGATTTCATTTTGGCCTCTTTGTTGTACCTACAGAGAGTCATGTGGATTCTCAACCACCAATAAGGTGCCGTGTTCAGAGGTGAGGCGTTTTATAACTGCCTGAAGCAATCCAGGGATTTAGAGCGAGAGGTGAAGTAATAATCTGTATTTAATCACAAGTGCCGTGCTGTCACTAGCAGATATCAGATGGGTGGACAGTATCTACAGTACACTGGGATAAAGCGGAATGGAGGTTTGTGGATAGTAATGGCGCCGGAGGGGATGGCTGCCATTTTACGGGCTCCTAACCAACTGTGCTATTTTGTGTTTTTTTTGCATTGTTTGTAACTTATTTAGTACATAATGTTGCTGCTACCATCTCTTATGACCGAAAATAGTTTCTGGATATCAGAACAGCGATTACTCACCTAGAACTGGACAAATGTTTTTTCTTTAATGAGTGCAAAGCGAAGGACATACTGCTTCTCCGAGACCAGGCCCAAATCCCCCTTATTTGTGTGAAGAAAAGACGGAAATACAGGGGGTGGAGATTGGGGTGCCTTATTAGAATTCGTCGCCGAGTGGGTAACCAGCCATCTGTTTAATTGGCCAACGTGCAATCACTGGAGAATAAACTGGATGATCTCCGTTCGAGACTATTCTACCAATGGGACATTAAAAACTGTCAAATCTTATGCTTCACGAGTCGTGGCTGAACGACAACATGGATAATATACATTTGGCTGGGGTTTCCGTGCATTGGCAGGACAGGACAGCTACGTCTGGTAAGACGAGGGGTGGGGGTGTGTGTCTATTTGTCAATAACAGCTGGTGTGCAATGTCTAATATTAAGAAAGTCTCGAGGTATTGCTCGCCTGAGGTAGAGTACCTCATTACAAGCTGTAGACCACACCATCTATATTTTTTGTAGCCATCTATTTACCATCCACAAACCGATGCTGGCTCTAAGACCGCACTCAACGAGTTGTATAAGGCCATAAGCAAACAAGAAAATGCTCATCCAGGCACTCCTAGTGGCCGGGGATTTTAATGCAGGCAGACTTAAATCCATTTTACCTCATTTCTCCCAGCATGTCACATGTGCAACCAGAGGGTGGGGGGGGGGGGACTCTAGACCACCTTTTCTCCACACACAGAGATGCGTACAAAGCTCTCCCTCACCCTCCATTTGGCAAAGCTGACCATAATTCTATCCTCCTGATTCCTACATACAAGCAAAAACTAAAGCAGGAAGTACCAGTGACTCGCTCAATACAGAAGAGGTCAGATGACGCGGATGCTAAGCTACAGGACTGTTTTGCTAGCACAGACTGGAATATGTTCCGGAATTCATCCAATGGCAATGAGGAGTATACCACCTCAGTCAACGGCTTCATCAATACAGTGCATTCGGAAAGTATTCAGACCCCTTGACATTTTCAACATTTTGTTATGTTACAGCCTTATTCTAAAATGGATTAAATACCAAAAAATCCTCAACAATCTACACACAATATCCCATAATGACAATTGAAAACAGGTTTTTAGAAATGTATGCTGTTACGTTCCCCAGTTTCTGTGATGTTTTGGGTTTGTATGTGTTTGTATATGTTTCAGGAAATGGCTTCCTGGATTCCCATACGCAGCTGATTGGTCGGCCCCATTGCAGATTGGAGCTGTGATCCGCCCTCTCGTCAGAGGATACAGCTGTCTACAATTACCGACTCCTTCGGCAGCTTTAAAAGCCAGTGTTCCTTTGTTAGGAAAGAGGGAGCTTCTTTGTCCTGTGTTGGTTGTTGTTCAGAGACAGTTTTTGTTAAGTATTTTGTAGCCGCTACTTCTGAGGTATGTGTATGCCAAAGGACACTGTGTTTGTGATTTGTTCCCAGGGGGGAAGGGGAAGGCACCTTGGGAGTACTTAGGCAAGAGGCCTGCGGGCATACATATACCCGTAGTACGTACTCTGTCTATGCATACTAGGTAAGACCTGGGCGGACCACCCCCTGTATTTTGGTTAGCGCGCCAGATGGCGTTAAGGTTAGGTAAGTAGTGGGTAGGTAAGTAACGTAGGAGAGGGGACTCTAACTTTTACTTTCTTTGCTTTGGTTCCATCCAGCCCCTTTCCCCCACATTCCCGTGATAAGAAAATAAATTCCCAGTAAACGGTAATATTCTCTGCCTCTGTCATCCTTACTCGCACCTACAATCACATAACTCTTTCACTCCACGGGGAGTTGAGTGTAGCAGGGTGTTGCATTCCCTCCTGCAAGAGGTGTAAATAACATATGCAAATAAAAAACAGAAATACCTCATTTACATAAGTATTCAGAAACTTTTCTATAAGACTCGAAATTGAGCTCAGGTGCATCGTGTTTTCATTGATCATCCTTGAGATGTTCCTTCAACTTGATTGGAGTCCACCTTTGGTAAATTTAATTGATTGAACATGATTTGGAAAGGCACACACCTGTCTATATAAGGTCCCACAGTTGACAGTGCATGTCAGAGCAAAAACCAAGCCATGAGGTTGAAAGAATTGTCCATAGAGCTCAGAGACAGGATTGTGTCAAGGTACAGATCTGGGGAAGGGTACTAAAAATGTTTTACAGCATTGAAGGTCCCCAAGTACACAGTGGCTCCATCATTCTTAAATAGAAGAAGGTTAGAACCACCAAGACTCTTCCTAGAGCTGGCCGTCCAGCCAAACTGAGCAATCAGGGGAGAAGGGCCTTGGTCAGGGAGGTGACCAAGAACCCAATGGTCACTCTGACAGAACTCTAGAGTTCCTCTGTGGAGATGGGAAAACCCTCCAGAAGGACAACCATCTCTGCAGCCCTCCACCAATCAGGCCTTTATGGTAGAGTGGCCAGACGGAAGCCACTCCTCAGTAAAAGGCACATGACAGCCTGCTTAGAGTTTGCCAAAAGGCACCTAAAGACTCTCAGACCATGAGAAACAAGATTATCCGGTCTGATGAAACCAAGTTTGAACTCTTTGGCGTTGGAAGGTTCACCTTCCAACCCGACAACACAGGTATGGCTTCGGGACAAGTCTCTGAATGTCCTTGAGTGGCCCAGCCAGAGCCCGGACTTAAACCCGGTCTAACATCTCTGGAGAGACCTGAAAATAGCTGTGCAGCACCACTCCCCATCCAACCTGACAGAGCTTGAGATGATCTGCAGAGAAGAATGGGAGAAACTCCCCAAATACAGATGTGCCAAGCTTGTAGCATCATACACAAGAAGACTCGAGGCTGTAATCGCTGAAAAAAGGTACTGAGTAAAGGGTCTGAATACTTACGTAAATTTGATATCTCAGTTTGTATTTTTTTATACATTTGCAAAAATGTCTAAAAACCTGTTTTTGCTTTGTCATTATGGGGTATTGTGTGTAGATTGATGAGCGGGAAAAACAATTTAGAATAAGGCTGTAAAGGGGCCTGAATACTTTCCGAAGGCACTATAAGTGCATCAACAACGTCATCCCTCAGTGACCGTACGTACAAATACCAACCAGAAGCCATGGACTACAGGCAACATCCGCACCGAGCTAAAGGCTAGAGCTGCCGCTTTCAAGGAGCGGGACACTAATCCGGACGCTTATAAGAAATCCTGCTATGCCCTCAGACGAACCATCAAACAGGCAAAGCGTCAGTACAGGACTAAGATTGAATCTTACTAGACCGGCTCTGACGCTCGTCGGATGTGGCAGAGCTTTGAAAGGCTGGTCATGGCTTATATCAACACCATCATCCCGGAAACCCTAGACCCACTCCAATTTGCATACCGCCCCAACAGATCCACAGATGACGCAATCTCAATCGCACTCCACCCTGCCCTTTCACACCTGGACAAAAGGAGTGAGACTACTGTTCATTGACTAGAGCTCAGCGTTCAACACCCTAGTGCCCACAAAGCTCATCACTAAGCTAATGACCCTGGGACTAAACACCTCCCTCTGCAACTGGATCTTGGTCTTCCTCACGGGCCGCCCCCAGGTGGAAAGGGTAGGCAACAACACATCTGCCACGCTGATAGTCAACACGGGGTACAGGGGTGCATGCTTAGTCCCCTCCTGTACTCCCTATTCACCCACGACTGCGTGGCCAAACACAACTCCAACACCATCATTAAGTTGGCTGACGACACAACAGTGGTGGGCTTGATCACCGACAACGATGAGACAGCCTATAGGGAGGAGGTCAGAGACCTGGCAGTGTGATACCAGAACAACAACCTCTCCCTCAACGTAAGCAAGACAAAAGAGGCTGATCGTGGAACATTTTTCTAAGACTCCAGTCACCCAAGTCATAGACTCTCTGCTACCGCATGGCAAGTGGTAGCGGAGCGCCAAGTCTAGGTCCAAAAGGCTCATTAACAGCTTCTACCCCCAAGCCATAAGACTGCTGAACAATTAATCAAATGGCCACCGGACTATTTACATTGACACCCCCCCCCCCCCCCCTTGTTTTTACATTGCTGGTACTTGCTGTTTATTATCTATGTAGTCACCTCACCCCTACCTACATGCACAAATTACCTCGACTAACCTGTATCCCCGCACATTGACTCGGTACCGGTACCCCTGTATATAGCCTCGTTATTGTTATTTTATTGTGTTACTTTTTATTTTTTTAAATGGACTTTAGTTTATTTAGGAAATATTTTCTTAACTCTATTTCTTGAACTGCATTGTTGGTTAAGGGCTTGTAAGTAAGCATTTCACTGTAAGGTCTACACCTTACAAATACATCTTGATTTGATTTGTATTGACTTCAACTCAGAGCAATAGAGCCATCTGTACTACTGAAGAGGTACAGAAAGAGGACAGGAGTGATCAAATCGCTCTGGGTAGTTGGAGGAGCCACATCGAATCCGAACTCATGTCAACAACAACACTTAGTATTCCCGAAGCTAACGTGCTAACCATTTCCCTACCAAGACCATTGGTTCTTGTTGGGCAAGTGCAACACTAGGTTTTAGGGCAAGTGACGTCACTGCATGATGGCTACTAGCATATGCTAAATAGCCCGCATCTGCTACACATGCAACAACACTGCATGTAACATAATCCAAATCTGTGGGTATGTGCACTGCCAAGCCCCCTCCCCTCTGTCACGTGACTGACAGTAGAAACACACACTGGAGCCTTTTATCAATCAGCTGCCTAGGCATGACCATGTTTCAACACGGATAATACCCTGTCCAGCCAGTAAGGATTATAGCCCCCCCGCACACACACACACACTAGAGGACTAAGGGGAATACACACACAGATACTGTACTAGAGTCAGTAAGCAGAGCACAAGGCTTCAGAGATCAAAACAGACAGTATACTAACATCACCAGCAGAGGGCAGTAGTGATGTGGATATGTCATTTGGCGAGATATGGATGGTACATTGGCTCCAGTAGTCTGTGTGTGGAAGTAATATGGGATATTATGTAATATGGCTTTAATTTTAAAAGCGGGGTTGAGCTTTTACAACACTGCTTATACCTTCTTCTATGAGGGCATTTGCATGTATTTTGTTTTACCCTGACATCGTATTATAAGCTCTATATAGTTACTCCTATTTTTCCACAGGACCCTACACTACCCTATATCATTTCAAAGCTGCCTTACCATCCTCCGCAAGCTCTGTTCTTTCTACAGTGAAGCCCTAGTAGGACTGAAATGACTTGTGTAGATGGGGTGGAAGGGTTGGGGCTCTGGAGCTAACAGCAAGCTAGCATCTTTCAAAGCGCTAATCAGAGGAGGCTGGTGAGGGGAAGACGGTTCACAAAAAATGAACGGATGTGTTTGAGACCATTCCATTAATTCCGTTCCAGCCATTACTATGAGCCAGTCCTCCCCATTTAATGTGCCACCAGCCACCACTACAGCTAATCAACACCACTAGCCTGGCTATGGCCCTCTCTCTCAAGGGAGGGACACCCACTTCAAGTCATTTAAGAAGATGGTGTCTTACTTCCAGGAGGAACACTGCATGTCCTTTTACATTAGCCACACGTTTCTCTACCCTCTTAATTAACGGCCAAATTGCAAAATGGGAATGAACATTACTGTGAAATGACAAATACATAGAGTAGGATAGATAGAGAATTTTCTCCTGTGGCTCAGTTGGTAGAGCATGATGCTTGCAACACCAGGGTTGTGGGTTCGATTCCCACGGGTACCAGTGTGAAAATAATCAACATTTATGCACTCACTACTGTAAGTCGCTCTGGATAGGAGTGTCTGCTAAATGACTAAAATGTTGAATAGAGCAGAGCTACTGCAGTGCAGAACCTCTTCATTTTATTTTCAGTAATGGAGTCCAGTGGTTCTCTTGTTTAAGAAAACCAGTGGAAGTTTCTCAGGCAGTTCCGTGAGAACAACTGGTAGTGTGTGTGTGAGTGTGTGTGTGTGTGTGTGTGTGTGTGTGTGTGTGTGTGTGTGTGTGTGTGTGTGTGTGTGTGTAACATAGCTTTTAGTCACAGAGAGAGAGAAAACTGAATGAGTTAAAACTGTTAACACTGTCATTGTTTGCCTCTCCAACAGACGACAAAACAGAATTAGTGAGATGGAAATAGTATTGATGTCCATCAAGACAAAGACAAATCACTGATTATGGATCCATCTCTATTGATTACAGTCAAGCCATTACAATTCTGTCAACGTCCCTTCTCACTGGATCTCAACTCAATAGAGATGGACATGTGAGGACATGTCACCAACCACTGGACAGATTATTCATACATGTTGGATCTAGATGTAACATCTACCTGATAACACATCTACAGTAGCAGATCTATCATTACACTTTCTATCTATAGTCATTGGATTCTGTCCTGTCATCAATCATTGTCATGTTGCTAGAATTTGACACGTTTCTTATTTCCTGCAAACCTCTGATTTGTGTCCAGTACCAGCTCATCCTAATAATAACCTGGCCTAATACATTTACATCGTCATTTTAGTTATTTAGCAGGCGCTCTTATCCAGAGCGACTTACAGTTGGTGCATTCATCTTAAGACAACTAGGTGGGACAACCACATATCACAGGCATAGAAAGTACATTTTTCCTCAGTAATGCAGCTATCAGTAGAGTCAGAACTAGAAGGGGGGGTCAAGTGCAAGGGGTGGTTAACATGTTGTTTGTTTTGGGGGGGGGGGGGGGGGTTGGGGGGGGGGCGGGGGTCATGGTGAGGAGAAGGATTATTTAAGATACTGTTTCAGATGTTTTCGAAAGATGGGTAGTACCCTGCTTAATACCCTGTACCCTGCCTAATACCCTGTCCCCAGCTAATAATACCCTGTACGCTGCCTAATACCCTGTACCCTGCCTAATACCCTGTCCCCTGCATAATACCCTGTCCCCAGCTAATAATACCCCCTGTGATATCAACCAGTTGATAATGGAGAGTTTGGCCTATGTGTTATGGCACAATAGCACAGTGTAGGCCAATCACACACACACACACACACACACATACATTATGGCACAGTATATTGTAGTGTGGACCCAGTCAATGGATCGCTGGGACAGTAATATCTGTTGCTACGTAATGTGACGTACACAAATATGCATGGTCATTTTTGAAATGTTTTATTTAGTTTGTTATTTTATGGAGCCATCCCTTGTATAATTTTGTAGGCCTCCCAGGTACTGAATTTTGCATTGAAAGTAATGTATATATTTACTGTCGCTAGGGGGAGCTGTGACGTCAATGGGGAGCGTTAGTGGGATCTGAGGTCTTGGATGTTGCTTCTTCAATCTTGGGAAATGCCTAATACTGAACACTACACTATCTTTTCTCCATCTCATCATTCCACTCTGTTAATTCAGGTATGTAATGCGCAAAAGTGCAATATGACTCATGAAATATTGAGATAACATGGTTAACTACATAGTCCATGAGTTTGGTGATGTTTGAAGGCAACTGAAGGAAGTTTAACTGAGTGAAAAACTGGTTGGTATTTTCCACATTATAAGTAATGGGGGTTTGCTAGGTTGCTAATGGTTTATATGTAAGAAAAGGGAATAAGACTTTTTTCAACAAGGTTTTTAGCTCCTATTTGTTTTATTTCCAATGAACAAAGGCTCAGTTTACTTCAGGAAATATATGTAAATATGCGATGTGACTATAAAATGTGCTCACATGTTGATGGTTTAGAATGTAACGGTTGTAGCATTGTTTAGCACAGCCTCCAGTCATTTGTAGCTTTATGGAAATTGACACTGCTAGTACAGTGAGCTAGGTATAATGTAATGTAGCCTCTTATGGTACAATTTCATGGTTTTACATGCCAAATAGCTTTTGTTGCTAGATGCTAAATACTACTGATTGAATAGCCTCAGATTCAAATCAAATCAAATTTTATTTGTCACATACACATGGTTAGCAGATGTTAATGCGAGTGTAGCGAAATGCTTGTGCTTCTAGTTCCAACAATGCAGTAATATCCAACGAGTAATCTAACCTAACAATTTCACAACAATTACCTCATACATACAATATGCACTATTAATTTAGCTATAGCGAGAGAGGTAAAAGGTGAATGTGTAGATGTATGGAGAATTTTGATACACAAAATGGAATGTGAAAAGACTTATACTACAATGCAGTTGTAATGTATAATTGATTTTGACAAAATAAAAAAAGTTTCACAAAAAAAAAACTTGGAGTATGCCTAATACTGAACCCTACTAACTTTGCTCCATCTCATCATACCACCCTGTCAATTCAGGTCAGTTATCTGCTGACCACGTCTCAGTCCGAGGCATTTAACAGTAACACACCCTTAAAACACGCAATCACACGGCAATAAACACACATGCAATACACGCTAGTGCAAACACACATTCTATTTCACACGTGGTGTGTGTGTGGGACCGTATCAAATCAGATGACCCTGAAATACACTATCTGACGCACAGAAAGCCTCAACCCTCCTCTATGCAAACACAAACCCAGTGTGACGCGAGTGGGCTTTTCGAGGGTGTATTCTTCTGTGCTATCTGACACATTCTCAGTGGTAAAATTATACTTTTTTTCCATCTCACTGGCTTCCCCAGTATGAATAGATGTTAGATAAATAAATACATAATTTATGAATGCATATTCATGGTGAGTAGAGGGAAATCTAGGCCATCCTCCCAGTTGCCTTTTCAAATACCTCCAGAAATAGGGGGCTGGTTAGACCCAGATAGTAGGATTCAGGATTCATTGCAGAGGAGAGCTACCTCCCAGTAAACAATCTGGTTACTTCTGCATTCCAAGAACGTTTGTAGGGACCTTCTCAAAAAGTTAAAATGGCAACTTCTTATTTATTTCTCTTTATTTCTATGAACTACAAAAATCTCTGAAACTGGAAACACTTATCTCCCTCACTAGCTTTAAGCACCAGCTGTCAGAGCTGTACATAGCCCATCTATAATTTAGCCCAAACAACTACCCCTTCCCCTACTGTATTTATTTATTTTGCTCCTTTGCACCCCATTATTTCTATTTCTACTTTGCACTTTCTTCTACTACAAATCTACCATTCCAGTGTTTTACTTGCTATATTGTATTTACTTTGCCACCATGGCCTTTTTTGCCTTTACCTCCCTTATCTCACCTCATTTGCTCACATTGTATATAGACTTATTTTTCTACTGTATTATTGACTGTATGTTTGTTTATTCCATGTGTAACTCTGTGTTGTTGTATGTGTCGAACTGCTTTGCTTTATCTTGGCCAGGTCGCAATTGTAAATGAGAACTTGGTCTCAACTTGCCTACCTGGTTAAATAAAGGTGAAATAAATAAATAAAATAAACATTTCTGAATAAAATTGCCAACTTCAACATTTTTACCAAATTGGTACTCCATTGTAACCTTCCCTGATGTCACAGAAACTGTCACGACTTCCGCTGAAGTCGGGTCCTCTCCTTGTTCGGGCGGCGCTCGGCGGTCGGCGTCGCCGGTCTTCTAGCCACCATCGATCCACTTTTTATTTTCCATGTGTTTTGTCTTGTTTTTCCTCACACCTGGTTTCAATTCCCTCAATCACTTGTTGTGTATTTAACCCTCTGTTCCCCCCATGTCTTTGTGTGGGATTGTTTATTGTAAGTGCTTGTGCACGTGTTGATTGGTGCGCGATGGGTTTTTGTACCCATATCTTGTTATTTTTATGCCGTTGGTTTTGCTATTAAACTGCTCCGGCTATTACCAAGTTCTGCTCTCCTGCGTCTGACTTCCCTGCCACCGGTTACGCACCCCTTACAGGAACGTTCACTGTTGGCTGGTCTCTAACTGTTTTTTACATCAGACTACAGACTACCGTTTTAATGTATGGCAAAGCAGAGAATGGCTAATTATTAAATCCAGTCTGTCATAGACCACCATTTCAACCTTTTTCATCATTCTACAGCTAGTTAACGCTAACAGTAGCATCCCCACGCTACTGCTGCATAGCCTACTGAGAAAAATAAGCCATTACACAATCCAGACCATTGTATGTTTCCCAGGCTGCACCTATTGTTAAATGTGGAGGACACTGCACGGAGAAGGTCCAATAGATGTGAATTTAGAAGTGTCATGACACCATATTCATCATATTTCAGGTACAATACTTCATCACAGAAAGACTTCTGTCACACTGCTCTAAGTCACTGAGTCATTGTAGAGAGATGGAGAGAAATATAGAGAGGGAGAGTGAAAAAGGTCAATTCTTACCCAGCCAGCTCCTATTCAAGTAGACCGATACGAAGACAGGAGGAACAGTGAAGAAGTCCACCACTGAGTTGACCTCCAGCCAGAACCACAGCTTATCATTGGCTGCTATGAACTGAAGAAGAAATAGAACGGTAACACTTCACTTAAAGCCTGGAAAACAAAGAAGACTACACTCTAAGGTCCTTTAAAAAGCTACTTTATGTCAAATGTCAATAAATAAACTCTGCTTCATGTTTTCTTTCCTTGCTTACTTCATAGTATCGCAATACTGGTATTGTGACAACCCTAATTGATGCAGTTATAATGTGTTATAAGACTTATCTTTGTTTGCTATGAACTAAGGGGAGACAAATTCATGTTGGTAAAATTTTCCTTTAAGTCCATGCTGCAGGTTACATTTGTTACCAACATGAATTCTTGCTTCTATATCTTGCCTCAGTTCACAGTACAATGACTTATGATGCCATTATAATGCATTAAAACAGTTATCGTGAGCATGTATGACCGCTTTGTAATGCGCTATTATCATCTTATAAAGATCACGACAATGAAAAAATGTCAAGTCTATCTAATCCTCGTATTATATAGAGGTCATGCATAGTTCATGTTTTATTTTTAACCTTATCAATATAGCAACACAATACATGCATTTTAATTTCATATACTGTATCTAAAGAGTACCTTGGAATCTAACATACTGAACTAAAGTTGCCAGTAGAACAGTTCAGTTCTATAAAACATAACGACCAGGCTAGGGCCAACCTCTTGATCAGTTTCCCGGCATCGTCCCCTGACATACAGCATGTTGTTTGTGAATAGATCTTAGTCAGTGATGTGATTCATGTGGAGTCGTGACTGCCATAAGCAGCTTAGGACTTTATTTATTAATTGAGGGTTTCAGGCAGAGAGAGAGAGAGAGAGAGAGAGAGAGAGAGAGAGGGGAGAAAGAGGAGAGAGAGAGAAAGAGAGAGAGAAAGAGAGAGAGAAGAGAGAGAGAAGAGAGAGGGAGAGAGAAGAAAGAGGAGAGAGAAGAGAGAGAAGAGAGAAGAGAGAGAGAGAGAGAGAGAGAGAGAAGAGAAGAGAGAGAGAAGAGAGCGAGAGAGAGAAGAGAGAGAGAGAAGAAAGAGAGAGAGAAGAGAGGAGAGAGAGAAGAGAGAGGGGAGAGAGAAGAGAGAGGGGAGAGAGAGAGAGAGAGAGAGAGAGAAAGAGGGGGGAGAGAAAGAGGAGAGAGGGGAGAGAGAGAGGAGAGAGAGAGAGAGGAGAGAGGGGAGAGGGGGGAGAGAGAGAGAGAGAGAAGAGAAGAGAGAGAGAAGAGAGAGAGAGAGAGAGAGAAGAGAGAGAGAGAAGAGAGAGAGAGAGAAGAGAGAGAGAGAAGAAAGAGAGAGAGAAGAGAGGAGAGAGAGAAGAGAGAGGGGAGAGAGAGAGAGAGAGAAAGAGGGGGGAGAGAAAGAGGAGAGAGGGGAGAGAGAGAGGAGAGAGAGAGAGAGGGGAGAGGGGGGAGAGAGAGAGGGGGGGGAGGGGGAGATAGAGGTAGGTAGGTAGGTAGGTAGGTAGGTAGGTAGGTAGGTAGGTAGGTAGGTAGGTAGGTAGGTAGGTAGGTAGGTAGGTAGGTAGGTAGGTAGGTAGGTAGGTAGGTAGGTAGGTAGGTAGGTAGGTAGGTAGGTAGGTAGGTAGGTAGGTAGGTAGGTAGGTAGGTAGGTAGGTAGGTAGGTGTGGTAATAGGGCTTTAGTACTTACCCGTAGCCCAAAGTAGAGGAGGAAGAAGACATTGAAGAACATGTCGATCTGTAACGTGAAATCTTTGTAGAAATTCTGACAGGATTCTATGGGACTGTGAAAGAGAGAGAAAAGGAAGAAATCGTCACATTAATAGTCATACTCTACTACAATAATATATGTCACATTAATAGACATACTCTACTACAATAATATATGTCACATTAATAGACATACTCTACTACAATAATATATGTCACATTAATAGACATACTCTACTACAATAATATATGTCACATTAATAGACATACTCTACTACAATAATATATGTCACATTAATAGACATACTCTATTACAATAATATATGTCACATTAATAGACATACTCTACTACAATAATATGCGTCACATTAATAGACATACTCTATTACAATAATATATGTCACATTAATAGACATACTCTACTACAATAATATGCGTCACATTAATAGACATACTCTATTACAATAATATATGTCACATTAATAGACATACTCTACTACAATAATATGCGTCACATTAATAGACATACTCTATTACAATAATATATGTCACATTAATAGACATACTCTACTACAATAATATATGTCACATTAATAGTCATACTCTATTACAATAATATGGGTCACATTAATAGACATACTCTACTACAATAATATATGTCACATTAATAGACATACTCTATTACAATAATATGTCACAGTTTGGGGTACCACACGTAGCCAGTGGATTTCAAAAGGTGAAAACAGTAGAAACCTGCCCACTACTGTGTATTCCCAAGTGTTGACAGAATACAGCAAGCATTAACAAGTCTTTACACATCTTTATTCATCCCACTGGGGCAATTAGTTTCAGGACTGCTGTGAATCAGACAACATACAACAACAGAACAGACCGAACAGTGTGCGGGTATTGACAATAAAACAAGTTGTGGCTTATGTCAACGGCAAAAAAAGCCTGCAACAAAACCCATGTGTGTATATTGTCCTGTCTTACCTTTAGTATACATATCCCATAAAGAAGGTACATGGCTCTTTGCAATCAGCAAGGTGGTACAGTATAGTATAGTAGCTAGCCTAGTTAGCTAGCTAGCATGCTGCTTCCTCTCTCCTCAGGAGAGCCAAACTATGAATAATGAGGAAAAATCCATCTCATCTGTCACATAATCCATCTTTATGTTTATATTATGATTAACCATTAAGGAAGTGGATGCTTTTAACAAAGCAATAGTAGCCAAAATGCCACTAAATTCTTCATTATGGTAGAACAGTGTTTTTTTTCATGGAAAATTGGACATCAAATTCACCACAGTGGTTGTGAGCAACAGATATTAATATTCATTATGGGAGTTGTTTGCCTATGGGAATGTATAGGCTCATTTAGACAGTCAACAGTGAAGGATAGCCTCTCCTCACAGCAAAACGAATGGCTTTAAACAGGTGTATAGAGAGGCTCAGTGGAAGAGGGAGAATGGGGTTTGAATGGCTCCCAGGGGTGGAAGACAAGAGAGAGAGCAGTGCGGTCATCATCCTCTACTTAACATAAAACATCTTAATGGGGGGGTGATCCATCAGAGAAGATGACAAGTTATAACCATGAGAGAAATGTGTGAGGAATTGTTATCACATGAGAGCAAAGACTGCTGTTCTGATAGCTGGGTGATTTCGGATTAAGTACTGTATGCTTGAAAATGGAACAGTCTTTATCATGGCATGAATCTTGGCATGTGGCCCAACAGATTTAAATCTATGTGTATATATGGATAAAGGGTTAAAATAGCCCCTGAATGATATTATTTGGTTAAAATATATTATTTTCTCCCAGACAGCCACCCAGATTAAGCACCTCTCCGCACCTCTCTGATTCAGAGGGGTTGGGTTAAATGCGGAAGACACATTTCAGTTAAATGCATTCAGTTGAACAACTGACTAGGTATCCCCCTTTCCCAGTCAGTGGACAGAGGTTAATATGTCTGACCCCTCAGTGGAATTGCCATTGATCTAGCCTGAATACTCTATTTACACACTACTAACCCTCCGATCTCCTATAAAACTAACAGTGATGTGAAAACAAACCCTGTTATGAATCATACAGCCAATCCATAAATACTTTGTGCTGGGTTGATTAAATGTCAATATCCATTTGGTCTATGTTTTGGGTTTGGTGGTGTATGGTCTGTAAGCCCCCTGTCCATCTACAGATTGGACTGTACTGGGCTGAGAAAATGGATAACATTTCATCAGAGCTCAAACCAAAAAACAACTGCATTAGCGAGTGCGTGTGTATATGTACTGTATATGTAGTGCTTCATTTGAGCCGGATCCTGCCGGAACAGGAACCAGCACCTCTCCGTTTTGGATGGTTTCGTTCCGGAACCTATGTGGCCGCATCTGGTACCTCTCGTGGAATGAAAAATTATTTTCACTTTTTGCAATGTACAAATTCTAATAAAGAGTAGAATGAGATTCACGTTCTATGATCTCTCTCCCTCTATCTGCTCTGATCGACATGTGCCTGCACCTCTCACCTCTCCAGCATTGCATTTCCTTATAGAATCATAACCGCACAAAGGGTTCTGGAGGAGCTGCAGCAACCCTGATAAATTGAAATAAATTTGCCAAAATTATAGTTACCGCTATCTGTTCCGAAAGTAATTAAATACGTTAGAATAGTCTACTACACCACGAGAAATCCAAAAAATTTGCCACAGAGGATAAATTGCTTCCTTTAAAAATAGCTTAGCTGTAGACCAATAACAAGGCATAGCCTACAGTTGGGAACATGCTGCCAATCTGTCAGTGAATGCATACAAAACTGGCCTTTCGCAATATTTCAAATAGCCTACAATTGTGGGAAAACACAGGTTGGAAAGCAAATGACACTAATCTGTCTGCTGTATGCTACCAAAATCTTTTATCAAATTCCAAATATTGTTTTACACAGTAAAACAAGAGAGAGAGAGAGGCTTTTGGCACGAACGCATCGGCCATCACCAGAGAGTGAGTTGTGCATCATTGGGTGAGTCAGTGAAACTGGAAAGCATTTTTAGGACTATAATTTCCTCCTCATATTGCAGCCTACAATATGTCTTCACACACCTAGGTGATTGATGAATTCAAGACAAGGTCATTTTTATTGATCTCAGATTCTCAGTTTGTCAGTGTCAAAGTAGCATGTCATTTCGATCATTTGTGCGGTATTATGGTGATTTCAAGATAACTGGGAATTCTGAAAAAAACAAGGTCGAATCATGACTCAGTGATCTTCAGGTCGGAAAGTCGGAGCTCTAGAAAGAGGCCTGAGTTCCCGACTTGGAATTCCGAGTCGGGATGACCGTTCAATGACCGTTCAAAACTAATATTCCCAGTGGTCTGAGCTTGTTTTTTCCCGATTTCCCAGTTGTCTTAAACGCATTATGCCAAAGTCTCCAGTCATGTAAGATGATGTAGAAACGGCATGAAATCCATTTATAAAAAGCCAACATTTTCCCGGATCCTAGGCCACAAAAAATGTGTCTCACGTGTGCAACGTCTGTAAGCGCCTCTGCTCTACGGCTCTGTCGTTACACAAATGCGATGGTATGCATGCAAAGCTTTGTAGTGGCCTAGAGTCCAGGAAAATGTTGGTCTTTTATAAACTAATTTCATGCAATTCTACGTCATTGTACATCTCTCGTGCTCACATTTTGTTCCGGCTCGTCCCGATTTACTAGTTAAGCACAGTGTATATGTGTGTGCACGCGGATGTTTGTCTGTTAACATTGCTCCCCATGCGACACACACTCAAAAGCCTAGAGCAGCCTTTCCTATTGGTCCCTAATGCTTCCAGTGAAATCCTTTAGCTGTCTACTGCCCTCTTATCATCATCACATCCTTTTCAAGGAAGTGTTAAGGACAGACCCCTTGATGTCTGGGAGCTAGGTTGTTTTATACAGGATCTGGAAATAGATATGCCTGGCACACCAAGGTACTTTACAAAGACAGAGTCAGCAATAACAACACCACCCCTCCCTCCCCATCATTCTAGAAACTGTCTGGGCATTGTGGCGCCAGATTTACAGGTTAGCTGAACCAAACACTGAGATGGCAATTTCAGCATCTGAAATGGAGAGATAGGATTGTGACGCAGAATTACTGGGGTACCAAAATATGTGTATATGCCACATTGAGAGCAGAAAGACAAAGGCCTGATCCCGGGCCTCAATGTCACATCACACCCTCACAATCACATGGGCTCCAGCAGGCCACATGTTGTTGTTTGGCCTGGGGGGCACTGCTGGACCGAGGGAGAGAGAGAAAGAATGTGAGGGGAGAGAAAGAGGGTAGAAGTAGAGAAGGATAGAGAGGTAGAGAAGGATAGAGAGGTAGAGAAGGAGAGAGGAGAGAGAGCTAGAGAAGGAGAGAGAGGTATAAAAGGAGAGAGAGGGAGAGAAAGAAAGAGGAGAGAAAGGCAGAGAAGGAGAGAGGTAGAGAAGGAGAGAGGGGTAGGGAAGGAGAGAGATAAAGAGGTAGAGATAGAGAGAGCGAGAGAGGGACACAGACAGACAGACATGTGAAAGAGAGGGGGGAGAGAGCAGAGAGTGAGAAGGAAAAGGGAGAGAGAGGGACAGTGCTCCCATGGGCGTTGGGACAATTTGTCTTCTTCCTCTAGCAGGGCCTTATATAGCACACAGCACAGGGCTGCTTCTAGGCCATGTGGAAATTGCCTGTAGATGTGGGTGCCTCAGGTTTGAACTCTGGTCAGCTTGTGTTTGAGTTGGAGGGTAGTTAGTTGTAGAGAGAGTGTGTTGATTTTACATGAAGCAGCTCCAGCTCCTTGGTCAAGAAGCTGCAAGTTCAGAGGATATACCGCAATATCGACACACACACACAAACACATACTTGCTCGTACCTACAGAGACGCACAATATTTTGCTGCTCATACAAGCAAATACAAATGCACACGAAACAAACACACACACTTCCACACTTCCACCCCACCACCACACACACAGTGGTGGGAATAGAGCAGAGCGTGGTGGCCCTGCGGCTGCAGAACGGAGGTCTATTTCAGGATAGGAATGTTTCCTCACGTTAACCTCCTCTGACTAGACATTAGGCTTGGGGAAGCTCACAGAGGTAGAAACCAGCCTACAGGGGAGGAACAGGGAACGGATGAACACAAACAATAACCCAGTAACACCTTCCTTCAGTCTGCACAGCAGATC
Source organism: Salmo salar (assembly GCF_965601325.2). Lineage (NCBI taxonomy): Eukaryota > Metazoa > Chordata > Actinopteri > Salmoniformes > Salmonidae > Salmo > Salmo salar. The sequence continues at coordinate 76,430,247 of NC_138291.1, forward strand.
CCAGTCGTGTGTGTGTGTGTGTGTGTGTGTGAGTGTTAGCCTGCTGCCGACCTTGGCTGTCTCCTCCAGGCACAGCAAGGAACAGAGACAACAATAACAACAGACTCCATGGTTTACTACTTGTATAGTGGTTTACTACTGGTATAGTGGTTTACTACCGGCATAGTGGTTTACTACTGGTATAGTGGTTTACTACCGGTATAGTGGTTTACTACCGGTATAGTGGTTTACTACTGGTATAGTGGTTTACTACCGGTATAGTGGTTTACTATCGGTATAGTGGTTTACTACTGGTATACTGGTTTACTACTGATATAGTGGTTTACTACCGGTATAGTGGTTTACTACCGGCATAGTGGTTTACTACCGGTATAGTGGTTTACTATCGGTATAGTGGTTTACTACTGATATAGTGGTTTCCTACTGGTATACTAGTTTACTACTGGTATAGTGGTTTACTACTGGTATACTAGTTAACTACCGGTAGAGTGGTTTACTACCGGTATAGTGGTTTACTACCGGTATAGTGGTTTACTACCGGTATAGTGGTTTACTACTGGTATACTGGTTTGCTACTGATATAGTGGTTTCCTACTGGTATACTAGTTTACTAGTTTACTACTGGTATACTAGTTTACTACCAGTAGAGTGGTTTACTACCGGTATTGTGGTTTACTACTGGTATACTGGTTTACTACTGACATACTGGTTTACTACTGGTATACTGGTTTACTACTGGTATAGTGGTTTACTACTGACATACTGGTTTACTACTGGTATACTGGTTTACTACTGGTATAGTGGTTTACTACTGGTATAGTGGTTTACTACTGGTATACTAGTTTACTACCGGTATAGTGGTTTACTACCGGTAAAGTGGGTTACTACCGGTAAGGTGGGTTACTACCGGTATAGTGGTTTACTACCAGTATAGTGGGTTACTACCGGTATGGTGGTTTACTACCGGTATAGTGGGTTACTACCAGTATGGTGGTTTACTACCGGTATAGTGGTTTACTACCAGTATTGTGGTTTACTACTGGTATGGTGGTTTACTACCGGTATAGTGGTTTACTACTGGTATAGTGGTTTAATACTCGTATACTAGTTTACTACTGGTATAGTGGTTTAATGCTGGTATAGTAGTTTACTACTGGTATAGTGGTTTACTACTGGTATACTAGTTTACTACTGGTATAGTGGTTTAATACTGGTATAGTAGTTTACTACTGGTATAGTGGTTTACTACCGGTATAGTGGTTTAATACTGGTATAGTGGTTTACTACCGGTATAGTGGTTTACTACCGTACAGTCTGGCATGTATTCTCATAGCTGTTTAACTGAACTACTGGAATCACCCACATGGGGATGGACAAGGGAACCATACACTGTCAAAGTATATGTGTCTGTGTATCAAGAGAGTCTGGCATAAAAAATATATTTAAAAAATGATAACCGAAAGCAAATGTTGTCTTTATAAAGTCTCAGAGAAGGATTGCTGCCTCCAATACAGTGGTTATTCATGAGTTGAGCAGTGTCTCCTTTGTGGTCTCAATGTGGGCTACTAAACACAAACATACAGGGAGAAGCAGTGTTACTTAGAACTACAGTGACGGCATTATCTGACTACTGTGTGGTAAAAACATCTATCATCCGGTCTGTTTCCTTTGTGTGTGTCCGCGCATGTGAACACGTGTGTGCATGCATCTGCTGCGCATGTTTTCTGAGCATGTGTGACCTTTGAGTGTGTATGTGTGAACCCATCTGCTGCGCATTCCCTAACAGTATGAATGTGAGTGTGTGGAGGGGGAGAGGGGGAGGGTGGAGGAGATGAAAGAAGGCCAGGTTAGTACATCAATGATTGATTTAGGCCAAGGCACCATCACTAAAATAAGACTGATTTAGCACCTGCAAGGCACCATCACTAAAATAAGACTGATTTAGCACCTGCAAGGCACCATCACTAAAATAAGACTGATTTAGCACCTGCAAGGCATCATCACTAAAATAAGACTGATTTAGCACCTGCAAGGCAACATCACTAAAATAAGACTGATTTAGCACCTGCAAGGCATCATCACTAAAATAAGATTGATTTAGCACCTGCAAGGCATCATCACTAAAATAAGACTGATTTGGCACCTGCAAGGCACCATCACTAAAATAAGACTGATTTGGCACCTGCAAGGCACCATCACTAAAATAAGACTGATTTGGCACCTGCAAGGCACCATCACTAAAATAAGACTGATTTGGCACCTGCAAGGCACCATCACTAAAATAAGACTGATTTGGCACCTGCAAGGCACCATCACTAAAATAAGACTGATTTGGCACCTGCAAGGCACCATCACTAAAATAAGACTGATTTGGCACCTGCAAGGCACCATCACTAAAATAAGACTGATTTAGCACCTGCAAGGCACCATCACTAAAATAAGACTGATTTGGCACCTGCAAGGCACCATCACTAAAATAAGACTGATTTGGCACCTGCAAGGCACCATCACTAAAATAAGACTGATTTAGCACCTGCAAGGCACCATCACTAAAATAAGACTGATTTAGCACCTGCAAGGGCATCGGACAAATACAACTTCCTCAGGGAGTCTAAAAACAACTAGTCCTTTTTTCATTTCCCCTAGGTACACTCTGCACAGACGTCACTCACTGCAACACACACACACACACACACACACACACACACACACACACACACACACACACACACACACACACACACACACACACACACACACACACACTATATTGTAGTGCGGACCCAGTATATGTAGTATAGCTTAACAGGGAAAAGCACACAACCTTACACACACAAACATTACCGTGGCAAAACCAAACCACATTGCCATCACATCCCTTTGAACGTAAAAGCTATTACGTGATAAAAGCCACCATGCTTATATAAATGCTAATACAACAACAGGCCTTTCCTTATCTATCTGCCCATTGAATCAACCAACATCGTCCTCAACTTACTCCAAGCTGCTCTGTCTGGGTGGTGTTCTGGCGGTCAAACGTGGTGTTTTACCTAGTTGAATGAACTGACTTCAAGTTGCTCTGGATTAGAGTGTCTGCTAAATGTCCAAAATGGAAATGGAAGAGTTAACATGCAGTGGTTACATGCAGACCTCTCCCCTGGAGGACTATACTATAGATAGGGATCATTTGTCATGGTTTTAGTTCTGATAAGGAACCATCAGTGCTGTCTGGGTTTCGTGACAGGGGGGACAGATGTGAATGTGGCACGACCATTTCCTCCATGTGAATAATGGAGGAGATGGATGGAGACTCCAGCTGCTATATAGGAGATGGATGACAGACTGTGGTTGGACCATGCAGAGATGGGGTGAGTGTGTTGTGTGTGCGTCCGTGTACAGGCTGGGGGGGGAACTAGTCAATCACTTGTACTGATTCCCAGCTAGGAGTTAAATGCCTTTTCCTTCCTCTCCCAAGCTGGAAGAAAACAGGTTTCAATCACAATCCAACTGAGTTCCCTTTAGTTTCAGCATTCCAGGCTGAACACTGTGCTATTGATTAACTGGAAACATATAGGCTTATGCTACATTCATTTCTGCAGTGGAAATTGTTTTTCTGAAGTGCTGTTTTGTGAAGCCCTGTTGTTTTGTGAAGCCCTGTTGTTTTGTGTAGCCCTGTTGTTTGTGAAGCCCTGTTGTTTTGTGAAGCCCTGTTGTTTTGTGAAGCCCTGTTGTTTTGTGAAGCCCTGTTGTTTTGTGTAGCCCTGTTGTTTTGTGTAGCCCTGTTGTTTTGTGAAGCCCTGTTGTTTTGTGAAGCCCTGTTGTTTTGTGAAGCCCTGTTGTTTTGTGAAGCCCTGTTGATTCCTGGTGTTGGATTGAACAGATCTCCTAGTCAGTCCACAGTTAGACCTGTGATATGATGTTTAAAAAGAAACGCAATTAATTGGTTGAATTACATGCAACTACATTAGTAACTCATTTTAGACAGATCAATTATTTGTTCATTTGTTCATTATACTTAAAAGGTGTTTACCTATGCCTTATCAGCAATTACCAGATAGAGCTAAGTAGGCTGATTATGATTTAGTTAGAAGAACAGTTATAGGGAATATAGCTAGATGGCATAAGGGGAAATGAATGATAAGTATTATGAATAGTTTATAACGGAAGCAGAACATGCATAAGCAGAAAGTGCCTTCGCTGCAGGCTAGTATTAATAGTAGTTCATACTGTATCATTGGCAGAGAGACTGCAGACAGGGGAAGACTACAGCCCTCAAATTCAAATCTGGACATGGAAGCCAGTTCCGCTGCCTTTTTTTCTTTCATTGTTCCCCTCTAATCAGGGACTGATTTAGACCTGGGGCACCAGTTGGGTGCAATTAATTATTAGGTAGAACAGGCAACCAGCAGTAGTCCGGACCGCATAGGGTAAGATCTGAATACCCCTGCTCTACAGTCATTGGACGCTTCCCAAATGACACCCTATGGGCCCTGGTCAAAAGTAGTGCACTATAAAGGGAACGGGGTGTCATTAGGGACACACAAACTAATATCAGGTTCCACCATTCATAAATTTAGCAAACCTCAATTTCCTGGAACACGATGTTGACGCCTAACTTCTGTCTCAGTCTCCATCTGCGGAGAATTGAGCCAGTATGGATAAGAGGTACTGTATTGTTAAAGATGAGAAAGTCTCCAAAAAGCCACACACTGTGAACTAACAGTGTGGAAAGGGGGACTTGTTTTCAATGCAGCTGCAGCTCTAGGCTATACCCTGAATGTACAAAATATTAAGAACACCTTAATATTACGTTGCCCTCAGAACAGCCTCAATTCGTCAGGTCATGGACTCTACAAGGTGTGGAAAGCGTTCCACAGGGATGCTGGCCCATGTTGACTTCAATGCTTCACACAGTTGTGTCATGTTGGCTGGATGTCCTTTGGGTGGCGGATTATTCTTGATACACACGAGAAACTGTTGAGCGTGAAAAACCCAGCACCGTTGCAGTTCATGACCAGTGACACACTTCCAGACACACACCTACACTGCTGGCTACTCCGAGATGGATCTTAATATAGCTGTGATATCCTTCACCATAAGGTCTGCTCAGTCCTCTTCCCAAGGCAGCCATATTTCTCACCTTAGCCAATTAATAAGTCATTCACTGTTTCTCTCTTCACTGCTGTTATTGATTGCAGCGCCCTGATGATAGTATTACAGGCATGGGTCATAGGCCACAAATGAAACCTCACACATACACAATGCTTTGGCACAGCCCACCCACACACACGGCTATATGATAACCCCAAAACAGTATGTGTGTGTCTGTGTGTGTGTGTGTGTGTGTGTGTGTGTGTGTGTGTGTGTGTGTGTGTGTGTGTGTGTGTGTGTGTGTGTGTGTGTGTGTGTGTGTGTGTGTGTGTGTGTGTGTGTGTGTGTGTGTGTGTGTGTGTGTGTGTGTGTGTGTGTGTGTGTGTGTGTGTGTGTGTGTGTGTGTGTGTGTGTGTGTGTGTGTGTGTGTGTGTGTGTGTGTGAGCCATGAACAAGGGCATCCCTTCTAGTAAGGCCGTCCTGCAGAGTCTCTGGCTTACATACCTCTTATTCAGTCGTTCCCTTGTTCCGCAGGAGCAGAAAAGAGAGCGAGGAGCTGAAGCATTAAAACAGACCAGGATGTGGGAGGGAGGGAGGGAGGGATAGATGAAGTATGCTCCCAATGAAAATATCACCAAAATAGCATCAGCTTTGCAACAAATGTCATATTGAAAAGAGAGATAAGCACGGATTATGACTCCCTCTCCACAGATGCAGTATGACTGTATCCAGCGAAATGACAGTAACCCCCTCTGACTGACTGGCCGACCGCCGTAATCCCACCTATTATTCCTACTGTTATCTGTCGTTAGGGTCAGGAGTTTTTCCTTGGCCACGTGATCTGACCAGGAAAAACTATGGGCCCTACGTATCACCTCATATTCCTATACAACTTTCTGAAAACATGCTGATGTTTTACAGAAACCCAGATTGGAGGACTCCAGAATGTCCTGCATATTCCCTCCTGATTCAAGAAATCTTCCAACAAGGATTAATGAAAATCCAGGGATTTTTTTTTTTTAAAGTTACCTGAATTTTGCAACCCGATTTCTTCCTTTTGTTTTTCCTTTTATCCACCCATTACTTATTTTGTTACATAGAAGTTCTTAAGTCAATTTACTAACTTACTAAATCCCTGCTGGAGTAGGAGGTACAATACCAGTCAATAAAACTCCCCTGTAATATTCCTTCCAGCATTCTGCTGCAGGGTATCGTAACACTACAGCTCCTTTAAAGACAACAGCCACCTGGAAGTGCCTGGAAAAAACAACTCTGGGGAGGATACTGGTTGGCCACCAGGGAGATGGATGTGGATGTGTTTCTTACCCACTGATCAGTGCTGTCTCTGTGTGTGTGTGTGTGTGTGTGTGTGTGTGTGTGTGTGTGTGTGTGTGTGTGTGTGTGTGTCTCGGGAGAACAGAACACTGCTCCACTGAGGCAGACATAAAAGCCCATACTATAAAGAGCTCCAGCCTCTTGGTCTCTCTCACACACACACACACTTCTCTCTGTTACCTCAGGGAGTCAACTCAGAGAAAACCTCTCCGTTTGAACGTCTTAGACTGCCCCCCAAGCAAGTCGCAAACTCTATAGGACTGTGTTAATATCTTCCAGAAGGAATGAGCCACTCCCTTCACTACTGAAGAGCAGTTCTGAAGAGCATGTATATGTATTATGGAGATCATTAAGGCTGTGGTATTTGCTACAGTAATGACTGCCACTAACACCTGACCTGGATGACGCTGACCATCGCTAGGATCAATCGTCAACATTTTAGAACGCCAGAGAGGAATAGGTCATGCAAAAAGCGTTTGAGCTGCGTTGACGGGGTGAGAACATGTGTGTGTGTGTGTGTGTGTGTGTGTGTGTTGGTGGGGTGAGAACGTGTGTGGGATCAGGAGGAGAGGAAGTCGAGTCCACAGCTGTTGGAGTGTAAGTACGGCTGTAACTCAAGCTAGTCAACACACACACACACACACACACACACACACACACACACACACACACACACACACACACACACACACACACACACACACACAGAGGTATGTTGGTCCCACTGAAGTGGCACAGGAATTAAAGTGAGCAGCTAAGGCTAATGATTATGAGGAGAGGCCGGGAGGAGTAGTGGGAGTAGGGGGGAAAGACTTGTCTTAGCTTAATGAGAGCACCGAAAGAGAGAGAGAGGCTTTCCTAATATCTAGTGTCCTTCCCTAGAGTCCTTCCCTAATACCTAGTGTCATTCCCTAATACCTACTGTCCTTCCCTAGAGCTGCCAGATATGTCTCTCTGTCCCTCATGAGTTAGATCAACCTATCTGTGCATCTTAGCTTAATCTGAGAGAGAGAGAGAGAGAGAGAGAGAGACACCATTGTTCCTGTACGCAAGAATGCAAAGGTAAGTGAACTAAATGACTATCGCCCCATTGCACTCACTTCTGTCATCATGAAGTGCTTTGAGAGGCTAGTTAAGGATCATATCACCTCCACCTTACCTGACACCCTAGACCCACTCCAATTTGCTTACCGCCCCAATAGGTCCACAGACGATGCAATCTCCATCACACTGCACACTGCCCTATCCCATCTGAACAAGAGGAATACCTATGTAAGAATGCTGTTCATTGACTATAGCTCAGCATTCAACGGCATAGAACACTCCAAGCTCATCATTAAGCTCGAGGCCCTGGGTCTGAACCCTGCCCTGTGCAATTGGGTCCTGGACTTCCTGACGGACCGCCCCCAGGTGGTGAAGGTAGGAAACAACATCTCCACTTCGCTGATCCTCAACACTGGGGCCCCAGAAGGGTGTGCGCTCAGCCCCCTCCTGTACTCCCTGGTCCCCCATGACTGCGTGGCCATGAACGCCTCCAACTCAATCATCAAGTTTGCAGATGACACAACAGTAGTAGGTTTGATTACCAACAATGACGAGACAGCCTACAGGGAGGAGGTGAGAGCTTCGGGAGTGTGGTGTCAGGAAAATAACCTCTCATTCAAACTTCAGAAAACAGCAGAGGGAGCACCCCCCTATCCACATTGACGGGAAATCAGTGGAGAAGGTGGAAAGTTTTAAGTTCCTCGGCGTACATATCACTGACAAACTGAAATGGTCCATCCACACAGACAGTGGAGGGGAAGAAGGCGCAACAGCACCTTTTCAACCTCAGGAGGCTGAAGAAATTTGGCTTGTCACCTAAAACCCTCACAAACTTTTACAGACGCACAATTGAAAGCATCCTGTCGGGCTGTATCACCGCCTGGTACGGCAACTGTACCACCCACAACCGCAGGACACTCCAGAGAGGGGTGCGGTCTGCACAACGCATCACCGGGGGCAAACTACCTGCCCTCCAGGACACCTAGAGCACCCGATGTCACAGGAAGGCCAAACAGCATTTGCTGTTTTGAACATTGATAGAAATGGAGAATCTAAACATCAACAGAGACAGTTAACACACAGAGACAAATCACACAGACACTGTCTGAGCCTTACACACAGGGAGACTGGCTCACTTAGTGACAAGCACAAAGATGGATGGAGAGAGAGAGAGAGAGAAAGAGAGGTGAAGCAAGGGAGCGAGAGGAAAGAGAGGGAGATAGAGAAATAGAGGGAGAGAAAGAAGGAAAGGTAGGTAGGTAGAGAGAGAGATAGAATTAAAGGAGAGAGATGGTTTCTCATCCTTCCCATCAAGTCCTGACCCTGGCATTAAAAAGGATTAGAAACTTTCATGGCGGCAAGGAGATTGTTCTCCCCCATCTTTTTCTATTCCTCTCTTTTTGTCTGAAATATGCCAAGTCGAGGCAGATTAGGAAGAGAAGGGAGAGAGAGGGGGAGCGGGGGAGAGTAAAGGAGGGAGAGGCAGATATAGAGGGAGGGGGATAGAGAACTAGATAGACAGAGGGGGGAAAGCGAGAGAGAGGAAGGGAACAAAAGAGGGAGTAAAAAAAGAGAGGGGGACACAGAGGGAGAGGTAAAGACGGGAAGGACTTTATCCCTTTCTGTAAACGGGGGACTGGACACATGCCAGAAATCATTTCCACACCACTGTTCCCTGCACTACTGCTCAGATTAACACTGCAGATGTTGGACATGGCATGACTTTATTCATGTTTTGCCTGTCATGCAACACCCAGAGCTATCTGTAAAACAACACATTTCACCACACCTATCGGGTGTATGTGACAATAAAACATGTGTATATATACATACATACATACATAAACAGTACCAGTCTACATTGTAGAATATTAGTGAAGACATCAAAACTATGAAATAACACATATGGAATCATGTAGTAACCAAAAAAGTGTTAAATCAAAATATATTTATATTTGAGATTCTTCAAAGTAGCCACCTTTTGCCTTGATGACAGCTTTGCACACTCTTGGCATTCTCTCAACCAGCTATCAACCAGTGTTTAACACTATTTTGGTTACTACATGATTCCATATGTGTCCAAACCTTTGACTGGTACTGTATATATATATATATATATATATATATATATATATATATATATATATATATATATATATATATATATATATACACACACACACACACACTACCGTTCAAAAGTTTGAGGTCACTTAGAAATGTCCTTGTTTTTGAAAGAAAAGCAATTTTTTGTCCATTAAAATAACATCAAATGGATTTGAAAAACAGTGTTGTCACAAGCGTCGTTAAAGGTAGACCAAAACGCAGCGGGTACGTGAATGCTCATCTTCCTTTTATTGAAGAAAAAAACAAAATACACTTAGACAAAACGACGAAAACAGTCCCGTAAGGTGCTCAGACTATACAAGGGAAACAACCACCCACAAAACACAAGCTGAAAACCCCTACTTAAATATGGCCTCCAATTAGAGGCAACGAAGAACAGCTGTCTCCAATTGAAGGCCAAACCAAAACCCTGAATATAGAAATAGAACAACTAGATAACCACATAGAAATAGATGACATAGAACAGTACCCAAAAAACCCAACAACACAAAACAAACACACCCCTGCCACGTCCTGACCAACTACAATAACAAAATGACCCCCTTACTGGTCAGGACGTGACAAGTGTAGATATTGTTAATGTTGTAAATGACTATTGTAGCTGGAAACGGCTGATTTTTAATGGAATATCTACATAGGCGTAGAGGCCCATTATCAGCAACCATCACTCCTGTGTTCCAAAGGAACACAGACACTGGATAGAGGAAGATTGGAAAAGTGTTATGGACAGACGAATCTAAGTGTAAGGTGTTCGGATTACAAAGAAGAACATTCGTGGGATGCAGAAAAAATGAAAAGATGCTGGAGTAGCGCTTGACGCCATCTGTCAAGCATGGTGGAGGCAATGTGATGGTCTGGGGGTGCTTTGGTGGTGGTAAAGTGGGAGATTTGTACAGGGTAAACGGGATCATGAAGAAGGCTATCACTCCATTTTGCAACGCCATGCCAAACCCTGTGGACGGAGCTTAATTGGAGCCAATTTCCTCCTACAACAGGACAATGACCCAAAGCACAGCTCCAAACTATGCAATAACTATTTAGGGAGGTAGCAGTCAGCTGGTATTCTGTCTATAATGGAGCGGCCAGCACAGTCACTGGATCTCAACCCTATTGAGTTGTGGTGGAAGCAGCTTGACCGTATGGTATGTAAGAAGTGCCCATCAAGCCAATCCAACTTGTGGGAGGTGCTTCAGGACTATATTTCCTATTCATTTTGCAACTCATTTCATGTATGTTTTCATGGAAAACAAGGACATTTCTAAGTGACCCCAAACTTTTGAACAGTAGTGTATATACACACACATATATACATATATATACTTTTTTGCTATCTATATCGAAGAGGAAACAAGCCGAGGGAGGATAGCAGGTTTGTATAGGAAGTGAATCATTAAAAAACACACTGATTCATATGTGCATATGCAGCATTTCCCTAGATGTTGTGATAACCTACCCAACCATCTTAAAGCATGTTCATTTCCTACAGTAAATAGTCACACAAGGGACAAAACCTCACCTGAGAAGTGTACACATAAATCATGAAGTGATTTGAATAGGATTGTTCAGAAAATTCAAATGCATTATCTGAAGCATTATCTGCATTATTCACAGTATTGTTAATTCTGCTGGTCAGGGCTAGGATGGGTGAGAGCCTGAGAATGGCGTGGGAGGGTGAATGGAAGCGTGGGATGCTACAGTAGCTCAGTTTACTGTGTGTGCATGTGTGTGTGTGCGCGCACACACCTGTATGTATGTGTGTGTGTGGGTGGGTCTACAAGTGAGGGGTGTCTCTGAGGACCAGGCAGACCTACTGATATCCTGCTTTGTCTAGGTTACCATGGAAACTAAGTGTGGCACCAGGCCAACCGGCTTCCATTGACAAAACCATAAAGGAGGAGAGGAGCTTCATAGTCTTTTAGATAACGCACAGAAAAGCATCAAAACCACAAAGGAGGAGAGGAACTTTATAGTCTTTTAGATAACGTACAGAAAAGCATCAAAACCATAAAGGAGGAGAGGAGAGGAGAGGAGAGGAGAGGAGAGGAGAGGAGAGGAGAGGAGAGGAGAGGAGAGGAGAGGAGAGGAGAGGAGAGGAGAGGAGAGGAGCTTTATAGTCTTCTAGATAACGCACAGAAAACCATCAAAACCATAAAGGAGGAGAGGAGAGGAGCTTTATAGTCTTTTAGATAACACACAGAAAAGCATCAAAACAGAAAAGCATCAAAACCAACACATGGTTGCACTATGACACATTCTACTTCACCAATGTGGGTGACTAGGACAATACCATGTGTGGATGAATCTGTCTGAAGTACCTATTGATCATATGAAGGGTCTAACATCTGATTCCTTCACAGCATCACAATCACAAAGTAGTGTTCAACAGCAACTGATAGGATGACTAAGCAGTCATTCAATAAATCAGTATAATAAACAATTCTACTTCTCCAATGTGGGTGACTGTATGTAGCCTTCCACGTAGGATCTCACTTGTGGCGCCTACTGATCATGTGAAGAAATATCAGATCTGATATTAAATCACAAAGTAGTATTCAATAGCTTACTGTAGGTGGTCTGCATTGCAGTCAATACAAAAGCACATACCAGCACATAAAAAGGGATACTTACTCAGAAGAGTCTATAAAGTATATTCCAAGTGCTCCAATGCTGAGAGCAAAGACGAGCACGACCTGGGGAGAGAGAGAGAGAGAGAGAGAGAGAGAGAGAGAGAGAGAGAGAGAGGTACAGAGATTAGTTTTAGAATGCTCACATGTAACATAGAATACGATATAGCAATAATTATCATTCTGCACATTTAAGTGTCAGTCATTCTCTTACACACAGAAAAACAAACAAATTGCAGCCCTGTTTCCAATATTCCTGTGGTTCAACATCCAACGCATACAGCAATCAGGCCATGTTATAATACATGTTATAATACCTCTCCACTACTGAACTCTGAGATTGTGGACATTCCCCATACTGTAACATTGTCCTGTATGGCTCAGTTGGTAGAGCATGGCGCTCACAACGTCAGGATTGTGGGTTCAATTCCCCGGGGCCATCCATCCATAAAAACGTATGCACGTATGGCTAAGTCGCTTTGGATAAAAGCATCTGCTAAATGGCATACATCACTGTAATGTGTGTGTCATAATGAGTGACATAGTAGACAAGGTTGTTGTCATCTGTCATCAAACCGTGGCTGGTCTCACAGCCTTAAAGAATGGACATTCTTCAAAGCCAGGGCTATTGTAAATCCTGAATATTAAAAGCAGGCCAGTGAATACAGCGTGAGTGAAGTCGAGTGGTATTCATACAAGAGGGAAAGGAAACACACCGTGAACTAATCCTTGAAGGGTGATTGTATGAGGAGGAGGGTTGTGGGAAAGGCTGTTGTGACTGCCTTAGTTAATGCAGAGTCATGGGTTGTATTATACCTGATGCCATTATGCCTCAGGTGTAGGCCATCACACACACAGTACCACATCCCTCTACAAATCAGCTGAGTTGTAATGTGAAGACAGGGTGGGGGGGGGGGGGGTATATGAGGAATGGCACTTGTCATTGACATCCAACATGCTGTTCACACAGAGACCACCTCCTGAAAACAGTTCTCAAAAAAGGGGTAAAAGGATAGAGGGAGACTAAGAGTGTAAAAGAGGGAAATGGGAGAGTGTAAAAGAGGGAAATGGGAGAGTGAAAAAGAGGGAAATGGGAGAGTGGAAAAGAGGGAAATGGGAGAGTGAAAAAGAGGGAAATGGGAGAGTGGAAAAGGCGGCTAGAGAAAGGATTAGAGGATAGCGATTGGCTAGGCTGGACAACCACTAAAATACTGTTCTCTTGAACAACGAGCAATCAACATTATCATCATGAAGAGGCCTGCTTTAGTACACATGGCTGAACCCATTATATTAAAACACATGACTGAGAAAGATATACTATCGTTTACCCTACTAGCCCTTCTCCCTATTCAGCCACCACACAATAGACATCCCCTGTCCTGCATGATTGCACCATTCATTATAAATGATGGGGGCCTGATTATTTTCATGCTATGGCTCTTTGGATTGATCTACTACATTGTCGTTGGCCTAATGAAAAAACACCCCCATGTATTTTTAATGGAGTGTCTCTGTATGGGAGATGGTGGGATCCATAGAGTGAGTCTGGTTGAGGTTAGTGATAGCGAAGTGTAGCGGTAGCTAGTGTAGTGCTATAGTGTATGACTGGAGTGCCGTCCGGTTAGCATAGAGTTAGAGCAGAGTCAGAGTAGCGCTAGCAAAGGAGAAGGGAAGCTTCAATGCCAGCCACTTTGATAGCATCAAGATCTCTTTACTGTGATAAGACTGAACGAACGACATCGAGAAGGCTGCCATACATGACGTTGACAGGGTCATTGTGGGAGTCGAATGCATCAGCTGATCTGATTCCAACTAAAGATTCAAACAACTTTTTTTTTAATGTCATGGCTATAATTGATTGAATTTGTACATCCTACTAACAACTCGCCACACAACTACTGTCAACGGTTGATGTCAGGATACTGTATAGGATTTTCCCCACAAGAGGGCAGAGTTAGCTTGTAGTGAGTGTGTGTTTTCTGCGCACAGTGGATATCCAGGCCATGCAGGTTGGAGCTATTAACACACACAGACACACACTCAGTCTCTTCACTCGGGGAACAACCAGGGACATCACATCGGTGCGACAGCTGAAATGGTTTCCAAACAAAAAGAAAAGGAGAGGGATGGCAGTGTAGCCCAATTGAGTCACTGTGGGGATGCTGTCCTTAACACAATCCTCTGATGACATACATGTAGGCAGTACTACTGTACCAACACAGAATGCAAGTACATAAATGGAACACACACATACATACACACAGGCACACACAGACGCAAATACTAATATTTCCTTGATGCTAATCTGTGACATTTCCTGGATGCTCATCTGTGTCCTCATCTGTGATAAAAAGAGAGCGGGAGAGAGTGAGAGAGAAGAGAGAGAGAGACAAAGACAGAGAGAAAGAAAGGAAAGACTGAGGGGTAGCCTGACCAGTTGGTTGGTTGGTTGCTGGAAAGCTTGCCAGTGAGCGGTGAGCGCCCACAGATGAGATCTGAGGAGATAAGAAGAGTAGACATCTTCCACTGACCCAGTTACTCAGCTGTGAATGCTGCATGGCTGCTCGCTAACACTAACTAGTGCTAGCCATCGTTCGTGCGTGTGTGTGCGTGTGTGTGTGTGTGTGTGTGTGTGTGTGTGTGTGTGTGTGTGTGTGTGTGTGTGTGTGTGTGTGTGTGTGTGTGTGTGTGTGTGTGTGTGTGCTGTTTCAGCGCTAGCCATCAACCTCAAACCCATAAACTCCAAAGACAGGAGCACCACTGTAAATCATGACTGATTCCAAAAGACAGGGGAAACCTACAATGTGGGGACATCCCCATCGCCTACAGACTACAAATAGAAACCCAGCTGTAGGCCTGACAAGCTGGGGCCAGCACAGCAAAGGACTGGGAAATGTCGTTTTAACAGTAGTCATAAAATATAACATTCTATGGGGTTAGTGAATGCTTGTTTTGAGAATTAAAACACTTGAATCAGAGTATGGTTATCTGAGCATTTTACATTTTGGTCATTTAGCAGACGCTCTTATCCAGAGTGACTTATAGTTAGTGTATTCATCTGAAAGCAGCTATGAGAGACAACCACATCTCACAGTTAGAGCAAGCACATTTTTTCCCTCAGTAAGTAGCTATCAGCAAAGGAAAGTGGGATACCTAGTCAGAATGTATTCAACTGAAATGTGTCTTCCGCATTTAACCCAACCCCTCTGAATCAGAGGTGCAGGGGGGGGCTGCTATAATCGACATCCACGTCTTCGGCACTCGGGGAACAGTGGGTTAACTGCCTTGCTCAAGGGCAGAACAACAGATTTTTACCTTGTCAGCTCAGGGATTCGATCCAGCAACCTTCCGGTTACTGGCCCAATGCTCTAACCACTAGGCTACCTGCAAAGACACTGCTAGAAAGAAAAGACAAGTGCAAGTGTTAGTTCAAGAAAGGCAAGGGTGTTCTTTTTTTTTCTGTACTACTGGTGAGGTATTGCAGATAAAGAAAACCTAAGTACTGTACTGTATTTACAACAGTAGAAGCCAGTATTAGAGCTTTAAACAAGACATTTTAACTCAACACAGAGAGTTTGATTCATACATCCGTGTCCATGTTTACGGTGCTAAATGTGTTTCTGTGTCATGTTGTTTTCCACTTGGTTATGTCCTGACCAGTGACTGTACTATAACTGTCTGACTAAAGGTGTAAAGAGCTGTTGCCACAAATTCAACATGGGGTTAGTTAGACCGTACCCACCTGTATGTGTGAGTGTGTGGTTTCAGGTTCCAGCACTGCAAGCAGCTAGCCGTCTAGAGCATATCGGACTGTTAGCTTAAGAGGCCCATCACTATACCTATTTTGCCAATGGGCCTGGACCCTTTTACTACACGGAGGCCTGCTGATCCATCACGACTGATCTGCCAACGTAACCGCATGAGGGGGCTACAACAGACTTCTTCCGTCGCGACGTCCCTCTAAGGCCCTCTGCTAGCCTGCTAGCCCCGGCCCGCTAGCTGTCTGAATCGCCTTGTCTCCAGCCCGCCTAGCTACTCACTGGACCCCTATGATCACTCGGCTACGCATACCTCTCCCTAATGTCAATATGCCTTGTCCATTACTGTTTTGGTTAGTGATTATTTCACTGTAGAGCCTCTAGCCCTGCTCAATACGCCTTAGCCAACTTTAGTTCCACCTCCCACACATGCAGTGATCTCACCTGGTTTAAATGATGTTTCTGGAGACAATATATCTCTCATCGTCACTCAATGCATAGGTTTACCTCCACTGTATTCACATCCTACCATACCTTTGTCTGTACATTATGCCTTGAATCGATTCTACCGTGCCCAAAAACCTGCTCCTTTTACTCTCTGCCCGAACGTACTAGACGACCAGTTCTTATAGCCTTTAGCTGTACCCTTTTATCCTACTCCTCCTCTGTTCCTCTGGTGATGTAGAGGTTAATCCAGGCCCTGCAGTACCTAGCTTCATTCCCATTTCCCAGGTGCTCTCATTTGTTGACTTCTGTAACCGTAAAAGCCTTGGTTTCATGCATGTTAACATTAGAAGCCTCCTCCCTAAGTTTGTTTTATTCACTGTTTCAGCACACTCTGCCAACCCCGGATGTCCTAGCCGTGTCTGAATCCTGACTTTGGAAGACCACCAAAACCCCTGAAATGTCCATCCCTAACTATAACATTTTCCGACAAGATAGAACTAACAAAGGGGGCGGAGTTGCAATCTACTGCAGATATAGCCTGCGGAGTTCTGTCTTACTATCCAGGTCTGTGCCCAAACAATTGGAGCTTCTACTTTTAAAAATCCACCTTTCCAGAAACAAGTCTCTCACCATTGCCGCTTGCTATAGACCACCTTCTGCCCCCAGCTGTGGCCTGGACACCATATGTGAATTGATTGCCCCCCATCTATCTTCAGAGCTCGTGCTGTTAGGTGACCTAAACTGGGACATGCTTAACACCCCGGCCATCCTACAATCTAAGCTTGATGCCCTCAATCTCACACATATTATCAATGAACCTACCAGGTAAAACCCCAAATCCGTAAACACGGGCACCCTCATAGATATCATCCTAACCCCACCTGCCCTCCAAATACACCTCTGCTGTCTTCAACCAGGATCTCAGTGATGACTGCCTCATTGCCTGCGTCCGTAATGGGTCTGCGGTCAAACGACCACCCCTAATCACTGTTAAACGCTCCCTAAAACACTTCAGCGAGCAGGCCTTTCTAATCGACCTGGCCAAGGTATCCGGGAAGGATATTGACCTCATCCCGTCAGTAGAGGATACCTGGTTATTCTTTAAAAGTGCTTTCCTCACCATCTTAAATAAGCATGCCCCATTCAAAAAATGTAGAACCAGGAACAGATATAGCCCCTGGTTCACTCCAGACCTGACTGCCCTTGACCAGCACAAAAACATCCTGTGGTGTACTGCATTAGCATCAAATAGCCCACGCGAGATGCAACTTTTCAGGGAAGTTAGGAACCAATATACACAGGCAGTTAGGAAAGCAAAGGCTAGCTTTTTCAAACAGAAATGTGCATCCTGTAGCACAAACTGGGACACTGTAAAGTCCATGGAGAATAAGAGCACTTCCTCCCAGCTGCCCACTGCACTGAGGCTAGGAAACACTCTCACCACCGATAAATCCACGATAATTGAGAATTTCAATAAGCATTTTTCTATGGCTGGCCATGCTTTCCACCTGGCTACCCGTACCCGGTCAACAGCCCTGCACCCCCCACAGCAACTTGCCCAAGCCTCCCCCATTTCTCCTTCACCCAAATCCAGATAGCTGATGTTCTGAAAGAGCTGCAAAATCTGGACCCCTACAAATCAGCCGGGCTAGACAATCTGGACCCTCTCTTTAAAATTTTCCGCAGAAATTGTTGCAACCCCTATTTCTAGCCTGTTCAACGTCTCTTTCGTATCATCTGAGATCCCCAAAGATTGGAAAGCTGCCGCGGTCATCAGCCTCTTCAAAGGGGGAGACACTCTAGATCCAAACTGCTACAGATATATATCTATCCTACCCTGCCTTTCTAAGGTCTTCGAAAGCCAAGCTAACAAACAGATCACCGGCCATTTCGAATCCCACCGTACCTTCTCCACTATGCAATCTGGTTTCAAAGCTGGTCATGGGTGCACCTCAGCCATGCTCAAGGTCCTAAACGATATCATAACCGCCATCGATAAGAGACAATACTGTGCAGCTGTATTTATCGACCTGGCCAAGGCTTTCGACTCTGTCAATCACCACATTCTTATCGGCAGACTAAACAGCCTTGGTTTCTCAAATGACTGCCTCGCCTGATTCACCGACTACTTCTCAGACAGAGTTCAGTGTGTCAAATCAGAGGGCCTGTTGTCCGGTCCTCTGGCAGTCTCTATGGGGGTGCCACAGGGTTCAATTCTCTGGCCGACTCGCTTCTCTGTATACATCAATGATGTCGCTCTTGCTGCTGGTGATTCTCTGATCCACCTCTACGCAGACGACTCCATTCTGTATACTTCTGGCCCTTCTTTGGACACCTCCAGACGAGCTTCAATGCCATACAAGACTCCTTCCGTGGCCTCCAACTGCTCTTAAATGCAAGTAAAACTAAACGCATGCTCTTCAACCGATCGCTGCCCACACCTGCCCGCCCGTCCATCACTACTCTGGACGGTTCTGACTTAGAAAATGTGGACAACTACAAATACCTAGGTGTCTGGTTAGACTGTAAACTCTCCTTTCAGACTCGCATTAAGCATCTCCAATCCAAAATTAAATCTAGGCTTCCTATTTTGCAACAAAGCATCCTTCACTCATGCTGCCAAACATACCCTCGTAAAACTGACTATCCTACCGATTCTTGACTTCGGCGATGTCATTTACAAAATAGCCTCCAACACTCTACTCAGCAAATTTGATGCAGTCTATCACAGTGCCATCTGTTTTGTCACCAAAGCCCCATATACTACCCACCACTGTGACCTGTATGCTCCGTTGGCTGACCCTCGCTTGATATTCGTCTCAAAATCAACTGGCTCCAGGTCATCTATAAGTATTTGCTAGGTAAAGCCCCGCCTTATCTCAGCTCACTGGTCACCATAGCAGCACCGACCCGTCGCACGCACTCCAGCAGGTATATTTCACTGGTCAGCCCAAAGCCAATTGCTCCTTTGTCCGCCTTTCCTTCCAGCTCTCTGCTGCCAATGACTGGAATGAACTACAAAAATCACTGAAGCTGGAGACTCTTATCTCCCTCACTAACTTTAAAGCACCAGATGTCAGAGCAGCTCACAGATCACTGCACCTGTACACAGCCCATCTGTCAATAGTCTATCCAACTACCTCAGCCCCATACTGTTATTTATTTTATTCATTTATTTTGCTCCTTTGCACCCCAGTATCTCTACTTGCACATTCATCTTCTGCACATCTATCACTCCAGTGTTTAATTGCTTTATTGTAATTATTTTGCCACTATGGCCTATTTATTGCCTTACCTCCCTTATCCTACCTCCTTTGCACACACTGTATATAGACTTTTTCTATTGTATTATTGACTGTATGTTTGTTTATTCCATGTGTAACTCTGTGTTGTTGTTTGTGTTGCACTGCTTTGCTTTATCATGGCCAGATCACAATTGTGAATGAGAACTTGTTCTCAACTAGACTACCTGGTTAAATAAAGGTGAAATAAAATAAAATAAAAAAATGGATCAGCTCTCACATGACACACTCATACTACATTATAACAATAACACCCTCGAAATGCATACAGTACCAGTCAAAAGTTTGGACACACCTACTCATTCCAGGGTTTTCCTTTATTTTTTACTATTTTCTACATTGTAGAATAATAGTGAAGACATCAAAACTATGAAATAACACATATGGAATCATGTAGTAACCAAAAAAAGTGTTTAAAAAAAATCAACATATATTTTAGATTCTTCAAAGTAGCCACCCTTTGCCTTGATGACAGCTTTGCACACACTTGGCACTCTCTCAACCAGCTTCACCTGGAATGCTTTTCCAACAGTCTTGAAGGAGTTCCCACATATGCTGAGCACGTGTTGGCTGCATTTCCTTCACTCAGCGGTTCCACTCATCCCAAACCATCTCATTTGGGTTGAGGTCGGGTGACTGTGAGGCCAGGTCATCTGATGCAGCACTCCATCACTCTCCCTCTTGGTCAAGTAGCATTTACACAGCCTGAAGGTGTGTTGGGTCATTGTCTTGTTGAAAAACATATAATAGTCCCACTAAGCGCAAAAACCAGATGGGATGGCGTATCGCTGCAGAATGCTGTGGTAGCCATGCTAGTTAAGTGTGCCTTGATTTCTAAATAAATCACAGACAGTGTCACCAGCAAAGCACCATCACACCTCCTCCTCAAAGCTTTACGGTGGGAACCACACATGCAGAGATCATCCGTTCACCTACTCTGCGTCCGACAAATCTTAAATGTAGATTCATCAGACCAAAAGACAGATTTCCACTGGTCTAATGTCCATTGCTCGTGTTTCTTGGCCCAAGCAAGTCTCTTCTTATTATTGGAGTCTTTTAGTAGTGGTTTCTTTGCAGCAATTCGACCATGAAGACCTGATTCACACAGTCTCCTCTGAACAGTTGATGTTGAGATGTGCCTGTTACTTGAACTCTGTGAAGCATTTATTTGGGCTGCAATCTGAGGTGCAGTTAACTCTATTGAACTTATCCTCTGCAACAGAGGTAACTCTGGGTCTTCCTTTTCTGTGGCGGTCGTCATGAGATTTTCATCATTTCATCATAGTGCTTGATTTTTTTTTTGCGACTGCACTTTAATAAACTTTCAAAAAGTTATTGAAATTTTACGGATTGACTGACATTTATGTCTTAAAGTAATGGACTGTCATTTCTCTTTGCTTATTTGAGCGGTTTTTGCCATAATATGGACTTGGTCTTTTACCAAATAGGGCTATCTTCTTTATACCACCCCTACCTTGTCACAACACAACTGATTGGCTCAAACGCATTAAGAAGGAAAGAAATTCCACAAATTAACTTTTAGCAAGGCACACCTGTTAATTGAAATGCATTCCAGGTGACTACATCATGAAGCTGTTTGAGAGAATGCCAAGAGTGTGCAAAGCTGTCATCAAGGCAAAGAGTGGCTACCTTGAAGAATCTCAAATATAAAATATATTTTGATTTGTTTAACACTTTTTTGGTTAAAACATGATTCCATATGTGTTATTTCATAGTTTTGATGTCTACACTATTATTCTACAATGTAGAAATAGTACAAATAAAGAACAACCTGAGTAGGTGTGTCCAAAGTAGAATGAGTAGGTGTGTCCAAACTTTTGACTGGTACTTTACATACACACACCCTTACCCTGGTTTGTTGACTGCTTGGCTAGCCCATATTCATTCACTCTATGTACGATATGCAACACCCAAAGCCACCAAGCAGCAAACCAGGCTAACAAGCTGCTTACCCTTCAAATAGACCACAATATAACAGGCTAAGGGTTTCAACTGCTAATACAATCCAATATAGCTGCCGAATCAACAGAACACAAGATCTTTGGTCTGAAACAAAACCACGAGCTAGCCTGGATTCTACACTAAATATCCCTTGACTATTGTTTCAATGCAGCAATATTTAGTCAGTGTGTATTCCAGGCAACAAACAAGTTATAAAGTGAGCCTGGAATCCTCACTAAATATTCCTTAGTTCCTTACTATTGTTTCAACAGAGCAATATTGAGTGTAGATTTATTCCAGGCTACAAATGAGCTGCAGTTAGTCTTACCCAGACTCTTCCAGGCTAACAGAGAATTCGTTTAGACTTGTGATTCTCTTGACTCGTCCTAAGTGCACTTCCTGACAAAGCGCATGCAGGACCCAGCTGACAGGTGATGTGGGTTGATGTAGAAAATAATCACTTCATGTTTCGGGTGAGTCGACAGGTTGGCTAGGAAATCAAAAGGACTCTGGTGCAGAGTAGACATGTCAAAGTCAGTTCAGTTCAGTTCATGCAGATAGGCTCCTAACAGTCAGACCTACATACTAGCCCAGGTAGGCTCAAGCTGCACTCATACACACACAAACAGGGATCTGAAATAACTTTGTTTATACACAGTCAGGTCGTTAAATGTCCGGTGCATTAAAAAAAATTGATTTTTCTGTGAGGGATACAAAGTAAGTTTGGTTCCTGAGTTAATTAAGCAATTAACATCCCATCATGCTTAGAGTCATATATAAAAATGCTAGGCAGGCCATTATTCTGGCTAACATGGCTGTGCCCCTGTAGGTTGACAATGCCCCCATCCACAGGGCACGAGTGATACCTGAAAGGTTTGATGAGCATGAAAACAATGTAAACCATATGCCATGGCCGTCTCAGTTATCAGATCTCAACCCAATTGAACACTTACAGGAGAGTCTGGAGTGGCGCCTGAGACAGCATTTTCCACCACCATCAACAAAACACCAAATGATGGAATTTCTCGTAGAGTGGTGTCGCATCCCTCCAATAGAGTTTGAGACACTATGAATATATGCCAAGGTGCACTGAAGCTGTTCTGGCTCGTGGTGGCACGATGCCCTATTATGCCCTATTATTCCTTCATATTTGGGTTGGATTAATACTGTGACATTGTGAAAATGGTTTTAATGTCCTTTTAGTGTAAGAGCTGTTTGAAATGACCCCCTGAAATTTCTGCCTGTTTTCGTGGGATGGAGTTTGGGCCTGCCTGGAACGAGAGTTTCAAACCTCTGCCGATAACAGCTAGTTTTCAGTTTTCCGCTTCCCACTCAGGCCACTCCCAGCCAGTCCTAGTAAAATTCTTAGTTGATAAATTGCACCTTGCTAAGCAGCTATTTTAGTTTATTTTTTACCATTTTAATTGGAATCAACCCAGTAAGATAATTGTCACCCAGACATGATTTCATATTGAGATAAAAATGGCTGCATTGGGCCTGTAAGTGTATAGAGTCCATAATACTTACTATTCAAATGTAATTTTCCCTGAAACTCAATTCTTCCTCTGCCGTCCTTCCCTCGCTCACTGTGTCTGTCGGTCTGTCTTTTAATATACCATTGATTACGCTTGATCCAGTCGGCCATTTTGTCTGGCCTCCAGGCAGACAAACCGAGGTGCTGATTGGACTCTCACCCAAAGGAAACTGAAAAGGGCGAGGTCACTTTCATTACAGAGACATAGGCCTTGTCCTGATTACCCACACTACTATGGTTTTAAAAGCCTTGGAACGGTGTTATCATTGGCTCGAAGCAGTTTCCATCATGGTTAAATCCATGACGGGTGTACGTGCAGAAGTGCACACATTAGGAGAAGGGTAGATAATCGGGACCATCTAGTACCAAGAGAAGTCATTCATAGGGAACATCTACTGTGATGTATCCTCTTCACTGGGATTGTCAATAATGTTCATATAGAGTAATATTGGGCATTCATTAAATCTTATTTGTGTATGACTGTAAAATACTACTGATTAATTAAGGAAAATATATGCACAGTAATATATACAGTAGGTGTTTACATTGTATAATGACAGGAGCATATGGAGCCGCAAGCTGCCCAGTGACGCAAGCCTAGCAGACGAGCCAAAGGCCTATGCTCGCTTCGAGGCAAGCAACACTGAACCAGTATGAGAGCACCAGCTGTTCCAGACGACTGTGTAATCTCACTCTCGGTAGCCGATGTGATTAAGACTTTTAAACAGGTTAACATTCACAAAGCCGCAGGGCCAGACGGATTACCAGGACACGTACTCAGAGCATGTGCTGACTAGCTGGCGGGTGTCTTCACTGACATTTTCAACCTCTCCCTGACCCAGTCTATATTACCTACGTGTTTCAAGCAGACCACCATAGTCCCTGTGTCCAAGACCGCCAAGGTAACCTGTCTAAATGACTATTGCCCCATAGCACTCACATCTGTAGCCATGAAATGCTTTGAAAGGCTGGTTATGGCACAAAACACCATCATCCCAGACACCCTGGACCCACTCCAAGTCGCATACCGCCCCAACAGATCCACAGATGACATAATCTCTATTGCACTCCACACTGCCCTCTACCACCTGGACAAGAGGTACACCAATATTAGAATACTGTTCATTGACTACAGCTCAGCGTTCAACACCATAGTGCCCTCCAAGCTCACCTTAAGCACAGGACCCTGGGACTGAACGCCTCCCTCTGCAACTGGATCCTGGACTTCCTGACGGGCCGCCCCTCAGGTGGTGAGGGTAGGCAACAATACATCCGCCACCCTGACCCTCAACATGGGGGCCCCTCATGGATGCGTGCTTTGTTCCTCCTGTACTCCCTGTTCACCCACGACTGCATGACAGCGCACGACTCCAACACCATCATTAAGTTTGCTGACGACACGACAGTGGGAGGCCTGATCACCGACGACGATGAGAACATCTATAGAGAGGTGGTCAATGACCTGGCAGTGTGGTGCCAGGACAATCTTTCACTCAACATCAGCAAGACAAAAGAGCTGAAAGTGGACTACAGGAAACGGAGGGCTGAGCACTTCTCCCATTCACATCGACGGGGCAGCAATGGAGTGGATCGAGAGCTTCAAGTTCCTCGGTGTCCACATCACTAAGGAATTAACATGGTCCACACACACCAACACAGTCATGAGAGCATCTTGACTGGCTGCCTCACTGCTTGGTATGGCAACTGCTTAGTTAACTAAATAGTTAACCAAATAGCTACCTGGACTATCTGCATTGACCCTATTTGGACTAACTATTTTCACTGATCACATATTCTGTGCCTACTGTTTATCATCTATCCTGTTGCCTAGTCACTTTACACCTACCTATATGTAAATATCTACCTCAATTACCTCGTACCCCTGCACATCGACTCAGTACCTGTACCCTGTGTATATAGCCAAGTTATCTATCGTTACTCATTTTGTATTTATTTCTTGTGTTATTATATATATTTTCTTAAGTCTCTGTATTGTTGGGAAGGGCCCGTAAGTAAACATTTCACTGTTAGTCTACACCTGTTGTTTATGAAGTATGTGACAAAAAATTGGATTCTATTTTTTTTATGACACAGACATGCTGTTGAAGACATAAGGTTACTTGACTCCATTGTTTCCACAACATACTAATCACATCAACTCACTGAACAAGACAAGCAAACAAGTCCACTTCTAAGCCGGAATGTCAAAATACAAATGAGACATTAATAAAAGTTTGATGGCAGACAGCCATACATCATCTATACAGCATGCAGGCCCATGTTCCCTCCATTGCCTTGAACAACCAGCTCAGCGGGAGACCTGGGTTATGTGATGAGAATGCAGAAGATTTTTATGTGGAGACTGTCATATCATACTGATGTCAGGGTTGCGTCTCAAACGGTACCCTATATCCTATTTATGTGCCCTCTGGTGAAAAATAGTGCACTATATAGGGATACCATTTGAAAGGCAGCCCTGACATCAGTATGATTTTCAGCATAAACAACCTTAGTATTCTCTTCACATACAACCCTGCTCAGAAAGACCTTCTGACTCACACTGGGTGTCTCAACTGGGCTGGCAATGCAGACTATCACACGCGTAACGATTCAGATTCCCAACATCTCCAAAACCACCAAACTGGTCTTGCGGTCATGACACAGAAGTCGTATGATCCAGAATGAGCAGATCGATAACTACATAGCATGCTGGCTTCTTTTGACAAATATGAGCGTTGCATAATTTAACAAAAGCCTCATTCATGAAATCATGTTTAAATCAGAGAGAAAATACAAGCCCTTCAGTTCAGAATCTTCTCCTATAGTTACTATAGCTTAGGTACACACACACACACACACACACACACACACACACACACACACACACACACACACACACACACACGGAGCTAAAAAATCCATCACCATGGTAACCTTTTGATCAAATGCATTGCCTCCTACTAGATGAGATGCAACATACATTATGTATGGTGCAACATGAAAATGCGCATGATGAGGATGATATTGAGAAGGATGAAGATGCATGTTAATGTAGGCCTAGGTTTGTTATGTCATTAATTAACACGATGTTCACACCAGATGCTGTATGTAGCGACATAACAAATGGCTAAATGCATTTAATTTCATGTCATTATTTCAATCCCTCTGCTTCGTGTCTCCACATTAAAAACATCCTATTTGGGAGGAAAGAGGATTAAACTGTTATCTGATGTATTTTTCCAGAACAGAGAAAAAAGTGATGTGAAGGGGGAGGGCAAGCCAGCTTTAAATCTCCTTCATTCCCTAAGACCGTCTCTGTCACGGTGTCTCTCTCTCTCCGTCTCAGTCTCTCCGTCTCTCTCTCTCCGTCTCAGTCTCTCCGTCTCTCTCTCTCTGTCTCAGTCTCTCTGTCTCAGTCTCTCTCTCTCCCAGTCTCTCTCTCTCCCAGTCTCTCTCTCTCCCAGTCTCTCTCTCTCCCAGTCTCTCTCTCTCCCCGTCTCTCTCTCTCCCCGTCTCTCTCTCTCCCAGTCTCTCCGTCTCAGTCTCTCTCTCTCCCAGTCTCTCTCTCTCCCAGTCTCTCTCTCTCCCAGTCTCTCTCTCTCCCAGTCTCTCTCTCTCCCAGTCTCTCTCTCTCCCAGTCTCTCTCTCTCCCCGTCTCTCTCTCTCCCAGTCTCTCTCTCTCCCAGTCTCTCTCTCTCCCAGTCTCTCTCTCTCCCAGTCTCTCTCTCTCCCCGTCTCTCTCTCTCCCAGTCTCTCTCTCTCCCCGTCTCTCTCTCTCCCCGTCTCTCTCCCCGTCTCTCTCGTTTTCCCCGTTTCTTTCGCTCTCCCCGTCTCTCTAAATCTCTTTCCCTCTCTCCTGTCTCATATGACACACCACTGTAAAACTGAAGGAAATACCCAGTTCAACATCCACCTTGACTGTTAGTTGACTAACACACATTTTATGTCAACTTAATTCATGTTGAGGACTGTCCCTGCCATTGAATGTCAAAATGAGTTAAAACTAAACAGAAATGGTTTGTGTTGATGATCCACTTTTCTGCACCCTTTTCAAAAATGCTTTCCCCCTGACTCAACCTAACATCAGTCTTCGCCAGTCTAGAACACTGAACAGCTCAGCATCTGATGGACTGACAACACAGACAGATTGACTTCAATGAATCATGATGCTGTGAGCGATATGGCGCCCAGTCTCCCTCAGTGCCCCCTCTGACTTCCTGTCCCTCTTCCTGCTTCCTGCCTGACAGCCAGTCAGAGCGTAGCAGGTGGGGTCTGATGGACAGACTGACTGATGTCTCAGACAACTGATTTATATGAGAAGAGAAGTCAGGAGGAAAACAGACAACCCACATTTGGCTCCTTGGAAGTTCTGAGAACAGAAGTGAAAAAAATGTGCCTAGTCTGGGAACGTTTCTTTTTAGGTTGCAGGGAGGTTCTGAGAACGTTTTACAAAGGTTCCTTGAAAGTTTTCCTGGGAGGTTTTAGTAAAGCTCTGAGAACAGAAATTATCGGTTATTTAAACGTTTTTGAATAACTTCCTTAAAACTTTCACTGAATGTTTCAATAAGACTTTTAGTAACCTTGCTAGCTTTATTTTGGGTTTACTTTTTTGAACTGTACGCACAAATAGGACACATGGACATTAAAGGGTAACTCTCAACCCCAATTTCAGCCATTCCCCAACCCAAATAAAAAAATGCATTCAGGTGAGAAGTTGTGGGTGGAGGGAATTGCTGATAAATATTCATTTTGGGGGTGGGTGAACGTAGTTGTACCTGATCAACACTTTCTCACTAAAGCATACTTACTAGAAGTCCACTGTCACGCTCTGATAATAAAATGATGTGCATCACGAGCAAATACAGCTTTGGACAGTTAGCTCAGCGGTACGGCACCGAATTCCTGACATCTATTGCCATTTGCGGTGTAAATTGTATCCTCCATGGGTGCAAAAAAATCGTTGAAATATGGACTCACATTTAGTGCGGTATTATGTTGGGAAGAAAAGTGCAATCATCACCTTGAAAAGGAAGATTAAGGGCTCAATTCCATTCAACCCACATTGCCGTATATACACAGTAGCACTTTTCCAACGTTCAAATTAACTCACAGATTGGTCTTGGGTACTGTATAAAAGCCTACAACTACTACCAGGGTGACCCCTCTCACAGGTATGCTTTAACTTTTCAGAATTAGTAGTGTGAATAAAAACATATCTGCCCCATGTAGGATTAGGAACTCACATCCATTGTACTATGAGCCAACTGTCTTAGCAGACTGCCACCAATCAGTCATCGTGGTTATGGAAAAAGTACAACTTGTTGACCTTGACCACCATTGTCATCTATTTCTTGTTATGATGGATGTAGCTTTTAATATGAACGTATAATCCTCATAGCCTACATGTTTTTTTTCCTTCGTAAAAGTACATAGATGTGTATGAAACGGTAAGTAAAAACTAGAATTTCGTCATCTGCTTGTGAATAGTAAAAAGCAGCACAAACGCAATAATGGCATTATAATAAATATAAGTGTCCATATGACTGCGGTCAAAAATGGTCTATTGTTGTCAGTTATTGGAAACATTTCTGGCCTCGCTCGTGCTTACAGTATGGTGTGCGTCTTCACACAACAGTTGGATCTCATTTAGCTGTTATCCCTTGTCCAACACTTCCCACAAACAAGTCTCATGCAGTTTAAACCGGTGTCATTGGTTCTGTTCCGATTGCATCTGCCCACCTTGCAGTTTCTCCTCCCCGGGAGCTGTGCGCAACTTGGGTTGCACAATGGCTTGCATGGAATCTTTGCTGCTGCGTTAGCTCATATGTCTCCCATATAGCCCGTGTGCCAGACTCATGATGAAGTCTCTCCTGCTCATGGTGTTGTTCATGCACTGCTTGAACAACACGTGTGCGTTAATAGCAGCCAAGTCAAGCATGTTGTAGTGTCTGATCCGAAACATCATCTGACAATCACTCAACTGCTGCCCGATATGGATATTTTCCCTGATATGGAAAGCCATTCAGCAATTCGGTGGACTGATATAGGGTACACCGTCTTGAGATTATATTTAGAATATTTTAACAATTGGTGATTACATAATTATGCATTGTTTGCTTCCTCTCATTCATCAACTCACCCATTCTCCCCCATCATTTTTTAGTTCATTTATTTCATCTGTTATATGTGTGAAATTAGTTTCTGTATAGTTTAGGTTCAGTTTGAAGCAATTATCGCGGTGATTATATGGGCACGGCACATTCAACTATCCCGAGAAGGAGCGGAACAGGCCGGGGAAAATCATTCAAAAACGTACATGTCCTCCTAAAGCTGGTTATAACTCCAGTTCTGTTTGTGATATTAAGATTCTAACAACGACTGTGTTATATAGACCTATTTAGGAAAAGTTAAGGACAAGGGGGACATGACTTTAAAAATGGCAGAGTAATTAAACATTTAAATTCTTTTTAAGTCATTATGACACTCTCTGCCTTTCTAGTTTTATTATACACTCACGTTTATCGGGTACACCTCCCCATTCACGAAAATGGATCGCTCCTAGGCACAGTAGCCTGGCTTGCTATATAAAGCAGGCAGACGGGCATCGAGTCATTCAGTTACTGTTCAATTGAACATTAGAATGGGCAAAACTAGAGTCCTAAACAACTTTGAACGTGGTATGATCGTCGATGCCAGGCGCGCCAGATCCAGTATCTCAGAAACTGTAGCCCTCCTGGGCTTTTCACGCATGACAGTGTCTAGGGTTTTTTGAGAATGGTGTGACAAACCAAAAATATCAAGTCAGCAGCAGTCCTGTGGGCGAAAACAGCTTGTTGATGAGAGAGTTTAGGGTTGTTGAAGTCGGAAGTTTTCATACACCTTAGCCAAATAAATTTTAACTCAGTTTTCACAATTCCTGACATTTAATCCTAGTAAAGATTCCCTGTCTTAGGTCAGTTAGGATCACCACTTTATTTTAAGAATGTGAAATGTCAGAATAATAGTAGAGGAAATTCTTTATTTCAGTTTTTATTTCTTTCATCACATTCCCAGTGGGTCAGAAGTTTACATACACTCAATTAGTATTTGGTTGCATTGCCTTTAAATTGTTCAACTTGGGTCAAACGTTACAGGTTGCCTTCCACAAGCTTCCCGCAATAAGTTGGGTGAATTTTGACCCATTCCTCCTGACAGAGCTGGTGTAACTGAGTCAGGTTTGTAGGCCTCCTTGCTCGCGCTCATGCTTTTTCAGTTCTGCCCACAAATTTTCTATAGGATTGAGGTCAGGGCTTTGTAATGGCCACTCCAATACCTTGACTTTGTTGTCCTTAAGCCATTTTCCCACAACTTTGGAAGTATGCTTGGGGTCATTGTCCATTTGGAAGACCCATTTGTGACCAAGCTTTAACTTCCTGACTGATGTCTTGAGATGTTTCAATATATCCACATAATTTTCCTCCCTCATGATGCCATCTATTTTGTGAAGTGCACCAGTCCCTCCTGCAGCAAACCACCCCCACAACATGATGCTGCCACCCCCGTGCTTCACGTTTGGGATGGTGCTCTTCGGCTTGCAAGCCTCCCCCTTTTTCCTCCAAACATAACAATGGTCATTATGGCCAAACAGTTCTATTTTTGTTTCATCAGACCAGAGTGCAGTTGCAAATTGTAGTCTGGCTTTTTTATGGCGGTTTTGGAGCAGTGGCTTCTTCCATGTTGAGCGGCCTTTCAGGTTATGTCGATATAGGACTCGTTTTACTGTGGATATAAATACTTTTGTACCTGTTTCCTCCAGCATCTTCACAAGGTCCATTGCTGTTGTTCTGGGATTGATTTGTACTTTTTGCACCAAAGTACGTTCATCTCTAGGAGACAGAACGAGTCTCCTTCCTGAGCGGTATGACGGCTGCCTGGTACCATGGTGTTTATACTTGGGTACTATTGTTTGTACAGATGAACGTGGTACCTTCAGGCATTTGGAAATTGCTCCCAAGGATGAACCAGACTTGTGGAGGTCTACAAAAAAAATCTGACGTCTTTGCTGATTTCTTTTGATTTTCCCATGATATCAAGCAAAGAGGCACTGAGTTTGAAGGTAGGCCTTGAAATACTTTCACTGGTACACCTCCAATTGACTCAAATTATGTAAATTAGCCCATCAGAAGCTTCTAAAGCCATGACATCGTTTTCTGGAATTTTCCAAGCTGTTTAAAGGCGCAGTCAACTTAGTGTATGTAAACTTCTGACCCACTGGAATTGTGATACAATGAATTATAAGTGAAATAATCTATCTGTAAACAATTGTCGGAAAAATTACTTGTGTCATGCACAAAGTAGATGTCCTAAGCGACTTGCTAAAACTATAGTTTGTTAACAAGAAATTTGTGGAGTGGTTGAAAAACGAGTTTTAATGACTCCAACCTAAGTGTATGTAAACTTCCGACTTCAACTGTACACAACCCGCAGAAGCAACACACATACGCAAAGAAAAACTGTTCAGTTTATGGCAATCTCTTCATTTTGTTCTTTGACTTTGCCCTTGAAAAGACGCTCCTCCGCAGTCCTTCAAAACCAAAACAAACAAGTGTCAACAACAACAGAAATAGAAGCTACATAGTGCTCCTTTAAAGAGGGAAAGAGCCTGTCTGCCTCTTTCTCTCTCCCTCCCTCGCTCTCCCACCCTCCCTCCCTCTCTCGCTCTCATTTTCTGCCTCTCTCTGTCTACCAGACGGTCAGACAGGCAGCCTCAGAGAGCAGCTCAGTAGCTGTGACCTTGAGATGTGATAGCGCGTCAGCAAGGCTAATAAAGGGACAAAGGAGAGATGGAGGTATGGAGTGGGTGGAGAGAGGAGATGGAGGGAAGGAGGGGAGAGGAGATGGAGGGGATGCAGAAAATAGATGGAGGAATGGAGTGGATGGAGTGAGCAGATGGAGAGATAGAGGGGATGGGGAGAGGAGATGGAGGTATGGAGAGAAGAGATGGAGGAATGGAGTGGATGGAGTGAGCAGATGGAGGGATAGAGGGGATGGGGAGAGGAGATGGAGGTATGGAGAGGAGAGATGGAGGGATGGTGTGTGGACAGAGGAGATGGAGGGATGAGAGAATATTAGAGAGGGCGTCCTCTGGGACATAACGAGAGCTCAAAGGTTGCAGAGAAAGAGAGGGAGAATGGGGGGTGGATAATATTAGTGTATCCTCTAAAGCCCAGCGAGAGCTTAAAGGCCACAGTGTGTGTGTATGTGTGTGTGTGTGTGTGTGTGTGTGTGTGTGTGTGTGTGTGTGTGTGTGTGTGTGTGTGTGTGTGTGTGTGTGTGTGTATGAGAGAGAGAGAGAGAGAAGAGAGAGATAGAGAGAGAGAGAGAGAGAGAGAGAGAGAGAGAGAGAGAGAGAGCGAGCGAGCGTGGCGAAGGTCCCCAGCTGTGACTTTTTCACCAGTCAGATGATGATAAGAGTGTGTGCTTGCGTGCATGCGTGTGTGTGCGTTCGACAGACTGTAAAGTGCCAGTGACAAGCGTTATATAAGAAAGCTTTCACCTCCATCATTATACATGATTGGATCTCATCCTGGCACATATATGGGAGCTTACACAATACTGCTTTAAATAGCTGCTGTAGTTGCCACACTAACTACTATTGAACAGCTAGCACTACCTCACGTATAGCTCACTATAGTATATTGTACAAGGTCACAAAAAGAAGAGACATCAAATCCTACATCAGGCTTCTTCCTTACTGATTTCACCTGGAGACAAGGAAGGAGGCAGCAAGGAGAGGAAGCCGTGTTGTACTATTAAGGAGGCAGCCAAGGATGTTCTGCCCAATGAACTCTGGCTATTGGGTAACGTGTGACATTTCTCTGCTCCTGAGCCTACCCCCGGCCCAGTCTCTGTCCTCCTCGTGTCCCTCACTCGCTCACTTGTGTGTCTGTCTGCCACAGCCCCCGGCCCAGGGACACACCCAGGAGAGGGCGGACAGGGTGAGTCATAACACAGACACCATTTTTGCATAACACAGATACCATTGTGAATCCTCAAAGAAGTAAGGAAAGGCCAGCGGAGGGCAGGTGACGATGGCATACGGGGAGTGAGTGATCAATCCCAAAAGCTCCACTTAGCCCTCCCCTCCATTTTGCGCGATCCCGCGCAAGTAGTGTCCCAATTCAACTTTGAGCAAGGCATAGTGCCTTTTCCGCCAACTAGTTGCCCTCCAAACGGGCCTGGCTCCAGGTGGGGGCAAAAGGGGGCTTAGCCCCCTCAGTTGAAACTTGTGCCACCTCAGTTTAAGTTTTATGTCCCTATATAAAAATACAAAAAAGTTGAAATTATGATTGAGAGACAGGTTTGCACGAAACCTGTATTTCTGCTGCACTGTATCAGCACGATGGACAGAGCGTGCCGCTGAGTGTGTGTATGTTTGTATATAGGGGGACTATGGAAAGCCACTGGGCGGTTAGGTATGACTCCTTTGGGTTTCCATAAAAAGCAGTAAAAAACGCTGCTCATCTGTGGTAGGCTCTGTGAGTAACGTGGTAGACTCTGTGAGTAACGTGGTAGGCTACGTGAGTAACGTGGTAGGCTACGTGAGTAACGTGGTAGGCTATGTGAGTAACGTGGTAGGCTACGTGAGTAACGTGGTAGGCTACGTGAGTAACGTGGTAGGCTCTGTGAGTAACGTGGTAGGCTACGTGAGTAACGTGGTAGGCTGGGTGAGTAACGTGGTAGGCTCTGTGAGTAACGTGGTAGGCTCTGTGAGTAACGTGGTAGGCTACGTGAGTAACGTGGTAGGCTACGTGAGTAACGTGGTAGGCTCCGTGAATAACGTGGTAGGCTACGTGAGTAACGTGGTAGACTACGTGAGTAACGTGGTAGGCTGGGTGAGTAACGTGGTAGGCTACGTGAGTAACGTGGTAGACTACGTGAGTAACGTGGTAGACTCTGTGAGTAACGTGGTAGGCTACGTGAGTAACGTGGTAGGCTGGGTGAGTAACGTGGTGGGCTCTGTGAGTAACGTGGTAGGCTCTGTGAGTAATGTGGTAGGCTACGTGAGTAACGTGGTAGGCTACGTGAGTAACGTGGTAGGCTCCGTGAATAACGTGGTAGGCTACGTGAGTAACGTGGTAGGCTGGGTGAGTAACGTGGTAGGCTGGGTGAGTAACGTGGTAGGCTACGTGAGTAACGTGGTAGACTACGTGAGTAACGTGGTAGACTCTGTGAGTAACGTGGTAGGCTACGTGAGTAACGTGGTAGACTACGTGAATAACGTGGTATGCCTCCACCTGTAATATATGATTTCCAATTATAATGATGAGGACAAGTTTACAGTTTTCAGCTGCTTCACTCAACTCTGCCTCACCACTACAGAGTTTAGTTAGCTTCTTAGCTAG
Source organism: Salmo salar (assembly GCF_965601325.2). Taxonomy (NCBI): domain Eukaryota; kingdom Metazoa; phylum Chordata; class Actinopteri; order Salmoniformes; family Salmonidae; genus Salmo; species Salmo salar. Next base: position 76,464,855 of record NC_138291.1, read on the forward strand.
CTGTAAAAGGCGATAAGTGTTATCAGTCTATTTCACTCTAACCAGCTAATATCAGAAATCAAACCACCAAGGCCAACTCAAGCCCAGCAGCGATGATGCTGCCGAGCTCCAGCTTGCTCCGCATGAAGAGACTTCCACAAGTGCCGCCAGGATAATGGCTCCACAGCCCCTTCTACCTCTGACTGTTTCTGACGATCTTGAAACAGAGAAGCCAGCCCAGGTTAGCCTAGAATCCTACCCTAGCTGCAGGTTCTGTCCAAACATGTTAATTGAATAGCAACTGGTTCATAGAAAGTGGCTGGAATACTCGGTTACTGCAGAACCCAAATGAACCCAAATGATGTCCCTAGGTTTAGCTACATATCAGTATGTTTCAACATAGAAATAGATAGCCTACATTCTATTTCTATGGTAGCCTATTGCTTTTTGTGGTTGTAAATGGAACTGTACATACAGTACCAGTCAAAAGTTTGGACACACCTAATCATTCCAGGGTTTTTCTTTATTTTTACTATTTACTATACATTGTAGAATATTAGTGAAGACATCAAAACTATGAAATAACACATATAGAATCATGTAATAACCAAAAAAGTGTAAACAAATAAAAATATATTTTATATTTGAGATTCTTCAAAGTAGCCATCCGTTGCCTTGATAACAGCTTTGCACACTCTTGGCATTCTCTCAACCAGCTTCATGAGGAATGCTTTTCCAACAATCTTGAAGGAGTTCCCACATGCTGAGCACTTGTTGGCTGCTTTTCCTTCACTCTGCGGTCCAACTCATCCCAAACCATCTCAATTGGGTTGAGGTCGGGTGATTGTGGAGGTCAGGTCATCTGATGCAGCACTCCATCACTCTCCTTCTTTGCCAAATAGCCCTCACACAGCCTGGAGGTGTCTTTTGGGTCATTGTCACTATTTAACAAGCTATCTGATTAACTAACATTAGCCAGCTAGCTATGCATTTCGCTTGCTACAGTATATGAGCGTTGGACATTTGTATGACTTGTAATTTGTGTTGTTTCATGCTTTAGGGAGTCCTGAGCAAACCAGCAAACCAGGCTGCCATCTTGTGTAACCAAGTGGATGTAAATAATGTAGCTAAAGCATTTGCTACAAATTGAAAACATTTTTTGTAAGCTTGCCTTGCTGCTCTTTAAAAAATATATATTAAGTCGCAATGCAGCTGAAGTAACGTAGCTAACTATTTTCTTGCTTATTGTGTAGTGGAGGATAAAAAGACCGGTATTATATGGATGTGTAGTTATGTAGCCGATCTGTGCATGGACCCTAAAACATTTGGTATAAAAATTTGTTCAGAACCCTGGTTATAATTGCCTTCAGTGGTTAATCATTAATCCCCCAAAAATTGCAGGAAATGACTGAGTGAAAGAAAAGCGACCATTACATGTCAAACTGCTATTATGGAATGAAAGTCCTGCTTCAGTACGACTCCACATTGAACCACAGCCAGAAGATGGGTACATTAAGGGCACATTGTTGTTCTGCTGTTCTCATTTGTTGCTCATATGGCCAGTGTGTATATGGTGTATGAGAAATATAAGGAAAGGAAAGCCATTACTGTTATGCTTTGGCAGCTTCTGCTGTGATGTAGTGATGGCCCATTCCCTAGGGTTATTTGAGGGACACCCCCACAGAGGAACACTGGAAAATGAGGGAGAGGGAGAGGATTGGGATTGAGCCATAGTGAGAGAGGAAGCTGAAGGGAATGGTGTAGCTGATATGTATTGTACAAGCATTGTATTGTATTTCTATATATGTATTCTAATACCTACAAATGCCTAATGAACTTGAACCTGACCTTGACAAATTGGATGTGTAACATGCTTTGTCTTATTATTGCAGATTTGCAATGTTATGATTTTCTACATTAATTATGATCTGACCTTTTCATTCTGAATTAGGTTCTTGTTATGTCCTCCTCATGTCACAATTACACAACGAAAGTATGTAATCATTTAATAATGGTGGATTAAATGCAATTCAATCCCAGAGGCATTGCTCCATGGCTCTCCATGTGTTTGGGAAATTAAAGGGAAATTAAATTTAGATTCAGAATGTGCCCTTGGGTTGCTATATTTTGGTTTTCAGGGAAATAATTGCCTTGTCAAAGCACATATTACATGTCGGTTTAATTGGAATAAATAGGGGCCAGAGGAAGTAACACATTCAACTGCCCCGAAATTAGCAGGTTTGAAAATGTGTAAAGTAAATCATTCATTTACGCTACATGTAATGTTACTTCTAAAATGAACAGATTAGAACTAGTAAAAAAAATATTAAAAAATCACAATAAATGTCATCTTTGATCAGTTTCCTCAAAGTGTAAAACCAATATTTTTTATCTGATCAAAACAGTGGTAGTCTTCTTTGAAGTATTTATCATTAGGCAATTAAACTTTCCACTGAGCATAATGGTTCCTATTTAACAGAATGACACATTACTGAGAAATCAGCTACTTTCCCATTCAGACAAATTATAATTAACCTGTTTAATAACAAATATGCTGCGTGTGTAAATTAGTGCCCGTCTGCTTGGGGCGTCAATAGAGAAATAGTCACTTCCACTTCACTTAATGTGTCTTTATAGAGGACTGGGTCCAATTTAGGTTCTAGTTTATGCACATTGCTAAAACACTGACTGACAATCAAAACACCGTACAGACAGGGCCGGATTAAGGGGCCGGATAAAGTATAATTATGTAATCACCAATTGGGAAAATATATCTGGGAGAATATCCACATCCGGTAGCAGGTGAATCCGTGTCGGAGAATGTGGTGATGAGGCTTGTGGAATCTTACATTGGGAAAAGGAGAAATGTCACATGGACAATTTCTTCACGTCACTGTCATTGGCAAAGAAAGCTACCTCGAGCGGCAGGTAGCCTAGTGGTTAGAGGGTTGGACTAGTAACCGAAACGTGGCAAGTTCGAATCCCCGAGCTGACAAGGTAAAAATCAGTCGTTCTGCCCCTGAACAAGGCAGTTAACCCACTGTTCCTAGACTGTCATTTAAAATAAGAATTTGTTTTTAACTGACTTGCCTAGTTAAATAAGGTCAAAGAAAACAAGTTTGGTGAGCACCATGAACAAAGTGAGACGGGAGCTCCCTCTCTGCGCCAAATACAGCACAACCATTATACTCCGCGGTGCTGAAGAATGACAAGACCACACAGAAAACCGGAGACTTGTAAATGATGTAAATGAACCCCTAAAACGAGTGTCTGCTCTATATTTGGACTTATTTTCTTGTATGAGCTTTTTATCCTCACTGTATGTGTGACGTGTATTTTCTAATTCTTTTGAACGTACACTGAACGCATCTTGTATTTGATGTTCTGAAGTCTGCTAGCAATATGACGTTATTAGCTGTAGGCTAGCTCCACTGTGTGCTGGCTAATATTAGTTCATCTTGCGCCACATTATCAAGCTATTAGCAGGTACTCAACTATTCGGGTAGAAATTCTCATGCATATTGATGCATTTGATATATCAAGCACTGTAATGTAAAAGTGTATTGTTGGTGGAATGTATTGTTCATAGAGCATTTTTGGTTTGTTTCGCCATCAGCTCTTACGGTGTGTTTACGGAAATGGTCATCAGTTTGAGAGTTGACCATTCATTCAGCTGGGGATGCTACATAAGGGATAACAGCTTTCATAATTTGACCACACATCTTGACTGTCCGTCTTGGTGGTTGTGGTATTTTATGTATTTATATTATATTATAAAAAGATGTTACAACACATATGCTTTCTATTTCATGGTTGTAACCACGGCACTCAATAAATAAAATTGTTTGAACACTTGAATTTTGGCGTTTTTAGAGTTTTTTTGTTTTTAAATATAGCCTACAGTAAAATAAACTAATGAAAATACTATTGTGTTCTTTGAAATAAAATACAGATCGAATTCTAATGTTACCCAAGGCCTTCAAAAACACAACTAAATGATTATTTTTGCAACAGCATATATGAAGTATATTAATTACACTTAAAATGTTGCAGTAAGAGATCCTGAGCACTCTGGACCAGGTTTTCATCAAGAGTGTGCAAAGCTGTCACCAAGGCAGAGGGTGGCTACTTTAAGAATTTCAAATGTAAATATATTTAGATTTGTTTAAAACTTTTTGGGTTACTACATGATTCCATATGTGTTATTTCATTTTTCTGATGTCTTCACTATTATTCTACAATGTAGAAAATAGTACAAATAAAGAAAAAACCCTGGAATGAGTAGGTGTGTCCAAACATTTGACTGGTACTGTAAGTAAATTATATATTTCTGTATTTAGCAAACATTTCTTTCACTTTGTCATTATGGGGTATTGTTTGTAGTTGGGTGATTTACTTAAAAAAAAATCCATTTTGAATTCAGGCTGAAACAACAAAATGTGGAATAAGTCAAGGGTATGAATACTTTCTGAAGGCCCACTGTAATACAAAATGCCTCACTTGATCATCATTCAAATGGCCTGATCCAGTTGAGATAAGCGTGCGCAACCAAGACATTGCGTAAATCATTCGTTGTTGTCAATTGAAGACTTTCAGGAACACTTGAGATAAGCATGGGGATCTTAAAGCAGAATACCACCCATATACGAAGTTTGGAATGTGAGCTATAAGGTAATCCACAGTAGACTTCAATAGAAAGCCAGTAAGGAGTTGAGCCTAGACAGTTGATTATACTGTAATGGCCATTCATTCCCTCAGCTATTTCTTTCTACAGACTCTAGGGCTAGATCCAAATAGCACCCTATTGCTCCCTATTTAGTTCACTACTTTTGACCAGGTCCCATAGGGGACGTAGCCGTAGTGAATTATGTTTAAATCCAAGAGGATTAAACGGATATCTGGTTCCACGAGGAGGATCGTGAGACACTTTGTGAACTGTAACTACTGATCACTTCACACACTGATTTCTACCTGTGTGTGCGTGCACTGTATCTGTAAAGTGTGGAGTGGTAGGAAAGAGTATGATGCATGATATGATGGAGATCCTGTAGTGGTAAAAATGTCTCACAAATCCTTCTGTTCATTTTCCTTCCCCTAAGTGCTTTTAAACCCCACCACATCTCAGAGCATTTAAAACCTGACTCCATCTAAAACCTCACTGTATTTAGAAGACTTTTAGAAAACACACACAGTCAAGATCACACTATAAAGGTAACTCCAAAGGAGTGGGAGAACAGCCAAATGTGTCTGCACATGGTCAACCAAGGCAGATCTCCGAACATTATCCAAGAATTCAAAACAGTCTACCAAGTAAGTAAGACGGCATCGATAGCATCAGAATAGAAGACAGTACTTAAAAAAAACACCAGCATTAACAAGCTAGATTTCTGTATTGTTGAACACCTTCAATGTAACTTAATGACTGGAGAAATAAGAAGTGAACCCGGTGTACCTCGCTGGCTATCTGACTAATGACCATGATAGGAAGTGTAATGAGAGAAAGCTAAGAGATTGTATTGTTGGAACTGCCCGTGTGAGGGGAATATAGTCATCTAATGTATGGAGGACAGTGCGTTTCTCTTTGGACCTACTGTAGTTACTGCTACCACAATTCCATTATGTACACATAATCATAGCATGATTCATACGGGCATCCTTAATCATGTAAAAAATGTATCATTGCAATACCATTTATATTAGAAGCCGGGTGGGTCAATTACTTTGCCTCCTGATGCCAATTTCAGAATGCGCGGTGAAACCTTTCATCCTGTGTGTGCTTAAAAATGTCAGTCAGTATTTGGCTGGAAAGAGCAAGGGCCACGCTGCCAAATATGGAATTAAAAACTTCTGTTTGGCTCCCAATAAGGCTAAAGGATAGGGCCACGCTCAGTGAGTGAAGTTAGATAAAACAATAAGGGCACTTTTGGCTGCACTGTCCGCATCCTGTTGTGTTGTTCTTCATCCACTATGGCTTTTCAGATATTCTGCAGTTTATTCCAGGTACCACATAGAACTGGTCAAACCACACTGAATGCTACGCTTAACAGTGAAACTGTGATCAGTCTGGTTTCACCAGGCTAGCTAACTCATCCATCCAACAAACCACACTGATCTTTACTAGAGGTGGATGGTTCTGAGCTCCAAGGAGACAAGATAGTGACATAACATTTAAAAAAAAAATCTAATTAAATCAAGGTTTCCTTTCATCTCCTCAAGGTTAATGAGAAGTGTATCACCCGTGTGATAGTAGCCCTGCTCTCACTATATAACTACACAGCTAGATACAGATGTATGACCTTAATTTGATCACTCTTTTTTGTTGCTGAGAATTTTCCTGCAACACAAGAAATGCAGATTAGCTTGTGATTTAGATAAATTCACTAAAAACCCACAATAACACATGGTTATATTAACACTATTGCACTTTTCATGTAGCCTATTCTTGGCAAGCTAATTGACTAACCACCAATCAAGCAACAAAGATCTAATGGACTAAACCTTAAAATCCTGTTGCTACAGGATTATTTTGTGACAATATAGGTCAAATGAATATCCTTCATCTGTAGCCCTCCTCTCACTCTAAATACACAACTTCCTACCTATACATTAACTCACACTCACTATACCATGATAAGAAGAATAGGGAGGAGTGATAACAGTATTGTCAACAGAGTATCATGAACTGTACTGAGTATACAAAACATTAAGAATGGTAGTAGGTGCCAGGCACACTGGTTTGTGTTAAGAACTGCAACGCTGCTGGATTTTTTACGATCAACAGTTTCCTATGTGTATCAAGAATGGTACACCACCCAAAGGACATCCAGCCAACTTGGAGTCAACATGGGCCAGCATCCCTGTGGAGCACTTTCTACATATTGTAGAGTCCATGCCCTGGCAAATTGAGGCTGTTCTGAGGGCAGGTGGGGTGGGAGTATACAATGCATTCAGAAACCATTCAGACCCCTTTACTTTTTCCATATTTTATTACGTTATAGCCTTATTCTAAAATTGATTAAATAACACATTTTCCTCATCAATCTACACACAATACCCCATAATGACAAAGCGAAAACAGGTTTAGAAAAAAAGAGAGAAAAACGTATTTACATAAGTATTCAGACCGTTTGCTATGAGACTCAAAATTGAGATCAGGTGCATCCTGTTTCCATTGATCATCCTTGAAATGTTTCTACAACTTGACTGGAGTCCACCTGTGGTAAATTCAATTGATTGAACATGATTTGGAAAGGCACACACCTGTCCATATAAGGTTCCACAGTTGACAGTGCATGTCAGAGCAAAACCCAAGCCATTAGGATCGAAGGAATTGTCTGTAGAGCTCAGAGACAAGATTGTGTCGGCACAGATCTGAGGAAGGGTACCAAAACATTTCTGCAGCATTGAAGGTCCCCAAGAACACTTCCTTAAATGGAAGAAGTTTGGAACCACCAAGACTCGTCCTAGAGCTGGCCGCCTGGCCAAACTGAGCAATCAGGGGAGAAGGGTCTTGGTCAGGGAGGTGACGAAGAACACGATGTTCAGTCTGACAGCGCTCCAGAGTTCCTCTGTGGAGATGTGAGAACCTTCCAGAAGAACAACCATCTCTGCAGCACTCCACCCATCAGGCCTTTATGGTACAGTGGCCAGACAGTAGCCACTCCTCAGTAAAAGGCACATGATAGCCCGCTTGGAGTTTGCCAAAAGGCACCTAAAGACTCTCAGACCATGAGAAACAAGATTCTCTGGTCTGATGAAACCAAGATTGAACTCTTTGGCCCGAATGCCAAGCGTCACATCTGGAGGAAACCTGACACCATCCCAAGAGTGAAGCATGGTGGTGGCGGATGTTTTTCAGAGGCAGGGACTGGGAGACTAGTCAGGATCGAGTCAAAGATGAACGGAGCAAAGAACAGAGAGATCCTTGATTAAAACCTACTCCAGAGCACTCAGGATCTCAGACTGGGAGGTTCACCTTCCAACAGGACAATGACCCTAAGCACACAACCAAGACAACGCAGGAGCAGCTTTGGGACAAGTTTCTGCATGTTCTTGAGTGGCCCAGCTAGAACCTGGAAACCGATCGAACATCTCTGGAGAGACCTGAAAACGGAGCTAGAGAGGATCTGCAGAGAAGAATGGAAGAAACTCCCCAAATACAGGTGTGCCAACCTTGTAGTGTCATACCCAAGAAGACTCGAGGCTGTAATCGCTGCTAAAGGTGCTTCAACAAAGTACTGAGTAAAAGGTCTGAATACTTATGTAAATGTAATATCAGTTTTTATTGGTAATAAATTTGCAACATTTCTAAAAACCTGTTTTTCCTTTGTCATTACGGGGCACTGTGTGTAGATTGATAAGAAAAAAAAGATTTAATAACTTTTAGAATAAGGCTGTAACGTAACATGTGGAAAAAGTCAAGGGGTCTGAATACTTTCCGAATGCACTGTACCTCGAGACTGTTATGTATTGCAGAGAAGGACATTAGTAATCTGTATCAGTCTGCAGTCTATCAGTAACACTGGAGAGATGAGGTGTCTTGGAGTAACCAGCTGTGTTGTAGGGCCTCTGCCACATCTCATCCAGACCTGTACAGCCAGCCAGGTGGATCTCTGACTAGTTCCCACAAGGGCCCTTTCAATGAGAAAAATCTTAATCACGAGCTGTCCGCCGTACCACCTTGCCTCACACTCCAATGTAGGGAGGTTGGGACACAGGGTGCATCTCAATAGTCTAACATGACTCCCTCTCCTTTTCTCCTCTCCATCAGATTCTGCACTAATCTGAAATCATGCAGGATAGGTGAAAGCTCTGTGGTGACTGACCGTGACTACCTACAAGGTATTTCCTTTCAACCATTCCAGCTCTTTCTCATCAGTGAAGCAGAGGGGGGGAAGCCTTATGAGACGCAGCCCAAGCCTAACCCACCTGGATCCCACCACGTCTTCAAAAAGAAGTTCAAAAGTATTAGAAGTTCAAAAGGAACATTGCACTGCAATCTCTAGGCAGGGAATAGTTACACAACACAATAACCTTCCAGTTCCTTTAGCCTATCGTTATGCTTATTGTTCTTTCAACTGAAGAAAGAAAACATTCCTACAGCTATTCATTCATTTCAAGACAGATCATTAATATTCTTTGTACACAACTAAGAGAGAGGGCATACCTAAGAAGTAGAACTGCAGCAGTACCAGCATGTTTAGACAAAGACCCTTTTATATTCTACTGTAACAATACTATGACCATTGTGCCAGAAAAACAAATCATGAAAATATCGTATGACTTTCCTCATCTCATCCTTTAAAAAAAAAATCCCTAGTGGTGTAGAATAAATACAAGATTACTGAATTATTTACTGAACAATAGATTAAGAAGACAGTACATGCAGGACCCCAAATGCCTCCTGGGTAAAATAGAAATTGGCCAATCAATGAGTTCCAGGTATGATTTCCTCCCCAAGCCTTGACCCCCCATTAAGCAGGAATTAACCCAGTCCTCATTATTTGTGTGGACATACCCTGACATAAAGCCAATGAGTGCCAACCTCCCACCTTTCAGTAGCTGATTGCCTGTATGTTTGATTGATTTATGGTTGACTAAAGTGGACACTCATATCAATATTCAATATCATGCCCGGCTGAGATGAGCACACTGCTCACAGTGAAAAGTTCAGCTCCCTCCTCAGCTGGCCCGAGGCTGAGATTGTGCGTCAGTCGGTAGCCTGCATTTTCCCAAGAGACAGAGAATTTTATGGGTTTAATATCGGCAACAAGCCTTTTTACAATCCGCACCACCACCCCCCACGGCAACCCGTCACCGCGTCCCTGCCTCCATCCCCGCCCCAGCGGGATTGAAAGTGCCACATAAAGTGGCTATATACAATCACATCTTGGACCGCTTGCATGTACAATTACATTCCCTGAGCTGACTGTCAGGGAAACAATTTAAACTGGAGGCTGAGGGCGGAACCCCCCAGGTGTCAATCAATTACACAAGGAAAGCATGAGTGGGAAAAACTCAGTGCCACTACTCTGTTCTGTTCCACTCAATCTCCAGTACAAAACTCATGCAGAGAGCTAAGAGAGGGAGGGAAGAAGAGATTAAAGGTGAGATGGAAAGGAAGAGAGAGAAAAAGGAAGATTGAAGGAGGAAGGGAGAGAGACAGAGAGAGCTGTAGAGAAGATGGAGAAAGAGAGATGGAAAGAGAGAGTTGGAAGGAGCTCTTCAATCACCCTTGTGAGAGTTGGAGGATGAGAGATGTGATGTTGCCATTGTGATATTCCACTAGAAATAACTAAGAAAGTAATTTGCCCGTGTGAATGCTACTGTTAACGTCTGGAGCTATACTGTCTGTGCAATAAAACTAAATCACAACACACACACACACACACACACAGGTCTGGGGACCAGGGGGAGCAGACCCTTTTAGCCTGGCTGTCAGGCTGAGATCTACACTTTCATTACGATGTTTAAGTGTCCGATTGATGGAGCTGCGAGTACCAACGTCCCTGGGTTCACAGTCTATCTATCAAGTAAACTACTGCTGGGTTTTTTAATAGGGAGATATTAAAAAGAGACGACACAGATATGTTGTCGTTTTAAGTAGGAGGTTCATAAAGGTAATCTATCACCCCTCTCCATGCTGACGTGACCAGACAGCTGGTAAAGTGGGGTGTGGCAGAACTGCGTTCAAATTCTATTTGAAATCTTTAAAATACTTTTAGTATTTGCTCTAGCCTGCCAGGATTGCCAGATGGTCGGGGTTTACAGGTTTTGGGATTATCATATTGGTTCAACAAGCCATGCAAGGTCAATCAAGCACAGATGAAGTATTTGAACCCAGGTCTGGAAGACAGTTCAGTGGCCTTGTGGTTAGAGTGTCTGCCCTGAGATTGAGAGTTCGGTCATACTAAAGACTGTAAAAATGGGACTCAGTGAGTCTCTGCTTGGCACTCCGCATAAGGTGATAGATTGGGGGTAAGATTGGGGGTATTGGGGGTAAATTAGACTAGCATTTTGTCTAAGGGGCGTACTTGTACATCAAGCTGCATCATGCTACGAGCTGGCTCACACAAGCCAAGGCTCACGCAAGGCTACTACCTTACTGGAAGACAGTTGGTAAAGTGGGGTGTGGCAGAAAATAAAATATGTTGATCGCAACCTTCAGAACAGCTATGCTCATCTGAAACACACACGTGCACATACGCATACCGACCAATGTGTCCTTGACTGGTAGGATGATGCCTTAACAGCTAATTAACACGGTTAGGTCCTGTAAGTGTTTCTTGCTGACTTGTTTTAATATAGCATTTAATAGTGCAGTGACTTTCAGCACTGACGTTAGTGGAGAGGAGAACAGCGGAGAGGCGAAGAAAGGAGAGGAGAGGAGAGGCGAAGAAAGGAGAGGAGAGGAGAGGAGAGGAGAAGAGAGGAGAGGAGAGGAGAGGAGAGGAGCTTTATAGTTTTTCAGACAACGCATTAAGGCTTTGAAGTCAATACTGATACAGTTTGAAGCCAGAGGGAGGCCGACCTACCAACCATTTAATTATCAGCCACCATGGCTTTTAACACTAGAAGACATAAATAAACAGACTCAAATGTCTCCACCTTTCGCCCTCAGCCACCGCACAGCGTAACCGTCTGTGTGAGGGAGAATTTGTTGAAATGAAAAAGGTATAACAGCATCAGGAGGGCACAGTTTTGAGGAAATTCAAAGGCTGTCAATGATAAAATAACAAATCGGTCTCGCTTTCCTTCTTCCTACCTCTTTCCTTCCCTTCATCTCACGCGTCTCCCTCCCTCCCTCCCTCCCTCCCTCCCAACCTGTCTGTCTCATATCCTGCCTGATATTTGGGCTGTTATAGTACCCTGATGATCCCATGGAATCTATTAGCCAGAGGAACAGGGGGTAGAGGTGGTGGTGGTGTGTCTTAGGGGCACAGCCCAGCCTCTCCTCCCAGGAAACAGTATCTCTTCAGGGGGTAAAGGGATCTGACGTCTGGCTTAGCAGATGGTTCCCCACTCTGCTGTCTCTAGTGATGGCCAATTAGAGAGTGTAAATATGACATGAGTGACAACAGCATAGTCAGTAGGAACCTGAGAACAGCCAGACCTACTGTAAAGTACTGCCTGTCAGGGCTTTCACAGCCAGAGTTACAGCCAGGTCAATAAAGCCAGGTGAAATATGAGGTACATCAACCATTGGCACCCACACAGTCACACTATCACTATGTCCCAAATGGCACCCTATTACCAATATAGTGCACTTCTTTTGACCAGAGCAGAATTGGGTGCCTGGCCCTGGTCAAAAGTAATGCACTATAGGCAATAGGGTGCCATTTCACAACGCAGACACTATCACCGTGCTCTACTATACAGAGGATTCACGTGGATCTAAAATGTTATCTGACAGAGGGTTTGGTTGCCTTTTACTTTGAGGTTTTCAGGGGGGAGAGGATAGTCATCATCCATCTTACAACAGGGCCGTGTTACTGCAATAACAAGCTGTCCAACCAATAAAACAGGCAGAGATACAACCTCCTCTCACTCCTCCTCTCACTCCCACTCGCTCTGACTCAGGCCTATCTGGTGATGGATGGAGAGAAAGACTGACAGTGGACATACTAATACTCATATAGGCACAGTACAGTATGTTGGAATAAAGCAAACTCAGCATATTGAAAGAACATTGTTTCTGCACGCAAACATGCATGTTTAAGTGTATGTTTTGTTTCACCAATTAGACCATATCAAGATCTTAGTAGAATGAGGTGGTATCCTGTCCACTGAGTGTGGCTGGGGTACTTTTTAAAGGCAGAGCTTTCAATGTGGTTTAAAGGTCCAATGCAGCTGTTTTTATCTCAATATCAAATCATTTCTGGGCAACAATTAAGTACCTTACTGTAATTGTTTTCAATCAAATGTCAAAAAGAAACAAAAATAGCTTCTAAGCAAAGAGCAATTTCTACAATTTCACAGTATTATTCAAACCTCAGTGTTGAAATATACATATAAAACACAGGTAAATCAAGTTTTTTGACTGCACTGGGCCTTTAAAGGGAGGTTTTATTAAATGTGGTGTTTGTGGTGGTGGGTTGTGGATCGATGTGGCCATGCATGTGCAGGTTCTGATCCATTTGCTGAGCGTCATTACTAAAGCAATGAGTCGCTGCCCACTGACAGCGACCAGGCTGGCCACGGAATCTAGGTCTGTCTGACTGTCTGTTTGGCTGGCTAGCTGTCCGACTGTCTGTTTGTATGCCCGTGTTTTGCACTAGCGTGCCATCCTTGCTGAACAACAATCTCAGCAATCAGGCTCTGCAGCTCCTGAGCTGGAGATGTCAGCTGCACATAAATAATAATCAAATCCAGACAGAATGTCATTCTCCAGGAAGGCCATTTTTAATGACCTCAGAGCATATGGTTTGTTTTGAAATCCACAGTCCAGTGGCCTTTCTGTAATTAGCTAAGTGTTTTGGGATAACTATAGAATAAACCACAGAATACAAAGTCAGACAGGCATCAGAGCTACAGTATTATGCAAACGCAACTCTACCAAATAATGAAATAGTCAGATATTTAGTACAAACACAGCATACTTCCCAAGATGAGGTTTCTGCCTTTTTCTCCTTGAAAAGGATTGTCGTTCATCAAAACTGCTGGTCATTTATTAATTGTGTCGTCTTTCTACTGAGTCATTAAACAGTTTGGATTTGTGATTGTTCTCTAAAGAAAAGTCACTGTTCTCATTGTGAACTGTCTTGAACCCTTTAGTTTGAAGGAAACATGAATGAAGATGCCACAAATGTCTCGGGACCGGACATCACGATAAGTCATGTGTGACCCTGATCCAATAAGAAGCCTTGAGGACAGGTAGGTAGCAAATTAAACATCACTGTCTGTCTGTCTGGTGGTCTGACCTTTCAGACCGTCGGATGGAGGGAGGAGGATGGATAGAGGGTGGAGGATGGATAGAGGGAGGAGGATGGATGGATAGAGGGAGGAAGATGGATAGAGGGAGGATGATGGATGGAGGGAGGAGGATGGATAGAGGGAGGAGGATGGATAGAGGGAGGAGGATGGATGGATGGAGGGAGGAGGATGGATGGATGGAGGGAGGAGGATGGATAGAGGGAGGAGGATGGATGGATGGAGGGAGGATGATGGATGGAGGGAGGAGGATGGATGGAGGGAGGAGGATGGATAGAGGGAGGATGATGGAGGGAGGGAGGAGAATGGATAGAGGGAGGAGGATGGATAGAGGGAGGAGGATGGATAGAGGGAGGAGGATGGATGGAGGGAGGAGGATGGATAGAGGGAGGAGGATGGATAGAGGGAGGAGGATGGATGGATGGAGAAGGATGGATGGAGGGAGGAGGATGGATAGAGGGAGGAGGATGGATAGAGGGAGGAGGATGGATAGAGGGAGGAGGATGGATGGAGGGAGAAGGATGGATGGAGGGAGGAGGATGGATAGAGGGAGGAGGATGGATAGAGGGAGGAGGATGGATAGAGGGAGGAGGATAGATGGAGGGAGGAGGATGGAGGGAGGAGGATGGATAGAGGGAGGAGGATGGATAGAGGGAGGAGGATGATAGAGGGAGGAGGATAGATGGGGGGAGGAGGATAGATGGAGGGAGGAGGATGGATAGAGGGAGGAGGATGGATAGAGGGAGGATGATGGATAGAGGGAGGAGGATGGATAGAGGGAGGAAGATGGATAGAGGGAGGAGGATAGATGGAGGGAGGAGGATGGATAGAGGGAGGAGGATGGATAGAGGGAGGAGGATAGATGGAGGGAGGAGGATGGATAGAGGGAGGAGGATGGATAGAGGGAGGAGGATGGATAGAGGGAGGAGAATAAACGAGTCTGGATCATTCTAATAACGCTCCAGGTGACAAACAAGGGGTTTAATGGACGGAGGCGAGACAGAGGAGAGGAAAAATTAGGGAACAAGGGTGAGATTGCAGTGGGAATCAGTCATTGGGACAAATTGAGGACTCCCATTTTCAGGTTGTAAAACCACAAGGTGTGTTACAAAACAAGGCTGTTCCCTCTGTTAACCATGGTAGAAGGTAATGGAAGAGCCACACACAGAAACTAGACCTCTAAATGATAATACAAGCCCCCAACATAGAAGTCACAGAGAAGACCTGTTGCAATGCATTTTGTTCATTAGTTGTGTAAACTGCATATTTTAGCAACATACCATAATAACAATGGTTGCATAATTTTATTTTAACGAATGACAGGCTAGATCCTTTCCTCTCAACCCAAGCCCTTCCAAAACCTAAACCATCTGGTTTGAAAATGATAACCAGGATAACACATGTATGTCTTGTGCTCACAGTAGACATCCAGCACCATGTCTCTGCTGGCGTAGTAAGAGAATGGCATGTCAAATATCGGTCTACTGTACAATACCATTAAATCAGGTTACATGACATATAGTACAGTATGCCCATTAGGGTTCATTTACAGTCCGCACAGTCTGAGTTAAGGTCAGTGTCAACACTGTGTGCTCAAATACAAGACATCATCCTCATATTGGGTTGTAACCTCCACTCAGGTCTCCTTTGTAAGTACGTCTTGGAGGTGGTGACCTAGCTACTGGGATTCTCCCATTCAGTTAGACTAAATTAGTGTCAGTGTCCGGGAGGGAGTTCTCAATGCCTTTGATGGGCTGGTTATCTGTGTCTGTCTGTCTTTCTTTCCGTCCATCTCTTCGGTAGGGGGTTCTTGTTCTATGGCACTGCATTGGTCACACGTCTCTCTCTGCAGTCAGACCCCTTATCCATCTATCAACTTATACACTGAGTATACAAAACATTAAGGACACCTGCTCTTTCCATGACAAACTGACCAGGTGAATCCAGGTGAAGGCTATGATCCCTTTTGATGTCACCTGTTAAATCCACTTCAATCAGTGTAGATGAAGGGGTGGAGACAGGTTAAAAAATGATTTTTAAGCCTTGAGGCAATTGAAAAATGGATTGTGTACGTGTGCCATTCAGAGGGTGAATGGGCAAGACAAAAGATTGAAATGTCTTTGAACAGGGTATGGTAACAGATGCCAAGCAAACCGGTTTGCGTCAAGAACTGCAACACTGCTGGGTTTTTCACGCTCAACAGTTTCTCGTGTGTATCAAGAATGGTCCACCACCCAATGGACACCCAGCCAACTTGACACAACAGTGAGAAGCATTGGAGTCAACATGGGCCAGCGTTCCTGTCGAACGCTTTCAACACCTTGTAAAGTCCATGCCCGGACGAATTGAGACTCTTCTGAGGGCAAAAAGGCAGCGTGCAACTCAATATTAGGAAGGTGTCCTTAATGTTTTGTACACTCAGTCTACAGTGGCTTACGAGTTTTATTTAAATTACAGGTTGTAATGCAACAAAATAGGAAAAACACCAAGGAGGATGAATACTTTTGCAAGGCACTGTATATCCACCAGTATTGTTGAGGACTGATACAAGCAGAAGCCACACCCATGTCTTTCTCTGCAGTTAGTCCTACAGAGCTACTGCTAGTATACTGTATTATAGTGGACCCTTGCAGTAGGGGACTGACTCTTGAAGAAGCCACAACCATGTCTCTCTCCTTTCTGCAGTCAGTCCCCTTACCCATCTTATTGTTTTATAATTATAGAGGACTCTAGCAGAAGCCACACCCATGTCTCTCTGCACTCCGTCCGTCCGTCCATCGGTCCCCCGGGTCTTGGCCTGTATAAATATTCATCCATCAACAGACCGCATGACTGAATCAATGCTGGATTGGATTGCCATCGATTCCTCTGATAAATTATGGCAAAAGACAAATAAGCTGCGTATGGCTAACTCCCATACGATTTGGCCCTGGCACTAATGCATGCACGCACACACACACACACAAACCCCGTGCCAGCTGAGACAACGCGACAGACAGAAAATGAAACTATGAGACTCTTAAACAACAAACTGGATTCAATTGAGTTGCATTATGTGAGAGCACACTCTCCGTGGCGATACATCGTGACACTAGATGTGGGATGAAGAGATGGATTTCCTGGGTGGGCTGCTATTCACTGAGAGATCATTTAGAGAGGACGGACGTGGCATCCACTTTGAAACAAGGCTGTCTCTGTGGCTGTGGACACTTTCAGATATCAACTTTAGTGTGTGTTGATGACAGCAGCAGATCAGCTCCACATACAAACAAACACGCTCCATGGGAGAGGATAATTAGCCAGCTGAAATACTGCTGTCAGCCTTTACCAGCCCAGTACACAACTAACTACACACATTACAAAACTAACTACACAACAATGGAAACTGCCTACAATAGTGTTATCCAAGCCCCAAGTCCCAGTAGGACTTGGATAGAGACAGGATGGAGGGGGACAGAACTGTGTGTGGAAACAGGGATAGAGAGGATAGAGGAGAGAGTGGTTTCAAGTTTCATTGTCATGAGCACAAGTGCAGTGAAATGCCTTTCTTGCCAGTTATTTTCCCAACAATGCAGTAATCAATATACAGTACTACAAAATAAAGTACAACAAAATACATAATAAATAGAAATAAGAGGAACACAACAAAATCAGTATGCTATATACCGGGTTAATTCCAGGGTCAGTGCCAATAGCATATTTACAATGTGCAGGGATAAGAGGTAGATATGTATAGGGGTAAGGTGACTAGGCATCAGGATATACAGTGTCTTCGGAAAGTATTCAGACCCCTTGACTTTTTCCACATTTTGTTACAGCCTCATTCTAAAATGTATTAAAATGTATTTTTCCCTCATCAATCTACACACAAAACCGCATAATGACAAAGCAAAAACAGGTTTATAGAAATGTTGCTAATTCATAAAAAATGTAAAACTGAAATATCACATTTGCATAAGTACTCCTTTTACTCAGTATTTTGTTGAAGCACCTTTGGTAGCAATTACAGCCTTGAGTCTTCTTGGGTATGACGCTACAAGCTTGGCACACCTGTATTTGGGGAGTTTCTCCCATTCTCTGCAGATCCTCTCAAGCTCTGTCAGGTTGGATGGGGAGCGTTGCTGCACAGCTATTTTCAGGTCTCTCCAGAGATGTTCGATCGGGTTCAAGTCAGGGCTCTGGCTGGGCAACTCAAGCACATTCAGAGACTTGTCCCGAAGCCACTCCTGCGTTGTCTTGGCTGTGTCCTTAGGGTCGTTGTCCTGTTGGAAGGTGAACCTTCGCCCCCAGTCTGAGGTCTTGAGCGCTGTGGAGCAGGTTTCCATCAAGGATCTCTCTGTACTTTGCTCTGTTCATCTTTGCCTTGATCCTGACTAGTCTCCCAGTCCCTACCACTGAAAAACATCCCCACAGCATGATGCTGCCACCACCATGCTTCACTGTAGGGATGGTGCCAGGTTTCCTCCAGACCTGACACTTAGCAATCAAAAAGGTTCAACTCAGATAGTCCATGTAGGCATTTTGTTAGCTATTTAGCAGTCTTATGGGGATAGAAGCTGTTCAGGAGGCTGTTAGTGTCAGACTTGTTGCTCCGGTACCGCTTGCTGTGTGGAAGCAGAGAGAATGGCTAGGTTGGCTGGAGTTTTCCGGGCCTTCCTCTGACACCGCCTGATATAGAGGTCCTGGATGGCAGGGAACTTGGCTCAAGTGATGTACTATGCTGTCCGCACCACCTTCTGTAGCACAATGCGATGTGGATAGAGGGATTAAGTGAGAGAGAGAGAGAGAGAGAGAGAGAGAGAGAGAGAGAGAGAGAGAGAGAGAGAGAGAGAGAGAGAGAGAGAGAGAGAGAGAGAGAGAGAGAGAGATGGCCACCGCCACAGGGCTGGGAAAAGGCCATGACAGCAGATGGTTACTGGTTCCCACCCAAGATCCCATAAAGCAAGAAAGATGTCTGCTTTGACCCATTTCTGCCTGCAGTCTGGTCCTGCAGAGTCCAGTAATAGCAGGGAGAAGAAATAGAGGACTATATCAATAATAGAGAGGATATAATCCTTCACCGGAAGCATTCCCTTCCTCTTCACATTATGAGATTACAGTAAACCCAGAGGTCTATAGGCCAGGTACATGGTGAGTGGATTAACCATTTACTGTAGTGTCACAACCTGCTGAGTCACTCAGATACTCTTCTTTTGTCGTTTCATATCGCTATAAAGGATCTCTCGCTCCCACCAGACAGAGAGAGACAGACAGACAGACAGACAGACAGACAGACAGACAGACAGACAGACAGACAGACAGACAGACAGACAGACAGACAGACAGACAGACAGACAGACAGACAGACAGACAGACAGACAGAAAAAGAGAGCGAGCGAGAGAGATGCTGGCAGGCGGTCACTCCTACCATCTCTTTAATATTTGAATAATCTCCAAATATTCTGTCTGCAGTGCTGTAGTAATTCACATGGAATTTGGAACCATACATACTTATTCTACCAACTCCATATCTGTCGGTAGAACATTTGGGTCAATTTAGTTTTTCCCCCTCTAATGGTTAAGAGTAACACACACACACACACACACACACACACACACACACACACACACACACACACACACACACACACACACACACACACACACACACACACACACACACACATACACACATACACACACACACACACACACACACACACACCGATAAATGTAACTACCATTCCCTTAATGTTCCACAAGGTGAGAATGACCTGGTGGAAAATGAGGACGTGTGTGTGTGTGCACCTGCTCACTGTTGCTTACATGGGAGATTGATGTGATGAGCTATAATGGGTTTCAGTGATTCAACCCGGGTATTGGCTCCCATTAAGACAACAACAAACACACACACACACACACACACACACACACACACAGGCTTGTCTGCACCTGCTCACTGTTGCTTCCATGTGAGATCGATGTGATGAGCTGTAATGGTTTCAGTGATTCAGCCCGGGTATTGGCTCCCATTAAGACAACACACACACAAACCTATATTGAACTATGCTGCAAGAATCTGGTGTTGTAAAGAAGCCAAAACAGGGCTAACTCTATTCAGAACAGAGCCAGAAGACGTTACCTTAGAGTGCATAAGCTTTCTCCAACCCTTGCTATTCAAGGAGACATGGGATGGGAGCCTAGTGAAAATAAGACAGAGGGGTGAAATTATTAGGTTATGAAACTGTGTTATCAATATGCCAGGGGACAGAATAACAAAACATATTTTCAACTGGGATAAAACACACAATTATCCTTGGACAAAGGAACTCAATGACATATTTCAAGAAGCTGATCTACAACACGTATTTAGAAATACGTTACGATGCTCTGTCAACATGATCCAACACAAGTTAACCCTCAAAGAAAAATGGTCAACTGATATATGGCCAAAACCAAAATTCGTAACTTCAAACCAGATCAAAACACATATGATCCAGAACCCTATGTCACCTCTCACCTAACAAGAAATCAAAAGATCCTTGTGTTTGAGAACGGGGATACTGGCTCTGGAAATTGAAGGTAGGTTCAATACCATAAATGAGAAGATCAAGAATTAACTGCATGTATTTTACTGTACTTTATACGATTTAAGAGTACATTTGTTTAAAAAAAATACAACAACAGAAACCAGACCTATTCTGGAGTAGTGATGAAGAGAAACCTGAATGGCTATTCGGTACAGAAGTGTTCCTGGTTGTAAATGTTATTTACAAAGCTTGAAAGGCAGGACAATATAAGTTCTATAAATTAAAGGTTTTTGTTCTGTGTTTCAATATTTTTTTGTTTCAGTAGGAACGCAAATGAGCATGTATGTATGCATTTATGCATGTGTGTATACTGAGTGTACAAACATTAAGAACTGGTGGCCTGCGGGCCTACAAAATGGGGAAAGAGCAGGTGTTCTTAATGTTTACATTAAGTACACCAAACATTAGGAATACCTTCCTGATATTGAGTTGCGCCCCCCCCCCCCCTGCTTTTGGCATCAGAACAGCCTCAATTCATCGGGGCATGGACTCTACAAGGTGTTGAAAGTATTCCACAGGCCTATGTTGACTCCAATGCTTCTCACAGTTGTGTCAAGTTGGCTGGATGTCATTTGGGTGGTGGAGCATTTTAGATGCACAAGGGAAACTGTTGAACGTGAAAAACCCAGCAGCGTTGCAGTTCCTGACACAAACCGGTGCGCCTGGCACCTACTACCATACCCCGTTCAAAAGGCACAAAAATATTTTGTCTTGCCCATTCACCCTCTGAATGACACACACAATCCATGTCTCATCCTTCTTTAACCTGTCTCCTTGCCTGCATCTATATTGATTGAAGTTGATTTAAATTAATTCAATAAGGGATCATAGCTTTCACCTGGTCAGTATGTCGTGGAAAGAGCAGGTGTTCTTCAAGTGTTGTACACTCAGTATATGTACATACACTACAGTGCCTTCGGAAAGTTTTCAGACCCCTTGACTTTTTCCACATTTTGTTACGTTACAGCCTTATTCTAAAATTGATTATATTGTTTTTTCCCCCCTCATCAATCTAACCACAATAGCCCATAATGACAGTGCAAAAACAGGTTTTTAGAAATGTTAGCAAATTTATCACAAATAAACTGAAATATCACATTTACATAAGTATTCAGACCCTTTACTCAGTACTTTGTTGAAGCACCTTTGGCAGCGATTACAGCCTCGAGTCTTCTTGGGTATGACTCTACAAACTTGGCACACCTGTATTTGGGAAGTTTCTTCCATTCTTTTCTGCAAATCTTCTCAAGCTCTATCAGGTTGGATGGGGATTGTCGCTGCACAGCTATTTTCAGGTCTCTTCAGAGATGTTCGGATCTCTTTGTACTTTGCTCTGTTAATCTTTTCCTCGATCCTGATTAGTCTCCCAGTCCCTGCCGCTGAAAAACATCCCCACACCATGATGCTGCCACCACCATGCTTCACCGTTGGGATGGTCCCAGGTTTCCTCCAGATGTGACGCTTGGCATTCAGGCTAAAGAGTTCAATCTTGGTTTCATCAGGCCAAAAAATCTTATTTCTCATGGTCTTTAGGTGTCATTTGGCAAACTCCAAGCGGGCTGTCATGTGCCTTTACTGAGTGGCTTCCATCTGGCCACTCTACCATGAAGGCCTGAGTGGTAGAGTGCTGCAGAGATGGTTGTCCTTCTGGAAGGTTCTTCCATCTCCACAGAGGAACTCTGGAGCTCTGTCATAGTGAGCATTGGGTTCTTGATGGCCTCCCTTACCAAGGCCCTTCTCCCCCGATTGCTCAGTTTGGAAGAGTCTTGGTGGTTCCAAACTTCTTCCATTTAAGAATGATGGAGGCCACTGTTCTTGGGGACCTTCAATACCGTCAACATGTTTGGTACCCTTCCCCAGATCTGTGCCTCGACACAATCCTGTCTCGGAGCTCTACGGACCTTTGTCCTCATGGCTTGGTTTTTGCTCTGACATGGACTGTCAACTGTTGGACCTTATATAGACAGGTGTGTGCTTTTCCAAATCATGTCCAATCAATTGAATTCCCCACAGGTGGACTCCAATCAAGTTGTTGAAACATCTCCAGGATGATCAATGGATACAGGATGCATCTGAGCTCAATTTCGAGTCTCAGAGCAAAGGGTCTGAATACTTCTGTAAATAAGGTATCTATTTTTAATACATTTGTCATTATGGGGTATTGTGTGTAGATTAATGAGATTTGTATTTTATTTAATCCATTTTAGAATAAGGCTGTAACGTAAAGGGTCTGAATACTTTCTGAATGCACTGTGCATACGCGTACCCCCTCGACAGAAGGCATTGAGGTGAAGCTGTGATAGGTGTATTTAGATTCCAGAGCACACTTGATCTTTTTTAGCAGCAAAGTCATCAAGACCAGCACATGAACAGAGACCTAGGGCTCTAAGCGCATACATCGGTTTCTTTCTTTATTTTCCCTATGTCACTGAATCTACACGGTATACACACCACCCTGTGTGTGTTTTACCCCTGTCCTGCACAGTTCAGATGATTGAGTACGGCTACACTGTAGTTGCTATGGTAACATGGAAACAGGTTCAGCGAACACAGACGCTCCTCGCAGCTTTGATCTGCAGAAAAGGCCTGATGGATGGCAAGAGTCCCACAACACCACCCACACACACTGTACATGTCAAGATGTGTGCAAACACTTGAATCGTGCACACGCACACTCATTCACCTGCATACACACTTAACTGTTTAGAGTGCATTCCCGTGCATATCATTACAGCATCAGTAAGCAGGCATATGGTGCAGAAACCTAGACAATATCAGAAGTAGCACAGATCACAGTAGGTGAGATATTTCTATGCAGAGTACTGCTCTATACAGACCTCTGCTTAATTTCTCCTCAATATCAGACAGGTACTTTAGAGAGGACACACCCCCACACATATTCTAAGTAGACGTGAAGAATTCACATCTCACCAAATATTAACAATTACACTTTTAGGGTTGGTGTTTTTATAGTTTTGTGTGTTTGTTTTGGTCAACGCTCCAAGTTTTGTATTTATTCAGTCCCCCAAAACCAGAAACACTAAACATCTACGAAACACCTAAATCAAGACATTTTGGTACTTTACCTAAAGCCTGCAAGTATGACTATTTTTTACAAGCATGAACTAGCCTTTATGTCTTATAATCAGGCTTATCATATGTTATGTCTCTATATGTATCAATATAGAGACATGTAGGGGTTTCCTTTGTCTGGTTTTAAGTACAGCTCATGGTGGGAGTCCAGATGCTTTATTCTAGCCCTGCCTAGCAGACAGATTTATCAGCTGATTACACCGCAGCAGACAAAGACAAGGGGTCCTTTGCTCCCTCCCTCCAACCCCTGTGTACCCTGTCAGTCTTTGGTCACAAGCATACATGTTCTACGCACCCTCTAATCTAACAGTAATGCAGCTGAGTCCCCATTTGACAAAAACATCCCATTAAGGCATAAGGAGAATGTATCCCAGTAAATTGACATGCTATCCCAGTGGCATGTCAATTTAATAACTCAGTTATATTTTTTGCTGTCTATTACGTCTGACATCACACACGTTCTGACGTAATACGAACGCCAGGTAGAATATCTTTGACATTGAGAGCAGCTCAAAATAAAAGCACCGACACACCCCTACACACACACACGCACAGTGCCACACACACACACAAACATGCTTCGGGCACGTACCAGGACTCTGCCGGTGAGTGTCTGTGCTGATATCATGACCCCGGCCCAGTCCTTCACAGAGGTCATCCACCCCACCTCGCTGGCAGGTACCACTTCGTCCTTCTCATCAGGACCCTTAGGTGTCCCATCTGCTGCCTGACTGTTAGCAGGGTTATTCACCTTCTGGGCCTCCTGGAAAAAAGGGGGAGAGAGAGGTGGAGGAAAAAGAAAGAGAGATGAAGGAAAGAGAAAGATGGAGGAGAGACCGAGAGAGATGGAGGAGAGCATGAGAGAGAGAGATGGAGGAGAGAACAAGAGAGATGGAGAAGCAAGAGATTGGGGAGCGAGAGATTGAGGAGTGAGAGATGGAGACAGAGAGAGAGAGAAAGATTGCGTTAACATTTTGTTGATCAGACACCTCAACTCAGCAAAAAAATAAACGTCCTCTCACTTTCAACTGCGTTATTTTCAGCAAACTTAACATGTGTAAATATTTCTATGAACATAACAAGATTCAACAACTGAGACATAAACTGAACAAGTTCCACAGACATGTGACTAACAGAAATGAAATAATGTGTCCCTGAACAAAGGGGGGGGGGTGAAAATCAACACTACCCGACAGTATCTGGTGTGGCCACCAGCTGCATTAAGTACTACAGTGCATCTCCTCCTCATGGACTGTACCAGATTTGCCAGTTCTTGCTGTGAGATGGTACCACACTCTTCCACCAAGGCACCTACAAGTTCCCGGACATTTCTGGGGTGAATGGCCCTAGCCCTCACCCTCCGATCCAACAGGTCCCAGACGTGCTCAATGGGATTGAGATCCGGGCTCTTCGCTGGCCATGGCAGAACACTGACATTCCTGTCTTGCAGGAAATCACCCACAGAACGAGCAATATGGCTGGTGGCTTTGTCATGCTGGAGGGTCATGTCAGAATGAGCCTGCAGGAAGGGTACCACATGAGGGAGGAGGATGTCTTCCCTGTAATGTACAGCATTGAGATTGCCTGCAATGACAACAAGCTCAGTCCGATGATGCTGTGACACACGGCCCCAGACCATGACGGACCCTCCACCTCCAAATCGATCCCGCTCCAGAGTACAGGACTCGGTGTAACGCTCATTCCTTCGGCGATAAATGTGAATCCGACCATCATCCCCGGTGAGACAAAACCACGACTCGTCAGTGAAGAGCACTTTTTGCCAGTCCTGTCTGGTCCAGCGACAGTGGGTTCGTGCCCATAGGCGGCGTTGTTACCGGTGATGTCTGGTGAGGACTTGCATTACAACAGGCCTACAAGCCCTCAGTCCAGCCTCTCTCAGCCTATTGCGGACAGTCTGAGCACTGATTGAGGGATTGTGCGTTCCTGGTGTAATTCGGGCAGTTGTTGCTGCCATCCTGTACCTATCCCGCAGGTGTTATTGCATGTGGTCTGCCACTGCGAGGACGATCAGCTGTCCGTCCTGTCTCCCTGTAGCGCGGTCTTAGGCGTCTCACAGTACGGACATTGCAATTTATTGCCCTGGCCACATCTGCAGTCCTCATGCCTCCTTGCAGCATGCCTAAGGCACGTTCACGCAGGTGAGCGGGGCCCTGGGCATCTTTCTTTTGGTGTTTTTCAGAGTCAGTAGAAAGGCCTCTTTAGTGTCCTAAGCTTTCATAACTGTGACCTTATACGGCTGCTAGAATCCTGACTAGAACCAAAAAATTTGATCATATTACTCCAGTGCTAGCCTCCCTACACTGGCTTCCTGTTAAGGCAAGGGCTGATTTCAAGGTTTTACTGCTAACCTACAAAGCATTACATGGGCTTGCTCCTACCTATCTTTCCGATTTGGTCCTGCCGTACATACCTACACGTACACTACGGTCACAAGACGCAGGCCTCCTAATTGTCCCTAGAATTTCTAAGCAAACGGCTGGAGGTAGGGCTTTCTCCTATAGAGCTCCATTTTTATGGAATGGTCTGCCTACCAATGTGAGAGACGCAGACTCAGTCTCAACCTTTAAGTCTTTACTGAAGACTTATCTCTTCAGTAGGTCCTATGATTAAGTATAGTCTGGCCCAGGAGTGTGAAGGTGAACGGAAAGGCTGGAGCAACGAACCGCCCTTGCTGTCTCTGCCTTGCCGGTTCCCCTCTTTCCACTGGGATTCTCTGCCTCTAACCCTTTTACAGGGGCTGAGTCACTGGCCTACTGGTGTTCTTCCATGCCGTCCATGGGAGGGGTGCGTCACTTGAGTGGGTTGAGTCACTGACGTGGTCTTCCTGTCTGGGTTGGCGCCCCCCCCCTTGGGTTGTGCCATGGCGGAGATCGTTGTGGGCTATACTCGGCCTTGTCTTAGGACGGTAAGTTGGTGGTTGGAGACATCCCTCTAGTGGTGTGGGGGCTGTGCTTTGGCAAAGTGGGTGGGGTTATATCCTGCCTGTTTGGCCCTGTCCGGGGGTATCATCGGATGGGGCCACAGTGTCTTCTGATCCCTCCTGTCTCAGCCTCCAGTATTTATGCTGCAGTAGTTTATGTGTCGGGGGGCTAGGGTCAGTCTGTTACATCTGGAGTATTTCTCTTGTCTTATTCGGTGTCCTGTGTGTATTTAAATATGCTCTCTCTAATTCTCTCTTTCTGTCTTTCTCTCGGAGGACCTGAGCCCTAGGACCATGCCTCAGGACTACCTGGTATGATGACTCCTTGCTGTCCCCAGTCCACCTGGCCGTGCTGCTGCTCCAGTTTCAACTGTTCTGCCTGCGGCTATGGAACCCTGACCTGTTCACCGGACGTGCTTGTTGCACCCTCGACAACTACTATGATTATTATTATTTGACCATGCTGGTCATTTATGAACATTTTAACATCTTGACCATGTTCTGTTATAATATCCACCCTGCACAGCCAGAAGAGGACTGGCCACCCCTCATAGCCTGGTTCCTCTCTAGGTTTCTTCCTAGGTTTTTGGCCTTTCTAGGGAGTTTTTCCTAGGGAGTTTTTCCTAGCCACCGTGCTTCTTTCACATGCTTTGCTTGCTGTTTGGGGTTTTAGGCTGGGTTTCTGTACAGCACTTTGAGAATATCAGCTGATGTACGAAGGGCTATATAAAAATAAATTTGATTTGAAATTTGACCTTAATTGCCTACCGTCTGTAAGCTGTTAATGTCTTAACGACCGTTCCACAGGTGCATGTTCATTAATTGTTTATGGTTCATTGAACAACTATGGGAAACAGTGTTTAAACCCTTTACAATGAAGAGCTGTGAAGTTAGGTTTTTACTAATTATCTTTGAAAGACAGGGTCCTGAAAAAGGGACGTTTCTTTTTTTGCTGAGTTTATTATTTCATATAGAAATAGGGAATCATGACTGCTGCTCTATAGGTTATATTTCTATCTGCAATGTTCTACAAGAGTATCTAGCACCATGTCCCTGAAAGGAGAGTGGGCTTGGAGGGTACATGTACTGTATAGCTCCACAAGGTGCCATCTAAAGTATTCCTAGAATCTATGACCATATTCATAGAATGATCATATGAACCGACATAAGATCTGCATTACAGTAAGAGGTCCAAGGTAGCAATCACTTGAGTCCCTATAGACAGTGTAATGGAGAGAAAGAGCTCTAGCATGTCAATGTGAGGCTCTGGCTGCTGATGCATAAGAGTGGAGGTAAAGACACATACACCCACACACACTTCCATCATATCTCACACTGTCAGGGTTGTCAAACACGCCTCTGCCATATGTTGAATGTGTGTTTGTTCATGTGTGAGTGTGTGTAGTCGTTCAGTTGCTTTTGCCCATATGGGCCTGTAAGTTCATTCATCCTAGGGGTGTATAGTGGCATACGACTAATGTTGTCATGCAGGCCCCTCAACCCTTCATCTTGTGTCTGAATGAATGAGCAGAGCACAGTTGCATTGTAACGCATCGACTCGCCATACTCTGCAGTGCTACTTACGTACGCAGCTGCTTAGACATCCACTCACTCTAATAATACTTCCTTTGACATGTTTCCCCTTCAGCCATTAAGTTGCATGGTTTGACTGCAAGCACACACATAGTGCATACCGCCTGGCGAGGTAGAGTAAAGGTCAGCCTGTGTTAACGCTAGGCCCTTAAACCATAGGGTGTAGCCCAGCGAATGGCGTCACAGAGAATCCCTGGCACCCCAGTAACTTTCAGAGCTCTCGACGGGGGCCCGCTCTCCCTTCCAAGGAAGCTGGGTTGTATTAACGGCAGGGTAGTAGTTCATCTTTAATTACGACCCACTGGCACTGCTCGTCCACTCTGGACCAGACCTGTGTTCAAACACTACGTGAAATCTTTTATATACTTCGAGCGTTTGCGTAAGTCTGCATCGACTGTCAAATGGCTGGAGTTTAACGTTTTGGGACTTTTCCATTGGTTCATTAAGCCAGGCAAACTCAATCAAGTCCATATAAAGTATTTGGAATGATTTTAAATAGTGTTTGCACCCAGGTATGCTCTGGACCAGCCGACAGACGAGTCAGAACCATGCCAACGGAGTCTCTGGTTAATGGACTATGTGACGTCAGCAGACTGGGACAGTAGTGTGTGTTTGGGTGACATGATACTGTGTCTGACATCCTAAGGTATTCCAACAGTCTGAATACTGAACAGGTGGAAAATACCCAGAATACAACTGACCTACATGTATTGTTTTTTTTCCCTTGGTTTGTTTGTGTTTGACGCCACAGAGTCAGAGCCCTGAGTTTTTCCTTGCCAGGTCATGGAAAACTCAGGGCCCTAGACATACTAATCCATCTCATTCCAAGAACTATGAAGCAAGAGAAGAAACACTATATATACACAAATGGACAGTACCCGTAAAAAAAAGGATACACACCTACTCATTCAAGTTTTCTTTTACATTGAAGAATAATAGTGAAGACATCAAAACTATGAAATAATCATGTGGTAACAAAAAAAAAGTGTTAAACAAATCAAAATATATTTTATATTTGAGATTCTTCAAATAGCCACCCTTTGCCTTGATGACAGATTTGTACACTCTAGGCATTCTCTCAACCAGCTTCATGAGGTAGCCACCTGGAATGCATTTCAACTAAAAGATGTGCCTTGTTAAAAGTTAATTTGTAGAATTTCTTTCTTTCTTAATGCATTTGAACCAATCAGTTGTGTTGTGACAAGGTAGGGGTGGTATATAGAAGATAACCCTATTTGGTAAAAGACCAAGTCCATATTACGGCAAGAACAACTCAAATAAGCAAAGAGAAATGACAGTCCATCATTACTTTAAGACATGAAGGTCAGTCAATCCTGAACATTTCAAGAACTTTGAAAGTTTCTTCAAGTGCAGTGGCAAAAAACATCTAGCGCTATGATGAAACTAGATCTCATGAGGACCGCTACAGGAAAGGAAGACCCAGAGTTACCTCTGCTGCAGAGGATAAGTTCATTAGAGTTAACTGCACCTCAGATTGTAGCCCAAATAAGTAACAGACGCATCTCAACATCAAGTGTTCAAAGGAGACTGCGTGAATCAGGCCTTCATGGTCCAATTGCTGCAAAGAAACCATTACTAAAGGACACCAATAGGAAGAGACTTGCTTGGGCCAAGAAACATGAGCAATGGACATTAGACTGGTGGAAATCTGTCCTTTGATCTGATGAGTCCAGATTTGAGATTTTTGGTTCCAACCAGTGTGACTTTGTGAGACGCAGAGTAGGTGAACGGATGAACTCCGCATGCATGGTTCCCACCATGAAGCATGGAGGAGGTGGTGTGACGGTGTGGGGGTGCTTTGCCAGTGACACTGTCAGTGATTTATTTAGAATTCAAGGCACACTTAACCAGCATGGCTACCACAGCATTCTGCAGCGATACGCCATCCCATCTGGTTTGCACTAAGTGGGACTATCATTTCTATTTCAATAGGACAATGACCCAACACACCTCCAGGCTGTGTAAGGGCTATTTGACCAAGAAGGAGAGTGATGGAGTGCTGCATCAGATGACCTGGCCTCCACAATAACCCGATCTCAACCCAACTGAGATGGTTTGGGATGAGTTGGACCGCAGAGTGAAGGAAAAGCAGCCAACAAGTGCTCAGCATCTGTGGGAACTCCTTCAAGACTGTTGGAAAAGCATTCCTCATGAAGCTGGTTGAGAGAATGCCAAGAGCGTGCAAAGCTGTCACCAAGGCAAAGGGTGTCTACTTAAAATAATCTAAAATATAGAATATATTTTGATTTGTTTAACACTTTTTTGGTTATTACATGATTCCATATGTGTTATTTCATAGTTTTGATGTCTTCACTATTAATCTACACTCTAGAAAATAGTACAAATTAAGAAAAACCCTTGAATGGTAGGTGTGTCCACTTTTGACTGGTCCTGTATGTGGACACCCCTTCAAATTAGTGGATTTGGCTATTTCAGCCACACCCGTTGCTGACAGGTGTATAAAATCAAGCACACAGCCATGCAATCATTATAGACAAACATTCGCAGTAGAATGGCCATCCTAAAGAGCTCAGTGACTTTCAACGTGTCACCGTCATAGAATGCCACCTTTCATCACATTTCTGCCCTGCTAGAGCTGCCCTGGTCAACTGTAGGCCACACAAGCACACAGAACAGGACCACCGAGTGCTGAAGCACGTAGCGCATACAAATTGTCTGTCCTCGGTTGCAACACTCACTACCGAGTTCCAAACGGCCTCTGGAAGCAACGTTAGCACAATAACTGTTCGTCGGGAGCTTTATGAAATGGGTTTCCATGGCCGAGCAGCCGCACACAAGCCTAAAATCATCATGCACAATGCCAAGCGTCAGCTGGAGTGGTGTAAAGCTTGCTGCCATTGGACTCTGGAGCAGTGGAAACACGTTCTCTGGAGTGATGAATCACGCTTTACAATCTGGCAGTCCAACAGACGAATCTGGGTTTGGCAGATACCAAAGGAACTCTACTTGCCCGAATGCGTAGTGCCAACTGTAAAGTTTAGTGGAGGAGGAATGATGGTCTGGGGCTGTTTTTCATGGTTCGGGCTTGGCACCTTAGTTCCAGTGAAGGGAAATATTTTATGCTACAACACACAATGATATTTGAAACGATTCTGTGCTTCCAACTTTGTGGCAACAGTTTGGGGAAAGCCCTTTCCTGTTTCAGCATGACAATGCCCTCGTGCACAAAGCGAGGTCCCTACAGAAATGGTTTGTCGAGATCGGTGTGGAAGAACTTGACTGGGCTACACAGAACCCTGACCTCAACCCCATCGAACACCTTTGGGATGAATTGGAACGCCGACTGCGTGCCAGGCCTAATCATACAACATCAGTGCCCGACCTCACTAATGCTCATGGCTGA
Source organism: Salmo salar (assembly GCF_965601325.2). NCBI lineage: Eukaryota > Metazoa > Chordata > Actinopteri > Salmoniformes > Salmonidae > Salmo > Salmo salar. The sequence goes on from NC_138291.1 coordinate 76,496,344, forward strand.
TCGGAAGCAAGTCTGCGCAGCAATGTTCCAACATCTAGTGGAAAGCCTTCCAAGAAGGAGTGGAGGCTGTTATAGCTGCAAAGGGGGGACCAACTCAATATTAATGCCCATGATTTTGGAATGAGATGTTCGACGAGCAGGTGTCCACATACTCTTGGTCATGTAGTGTACATACCAACCCAGCCACTACAGTACCCAATATAGTTCCTAGACTATCAGGGACAAAGTGACAGTAGTATTCCTTTCTGGCTGGCTGGCTGGCTGGCACACAAACGGTTTTTCCCATTACAGTCTGTTTGGAGAGGATTGTCCAGTTCAAATTGGATTATATTCCTTAAATGATCCAACATGACCACAGCTGCCATTTTCCTAATTACATTTTCTGCCATAACAAATGGCAATAACCTCCTTTTAAAAGGCTGCCTTAGATACAGTTCTAGTGGCTATCTGCTGCCTATATACCCCACATAACAGGAGAGTGCCACAAATGGTAACCTGTTACCTATGGGCTCTTGTCAAAAGAAGTGCACTTCTTTTAGGGTCCCATTTGGGACGCAGTCCAGGAATGCAGTGGGAAATGGGTTCAGGACTGCTTTGTAGGCAAACATCCATGCTTCTATTCAGGAGTTATGAGCTGTTATGAATGCTTAGCTGGATAATAATGTATGGACGGTGTGTAATGCATTATAAATGAATTAATACCTCATATTTATACAACCACTATTATAAGGAGCCATGGTTTGTCAAGAGTGCCAATATCAAGTGTTAAAAAGCACTATTGGGTGCTAGAAGGCAATATAAGATCTTTATAACGTCTTCACATCTTACCAGAGCGCAGAAAGCTGTAACCTCACCCCTCTCCTGCCCTCTTCAGTCCTCCCTTGCCAAATACCGAGAATGCTTCGTCCCTTTCACATGGTGCAAATACGGAGGGGTATGTGTTTGTGGCGCTCACTATATCTGTATGTGTGTTCACTATTCGCGGGCACGGCTAATGTTTCGCTCTGGTTGGATGGCCACCTGCTTCAAAGCTCTCCAGGCATGTAGCCGTGGTAACATGTGCTTGGCAGGGGCTGAGGAATAAATCTAACTGAGATGACTGGAGGAGGACAGGCACACTAATAACCACTCACACACAGTATACGTACGTGTGTGTGTTTTAGTGGGGAAACCATGAATAATGGATATAAGTCGAAACTGATGTCTAGACAGATCGGAGAGGACAATGTAAACAACAAAGTGTTTCTACTTCATTTCATTTAAGCGGCTGGCCGGCGCTGGGCCTAGCTCACTACAGGGACAGAGAAAGACTGCTGCCAAGAGAGAATCCATCTGCTATATATACACACCTGTGATGTCAAACTGAAAGAGAGAGAGATGGAGAGAGGGGGAAGATTGAGAGAGAAAGGGAGAGAGATGGAGAAAGGGATGGAAAAAGAGATAGAGAAAGTGTTTGATGGAGAAAGTAAGAGAGGAGAGTGAGCGAATGAGAGGACGGAGGATAAAACAGGAGGAAGGAGAGAGAGAGTGAGAGAGCAAGAGTGAGAACGGATCAGAGAACAGCAGGAGTGCAAATATGTTCCTTTTCACGGGCCAAGAGGTTGGCCTCTGTAGTTGACACAGTTTATCTATGTAAGCAATAAGGCCCTACATAGACTGTCCTCAACCCTCCTGCCACACATCCACACAGATAGACTCATAACTGAATATACACTAACTGTACAAAACATTAAAATGACCCATGCCTGTAATACTATCATCAGGGCGCTGCAATCAATAACAGCAGTGAAGAGAGAAACAGTGAATGACTTATTAATTGGCTAAGGTGAGAAATATGGCTGCCTTGGGAAGAGGACTGAGCAGACCTTATGGTGAAGGATATCACAGCTATATTAAGATCCATCTCGGAGTAGCCAGCAGTGTAGGTGTGTGTCTCTATGTGTCTGGGAGTGTGTCACTTGTTAAATCCACTTCAAATCAGTGTAGATGAAGGGGTGGAGACAGGTTAAAGAAGGATTTTTAAGCCTTGAGACAATTGAGACATGTATTGTGTATTTACATTTACATTTTAGTCATTTAGCAGACGCCATTCAGAGGGTGAATGGGCAAGATTTTTTTTTTAAGTGCCTTTGAACGGGGTATGGTAGTAGGTGCCAGGCGCACTGGTAATGAACTGCAACGGTGCTGGGTTTTTCACACTCAACAGTTTCTCGTGTGTATCAAGAATGGTCCACCACCTAAAGGACATCCAGCCAACTTCAGACAACTGTGGGAAGCATTGAAGTCAACATGGGCCAGCATCCCTGTGGAACGATTTCCACACCTTGGCGAGCTCATGCCCTGAAGAATTGAGGCTGTTCTTAGGGCAAAAGGGAGGGTGCAACTCAACATTAGGAAGGTGTCCTTAATGTTTTGTACACTCAGTCTATATCCACCAGTATTGTAGAGGACTGATGCAAGCAGAAGCCACACCCATGTCTTTCTGCAGTTAGTCCTACAGAGCTACTTAATTCTGCCAGTATACTGTATTATGACTGATGTAATATTCAATTTCCAAAATGTATTTTCATTGTCATCGTTTTCCTTTAAATAAAATAAATGTATTGTCCCACATGCCATTGATTGCCATGGTCAGTGGCTACCAATTTAGCAACCATTCCGCAAATATATTCTGTGTTATACTCCATTATCCAATGAATGTATAAAAAACAAAGCTCAGTAAAATCTGCTACAGTAGTACAAGGTGCTCAGTTGACTTTACTGCTGGACCAATTAACATTAGGGGAGACCTGGTTATAATGAATGTTACAGAGAGGCACACAGCGAGACAGACGGAGAAATAGAGACCGATGCAAAGAAGGTTAGACAGATACATCGCTGTGCTTGAGGCGTCACTACAGACCCCGGTTTCGATCCCAGGCTGTGTCACAACCGGCCGTGACCGGGAGTCCCTAAAGGCGGCGCACAATTGGCCCAGCGTCGTCCGGGTTAGGGGAGTGTTTGGCCGTGGGGGCTTTACTTGACTCATCTCACTCTAGTGACTCCTTGTGGCGGGCCGGGTGCCTGCAGGCTGATTCCGGTCTTCAGTTGAACGGTATTCCCTCTGACACATTGGTGCGGCTGGCTTCCGGGTTAAGTGGGCAGGTGTTAAGAAGAGCGGTTTGGCGGGTCATGTTTCGGAGGACGCATGACTCGACCTTTGCCTCACCCGAGCACATTGGGGAGTTGCAGCGATGAGACAAGATCGTAATTGGATTTCACGAAATGGGGTCGAAAAAGGGGGTAAAAAAAATCATTTTTAAAGAGAAAAGACAGAGAGAGAGACAGTAAGACACCGGCAGAGTGAGGTAGAACGAGACTGAGCTGATCTAGGGACTTGGCTTTAGCGCAGCTGTTCCTGTGGCTTTGGTCCACATCGCTGGGGAAAACTCTATTCCAGTGTGAGGTGCTATATATAGCCTCACCCAGGGAGGGACAAGGCGAAAAACGAGTGAATCTCATAACACACTCTGTTCCCCCGTTTGCTATTTTAAAGCCGGTACAGTTACCTAATGTCCCTGGGTTACATGGCCTACACTAGGTCAGGGTGGTCAGACCCTCTCTCTTCAGAGACTAGTTAAAACACAGGAACTTAGAGTGTGCACGCAGACACACACACTCAGTCCGCACACACAGATACGTGTGCACACACACACGCACCTCCACACACAGCGGGGACACTAGCTAATTCCCAGATTGCCATGTGTCTCAGAACAGCAGTTATTCCTATCTCTAGGTCAGGCCTGTGGTACCATGACAACACTAGGGGGTTAATAAACTCTACATATTAACTTAAAAGGCCCTTGGAGCTAAATGTTGCTGAAGTGGGTGTCATTCCTTATCTAAATATAAATATGTTGCTATTAACTGCATGTCTAGCATCTACAATGAAATGATTGATGTATAGGTACATACAGGGCCAGTATTAATTATCCAGTACTAGTATTTATAGGGAACCCTGTAGCTAGTTACGATATTGCATTGTGAATTGGTTTGGTTCTAGGTTCTCACTTTAAATAACCCTCCCTACTATACCAAGCTATGTTATTGTATGATGTTACATTATGGTTATCAATTTTTCAATGAATAACTTTAACAGTTATATAGGCCCAGAGCATGTTGGAGGATAACGATTGAAGGGATTAGGATGGGTGCCATTATGCCATGTGTTTGATTTAGGGATTACACAGGTACAGTGCTGTCGGTCTGGATCCTAATCTAGCCCTGTTGTCTGACACAAACATCTGGGACATTGGAATATTTATATTAGAATTCTGTGACAAATACATTCACAAACAAACACGTATGCATGAACGTACATATGTGCCCACGTACACACACATCTGTAACTATTCCCCAGTTGCTGTAAATGAGAATGTGTTCAGTCAATTTACCTGGTAAAATAAGAAAAAAAATGTCGTGAGAACCAGAAGGAAAGACAGACAGAGAGGAAGGAAGGCAGACAAGGAGGGACGGAGGGAGGGAGGGACTCCACCTCTTGCCACCAGTGTTACATCATGGGGTTACTCTTGGTCATTAAATGTTCTCATCAAGGTGTGACAAAGCTATCAACAGCACACAGAGGTTGTCCAGCACCACATTAACTCTCCCCTTATAACGCAGGCCTATTTTGAGGGCCTCCGGTCTAAAGAGGATTAGTCTTAGATTTGAGCACACCAAACTAAATAGGTGACATCCATCCCCAACGTCAGAAAGCAGGACGAGCTGACAGACATACCAACGTCTTAGAACAAATGCCAAGAAGAGACACGTATAGGATGCTGTTACTGTTGAGAGGTACTCTATCCCAGAGCTGCTCATTTTTCTCTGAGCATTTCTGAATAAGTACGTCCATATCCGAAGCCTAAGGGGTTACTATAGCACGGGAATCAGACAAGCTGACATTCGCTGCTGTGTCTGTTGCTGAACACACCCACTAGCCCTGTGGTGGAGGAACCAGAGAAGGTAGATCAGGGTCGTGATAGGTAGGGCACAATGTAGCGAAACATTTTGCCACAGAAAATGAAAGGTAGTACCTCATGTTTTACTCGATTTGAAAATGTTTTCTCCAGTTTGGTGCCTACTGAACCCAATCCAGGCCACCTAGGGACAACTAACCAAGCAACCCCCTGTGTCTCTGTGACATTAGAGGATGCCAGGAATATCACCCTTCCACCCCCGCAGCCCTGCACACACACACACACACACACACACACACACACACACACACACACACACACACACACACACACACACACACACACACACACACAAACAAACGACAAGGTGAAGTCACTCGGCTGTCAATCACTCCGCATCCGTCGGAACCTCTCCTGAGCCGCTTCCAGCCACTTCCTATTTCAGCATCAAGCTGTGCCAATTGGCCCCCTTAATCATCTTGGCAACAGAACACAAGGGAGATCGTTAGAAAACACAAACCACAGGACCAGCTAAAACACCAAATCCTCATTACTGGGCTATCGATGAGAACCTGGAATGTTCAAGGAATAACTCTCCCACTTAAAAAGTAAGTAGGGATGTTTCAAAGTCATTAGACCCACACATACACACACAGGGTAACGCATGCATGCAAATACACTCACATACGATAATCAGACCATTATATTTTCAACTTGACGCGTGTTGAATCTATTTCCTGACTCTGAACATGGCTTGTTTCTATGGTGATACACGAGGACTAACTTTCCAGGGGAATCATTGGCTCCCCTGTGTTTCATCTATGCAAATGAAGTCAAGCTTGAAAAGGGCCACTTGCAAACGGCCATTTATTATAAAAACCCTACAAGGTTCTCAAACCTAATGCTGCTGGTATGATATGCACCGTTTCAGATGACACATTCAAACAACAATCTAGATTCTAGACTGAAATAACTGATGTATTTTTTGGGGTGTTTTCTCTTTATTTTATAGGCAGGGGGCATATAGTACAACTTGTTTGAAAAATATATACACGTATACATTTATTTGCAATATTGAGTGTTTATTTTTGCCAACTTGATATTCCTTGTGTCAAATGTGTACAGTATTCTCTTATGGAGAGCAGCTCCAGTAAGAGTCGTAGCCAGAGGGAGCTTCCTCTTAACCAATCAGAAAGTAGGTGGAATGAGAAGAAAAGAGCATGCTTGAGTGACAGCCTTCACTCTGCCCCAGCCATCAGTGACACAATTACCTGAGGCTCTTTACTTCCACCATTTTGTATGTAGCCTACATGGCTGACATTATGAATGGTTCATTGTAATTGAAGAACACATGAAACTGTGGTACCCTTGAAATGATAAAAGCAGAAACTATCATATTGCTTTGAAAATGACATCGCAATGGTCTCCATATAGAAAAATATTCTCATCAAACGGTATCCTCAACATTCTTTGGAATAATGCTCGTGCTTACACCATATTTCCAATATGTTGTTTGGAATAACACTTTCTTGCCCTTTTCTACAATGTTTTTTGGAATAACGCTGTCCCCCCTTTGCCTCCATTATTCCTTACAACAACATGTTCTTGTCATTGTGCTGCTCTGGCTGGTTTAGCCTCAGAGCCTACTGTATATGCATTCAGTCACCTCAATCATCTCTTATTGCTATAACACACAGGGTGTGTGTGAGTGCGTGCCTGTTTGTGTGTGCATGCCTTTGTGTGTGTGTGTGTATGTGGGTGTTAGAACGAGGATTGATTTCCATTTCATTTGGGGGTAGGTTTGTGTCGGCACTGGTTACTTCACCAATGAATCAGAAGGTAATAGTATATCTCTTAGCACACAGGCTGTCTAGATGTGCTAACCACTGAGCTTCCAGCTCCACTCATATCTCCCATAGCAGCACGCACAAACACACTTTCTCTCTCGGTCTCTCCGTCTCAAAAACCTTTAAGCACATTAACGTGCATGGCTTAACATGATCTTACCATTATAGATATAGCCTGCACACCCTACCGCACCGCAGTACATCAGTACAGTGTGAGGATTTTACATTGCATTTATACAGAAAACCTGTAGCCAACTACGCCACTATGAAATTGAAGTGCTGTATGCTTATATTCTAGCGGTGAACTACAGTGTCACATCTTTAAACATGTTAAAAAATATATTTTTTAACAATTACCATAATGTGTGCTACTATAAGTGTTAATACCACTACCAATAAAAATGATAATAATACTACTACAACTACTAGCAGTGTTTGTGTCCGCTAATGACAGTGGCCACACTTTAAATTAATCTGTGATTAAGGAGTATTACAGTATCTGTGATTCACGTCAGAGCCTGCAGCCCAGCCAAGCAGTGCCTTTGATGCAGATGGAAAGCCTTGAAAGAGAGAAAAATATCCCTCTTCTCTGTTTTTCATGATGGGGCACTTCCTCACATACCCCGAGCAAAGAGTGTGTGAAACTCTAAGAGATAAGCTTGGTGCCCGCTTCCCCACACACACTTTGCAGCTGCATGAATGACAAATTAGATATTGCGACCTAGATGCAGACCACTGTCCCAGTATGAGAGCCAGCTGTGGAGCAGATTGTAGGGAACAGGCTTTTGGAGAGCTAGCCAAAAACTCTTAGCATTAGTCGGTGAGCAGCCTGTCTATGGGACAACCCACAGATTTACCCTCATTAGCTCTGTAGCGCAAGCTAATGGCAGCCGTTTGATAGCTAGCTAGAGTGCTAACATCCCATGATTTACAGACTTCAGTTAGCCTAAACTATAGCTGACCATGATAAGAAACAAAAAACTTTAAAAATAAATATCTGCAGTCAACTTGTGCACTAGGAAATAGATAAAGCAGATCGCGTTCATAATTTCTCATTATGAACCTTACCGGTACTAGTTTCCTAAAACAGCTGTTTGAGCCACACGCTTGAGTTTGTTTACAAAGAAGCAAAACGAGCAAAACGGGAGCTTCGTGAGGTCAGTCACTCCTGCAGCACAACTTAAGTGAGTAGGGTAATCAAGTTACACTTAAAATTCCCTACGAATGTTTGCCAGCTATATATCTTATAACTATTAAGTTATCTAACTGTGCCAAATAAATTCTCTCCAGCTGTGTTTTGATAACTTGCTAATGTTAGCTTGCAAGATCAAGTTTCTTGGTAACAGCTGCAGAGACAATCCCTTCCTGCGTTATGATCCCTGCTGTCTAACATTTGTTTTGTGCGTGCTGAAAACTGCGCTTTGAGATATTTGCATACATTTTTGAGCTGGGTTGTCTGTCTTGGGAGTAAATGTTTGCATGCGCTCAATAGCATCTACCAAGAATCCGCTATGGGGATTTCTTAGTACTAGTTAGCATGTTATTAACATTATGGTAACTGACGTTTTTGGGTCATTTTTTACGTTGGAAAAAAATTATGTGCACTCCTTGTGTGCACTGCCGGTAATACTTTATATCCCGGGATGGCACAGGCACGGTATGAAGGTATGGAAATCTGGGTAGCGCCCAACCCTAACTGGAAGTCCATTCGGCTTAAATTATGAGAAAGAATGGCTATTCAGATCAACACAAAGCCTTAGACCAACAAAAGCCAAGAGACTTCTTTGGGGACCAAAATAAAAAGCGACTCATTACAACAAACATGACTTCTCCAGGTCATGACCTCCTCTTTGACTGAACAAGACTTCCTATATGAACTAAAACCATTGGAGGTATATCAGTTCTCCTGTGAATGACCCAGTCTGATCTTCTGATCGCCTCACTAACCAACAACAACAGCCTCATCTTGCAACCAGTCAGAGAGCTTGGCCTAAGGCCCATATCAGCCTCAGCAGCCCTTAATGAGCTTTTCTCTTAATGACAGACATCTAGCTTACATCTAGCTCTCTCGACCTCTCACTCCATCTCTTTCCCTCCATCGCTTTCTCTCTCTCACTCTCCCTCCATCTCTGTCTCTGTGAGCCCTTAGGAGTCTGACCAGATGTAGACAGGTGAAAACAGGCCCTATTACCATCCTCAGAAGACCAGACCTGGCCACTAAATGTAAACACCACAGAGGGAGGGGGAAAATGTCTTGAACGAAGAAGACACCTAATTGGCTGCATGCTGTGTGACCTGTTCAGATCAAGGACCTGAAGGCCAACACCCGGAAACCTCCCAGAAACGACGACCATCGCAGATTTTTAAACACAGTTGCAACAAGGTGCTGGGACTGAGACAATGAATGACTTGCTGTGATCTAATTTCTTTCTATCTTCCCATCCATCCTTGGCCCAATGAACTCTCAAAAGCAGAACTGACCTGGTTAGTACGATCAGATCAATGTGGTTTCATATTCAATGGATGGAGAGAGAAGATCGAGAACGTTGTGATCTACACAGAGCATGTGTTATTTTTGGTGATGTGTTGTCATGTTGTTTGCTGAGGATGCGCACATTAGATCTGAGCTCCCTCCATATTTTTTATATCTGAAAACAGACGGCCAAGTCAGTGCGCTCGAGTCGTTCCACGAGAACATGCTTTGTTTCAAACAGCAAGCCATCTGCTCACCGGTAGTTCATTCATTAGCCAAATTTATATGAATTACTTCAGGTTCAGCCAACCAAACATTCAGGTCGGCAGCTAGTCCAGGTGAAAGTCTAACCAGGCAAAAGCAGCTGTGTGAGTAAAGACCCACTGGGACAGAGGTGGAATCACAGGTCCCAGAGCGGTGTGGTTAAAAAAAAGAATCTGCCGGCCAAAGGTTTTCCTGATCAGGTAACCTAACCAGGTAAAACTCTGGACCTTATACGGTATGATGAGATTCATCTGTTGTAAAAATACTTATTATGGGTTATATTGGGACTATGGTATTTTTAATCATGTCAAATGGTTCAAAAATAACTACTGGAAAAACTCCTGGCCTTGGGAGGATGAAAACCCAGTCAAACTGCAGGAACCTTGTATTTGTGGGGGGTTTCCTATACACAGACACAGAAAGCAACATGATTAGACAAAACTGACAGGGCTGAGCTTGCATTATGCAGGTTTGCATCATGTAGTCCTGACCTAAGCAAATATAGGCCTTGTAAAACATTTACTCAGACTGTCAGCTAGTATTTATTGATTAATTCCAGTGAATCATTTTGGAATTAAAAGGTCTAGGTAGCCTAGACAGCCCAAGTTTGAATATAAACCAAATTTGATCCCATTCACATTTTCTCACAAACAAATGGGCCAGAGTCACAGGGCGCATAGTAGGCTAGACTATGCAGCTGGGTTTCCGGGTATTTTCCAACCTGTACACCATCAGTGAAAATGGGCGTGAGCGGGAGGTGAGCGGCAATTTCTCAAATATGTGCGCAGATCGCTGCACACTCCTGATCACGCACTGACACACGTATTTCCGGGATGGTACACTTCCGATTATGCATTAACAAGGATTTCTGGGTTTGTACACTCCCGATTATTATGCATGAACAAAATCAGATTTTTTCAGGTGTGTAAACTACGTGACACTCGCACTTGGAAATGGTTGTCAGTTACCACAGTCACAAAGTCAAAATGGGGTATTTATGAACACAAATTAGCTTTTTGGTCTTAATTTAAGGTTAGGGTTAGGCATAAGGTTATAGCAGTGTAGTTACGGCTAAGGTTAAGTTTAAAGTTATATTTTCTGAAGATACATTTTTTTGCCAATTGTGGCTGAGGTAACTAGTGATGACCCTTGGAAAGAGGAGACGTCATAGCGTCTAACTAGTACCACTCACGTTACACAGTAGGTAGACGTTAGTGTAGTGTGTGAACATCAATTGTCTGCTGTGCATTTCACTTATTTACTAGCTAGCATTAGTCAGCTGAATGAAGTAACAGGGATTAATAAATATATTTTATCAGGCAAGCTACTGTAGCCAGCTACTTTGTGTGAAGCAAGTAGGAGTTTAGGGGTTAAAATTGTTGCTAGCTAGCTAATGTTAGCTAGTTAACTTAGCCAACTAGTTGGCTAACGTTAATGTTCGTTATGGAATCGTTTTAATTGCTACCTAGCTAGTTTAAGCAAGTTAGTGATAACAACCATGACTAGCTATGTTCTTTGGTGGCATGTACCTGCTGGCTAACTAGCTAGCTACCTGGAGATGCCTGACAAATAATGCCTAATGAATAATGTGGAAATTGAGCAAATTGAGGTGACTAAACTGCTTCGAGTAACTATGGACTGTAAACTGTCATGGTCAAAACATATTGATACAACAGTAGGTAAAATGGAGAGAAGTCTGTCCAAAATAAAGCTCTGCCTTCTTAACAACACTATCAACAAGGCAGGTCCTACAGGCCCTAGTTTTGTCGCACCTGGACTACTTACTGTTCAGTCATGTGGTCAGGTGCCACAAAGAGGGACTTGGGAAAATTGCAGGTGGCTCAGAACAGGGCAGCACGGCAGGCCCTTAAAAGTACACAGGGAGCTAACAATGATATGCATGTCAATCAATCATGGCTCAACATGGTTCATCGCTACTTGTTTTTGTAAGAAGTGTTGACAAGCTGAATGTGCCGAGCTGTCTGTTTAAACTTCTAGAACACAGTGGACACACATGCATACCCAACAAGACATGCCACCAGAGGTCTCTTCACAATCCCCAAGTCCAGAACAGACTGGACCATGGGAGGTGCACAGTACAACATAGAGACATGATTACATGGAACTATACTCCACAAGGGGTAACTGATGCAACAGTCGAATCAGATTTTAAAAAACAGGTAAAAATATACCTTACAGAACAGCGGGGACTGTGAAGAAACACAAAGGTACAGACACGCGCATACGCACACAAACGCTAGCACACACACGAACATTGTAATATTGTTGTATGGCGGGATTATACATTTTGTACTGTCGATATGTAGTGGTTATGTTATATGATGTTCTGTTTTATATGTAAGTGCCTTAATGTGTTTGGACCCCAGGAAGAGTAGCTGTTGCCTTGGCAGCAGCTAATGGGCATCCCTAATAAATACAAATACAAACCCTAGCTAGCTAACGTATGCTCTGTGTGTTCACCGGCTTCTCTGCAGTGCTGCCGGTGCTGGCTTGCTAACTAGCTAGCTGGCTAGTGTAACCGATGTGAAATGGCTAGTTAGTTAGCGGTGGTGTGCGCTAATAGCATTTCAATCAATGACGTCACTCGCTCTGAGACTTGAAGTAGGGTTTCCCCTTGCGTTGCAAGGGCCGCGGCTTTTGTGGCGCGATGGGTAACAATGGTGGGTGTCAGTTGTTGATGTGTGGAAGGGTCCCTGGTTCAAGCCCAGGTTGGGGTGAAGAGAGGGACGGAACCTACACTGTTACACTAACATTTCCCAAGCAGTTCCATTAGCTAACTAGCTAGTTTATTCTTGACTAATGTTATAGTTTTTTGAGGATGTGAACATGCTTTTGCAATATGACATAGCTAGTTTTATGGTAACGTTAAGCTAATGTTATAGCTGGAATCTGCTGCGCCATCAAATGCTGTCATTTGAGCTAGCTAGCTAGCCACCCATTTAGCTGGCGCCTGACATAGCTAGCTAGCTAGCTAGCGAGCCGAATAGATTATTATAATATATGGGTCATTCTTGGGCTGCGGTATCATTTTTTTTTATGAACTTTTTTTTACTAGAATAAATGCATTTTCTGAACACCCTACAACATTAAGTACATATTAAACCTTCAAGAAAACAGTTTCCCACCTCAGGCATTAAAGCCCTTTTATTATTGTCTGATTTGGACACCATTTATCTTCAACCCTGTCACAGACAATATGGAAGTTGTCTGAATATGATTATAAAAGATACTTGTCCCCCAAACCAATTAAACTATAATAAATATAAAATGTATGTAAAATCTAAGAATTTTGCTACATTAAACCCTGAAATAGACAGATTGTGTGTCAGTGGGCTCATCATTTAAATAAAAGAATGCTTTCAATTCAGAATTCAAACATAAATCTAATCTTGGGATTGTCCTTAACATTTCACACTGAGCTCAGAAAACATTAAATTCATATTTAATAATCTTTACCATTTTATTTAACCAATATTGTCATGTGACAGGGTTGAAGAAACACATCGGTTTCCATATAAACTAGTTAGTTTACTATCAAAATCCCTCCAAGATTTACCCCAAAACATTGCATTTCATTGTATGCAACCATGTAATAAGGACATTAGATATATTTAGAATAATCTGGGTTTTATTAACCCAACCGCAGTAAATATTGAAACAAATAAAAACACCAGGCATTAAGGTAATTAATAACGTTCAACAGGTTTCATCAGAAAAGTTCAACGTGTCATCAAACTGTAGGAACATTTTCCAAGGGCATTTAGAATGCTAGAACAGCTGTAACTACAGCACTAGTGTCAGCATGACTATCCTTCTTCTCAGGAGCACCATACAGTATTCATTCATTCATGGTTTTCCTCCTGAGAGTCTTGCCCACAGATCTCTCTCAACCGCTACGTGGCGGGATGTCACACGCTGTGGGGGTGGAATCACCTCAAGGACTTCATCAAACTGATACCAGTGGATGTCGTCTCGAGAAGGCCAGAAAATTCTGTTTGGTCCTACACGATGCATACATTTCACTTGTACACTCATTTCATCCATTCCGAGGATGATGCCTGACTAAAGGTCATCATCATATTCCACTACACACCACTGCCCAAGAACACCTGCATTTCTCCACTGGATTTCGTCCACAGGTTGTGGATTTTCCTCATTGGCTGGCTTTTCTGGAGCAGCCAGGACCTTCTGCCTGAAACTGAAGTGCTGTGTGTTAAAGCATGTACAGTTTAGGTCCTTCTTTGTTGAACAAAGGCAGCTGACATCACAATACATCAGCTCACCAGGAGCAAGGGTGATGACCTGGTGTATTCTCATAGTGGAGGGCACCGCTTTTATCGGGCTTGGCATCATCTCCGTCACACGTTCAACATCTGGACTTTGTGGAGAAGTGGTCAAGTTCCTCAGTGCTCCTTTCCTCTCCTTGCTTCTTTTGTATGCTGTTCTCCACTGTTTACGCTTCTGACGCTGGTCTCTCTCACTTAAATCACAGATCTTTTTCTTTTTCCCTGCCTCAACATTTATTTTCCATCTCTGACGCTCTCTCTCAAGGTATTGTTCCCTTTTTGTCCTCGACACTGCCTTTGTCTTTCTGCTGTTGATGTGGGTGCCATAATTTCCTAGATGTTTCAATGGATAACGTTAAATCAAAGATTCTTAGAATATATACATGTATACACTATAATCCTTGAGTAATTTAGGATCGAGAGTGACTTAAAGGATCAACTGGAGTTAAGAGCCTTGCCCAACTCTCCTACCACTAGGCTACCTGCCTTAAAATAAATGTTTTGCTCACATGGAACACATTACAGCATGTTTCATAAGTGAATGAACAATATATCATGTATAATATATTGAATCATTCATTTCTTTAGATGCAATATTCATAAATAAAGTAAATAACTCAACCCTGTCACATGATTAGAACCCTGTTACAATGAAACATGACGTGGTTGAGTTTTTTGTCTCAAAAAGGCCTCTGCTCCTCATGTGGTGGAGGACACATGGTGTCTTGGTGTGCATGAAATTAATAGATTGTATATTTTTACGGTTAAAGTATAATTTTGGTAAGTATTAGTTTTCCATCTTTATTTCGTGTAACGGGGTTGAGTTGGTCAGCTCGACGATCACCACCTGACTTAAAAAATAAAATAAAATACAGATATAAAAGAATGTGATTACTTGCCTGTTTCTGTACCATACAGTTGAAAATTGTTGAATGATGTCACTTCCTGTTAATGATGGCACATAAGGATGGAATGACCATTTTTATTGACAGAGTTTGGTTTGCATGACGGGGTTGAGTGTAGGCTGAGGGACAGAGCTAAATTGTGTGATTTTAATCAATAATCATGCATTTATTTGATAAAAACTTTCTCAACAAAATAACACATATATGTTCGCATTAATGGCAAAAGTTATTAATCATGTGCACATTTTAATATTAATTTCCCAAGTAAACATTTTGTGAAATGCCTGGGGGACATGGCACAATTCATAGTGTCAGTTAAAAAATAAGATTTTTTTAATAATAATAGTTAAAATGAATGCTATATTTATTTCAATTCATTATACTGGACATTTCAATTCATATACAAAATCTTTTAACATTTTATTTTGGTAACCCAATACTTGAAATATATTTTAAAAAAGAGAGGGACTTAAATATTACCAGAGCCCAAGAATGACCCGTATACTGAACAAAAATAAACGCAACAATTTCAAAGATTCTCAGAGCTCTGATGCTGCTGGTCATTAGTAGCCTACCAAACTTGCTAACTGCCTGGTACTCAGCACTCTATTGTCCCTCTAATCATTCTGACGTCAATGCAAATGTATTCGAAAATCTAATCAAACACTTCATGAGAGCTCGTGTTGCGCAACATTTCTATAGGCTATGCAGTTGCGGGAGAAAACTGAGTGATGGCCAAAGAGTATCCCATCAGATTTCTATAGGCTGGGTCTACTATATTTATTTCTCCTTTCCTAATATTAAGCACATTGCTTATATTTACAACAGGAGTATAGTCCACTTGGCTGGCATGAAAATAAACCACGGGGAAGAGCGTCCTCTATTCGCTATTTAAGTGCATAGATGACATGTATTTTTCCCCCGCTGCCCCTGTTTCGAGACAGGTGCATGATAAATGGTCCATTCTAAGTCAAAACTAATGTCACATATATTATTTAGTATATGTAAAGACAAGACTAAATCAAGAATAGTCTGATGGGTGACAATATTCCCCTATCACTTGTGAATGATATATTATCAATTGTGAATGAAGCCCAGCTTAAGAAACAATGGATTTTTTTGTGAGTTGTTCGAATCATAGTGACACACCTCATGTAGCCTAGCCCATAGGCCTATATGTTTTAATAAGGTTTGTATCACAACTAAAGTGGCCAAATAACTTGTTAAAATTAAGCACATTAATCCACTTTACAAGGGGTGTAGAGCCTAACTGGCATATATAAGCAGCGCGTGAGTTTCAAGTTTCACCATAAAAATGCACCTTTAAAATAAAAGCATAACATGCATAATTGCATTTGCGGTCACTTTTGATAATGGTGTTTTCCGCTAATGGAACATTTGTGCTTATAGCCTGCGACCATGAGCACATTGCTGCGCTTATAATGTGAAGAAATTGCCGCCGTCTGTTGCTTCAGCCACATTGCTATCGCATCCCACAACTGTCCCAGAGTATGTTTGGAATATTTATTTATCGCACAGAATAGAGTAAGTCAACTTTTGTACTATGGGGGATAGTAGATTGACATAGGCTAGTGCTTTTGCTGTTCGTTAGGCCTACTCATCTTGTTGGCTGACAAAAAGTAAATGTGGACAGTTCTTCCAATATCTTCAATATGCACCTCGGCATTTGACACGTGCAGTTGCATCCCTGATGTGTCTGTCTTAAATTGAAGCCTGTGAGAAAGACCCGATCACATGACGGAGAACCGTGTGAATGAGAAACGCTTTGGATTGCGCAGCACACTCGGGGAGAAGGGCACAACGGGCCGCAAAAGGCATGGATTTTGTTAGGGTGCATTACAGCCACAAAGGGGATGCCGATGTGCTTGTCAAATTGTGAATGAGAGACTATTGGAGTGTGTACAGCCTGCGCATAAAACTAAGCAGAGCGACTATTTTCAAATCATCATTAGTCTCATCATGTAGCCTTACAATGTATTAAAAATCAAAACATATAGGGCCTCCCGAGTGGCGCAGCGGTCCAAGGACCTGCAACGCAGTGCTTGAGACATCACTACAGACCTGGGTTCGATCCCCGGCTGTGTCACAGCTGACCATGACCAGGAGACCCATGAAGCGGCACATAATTGGTCCAGCTTCGTCCGGGTTAGGGGAGGATTTGGCTGGCCAGGATTTATTTGTCCCATTGCGGTCTAGCAACTCCTTGTGGCGGGCCGGGCACCTGCAAGCTGACTTTGGTTACCACAGTCCAATCCAAGATGGCGTAGCAGTCAGACGTCTTTGTCCTTCGTCTTGTCGTATCTTTTTCTTCGCAAATCCTTTTTTATATTTTTCTAAACCTCAACTTCAAAATACTCTCCTGCAACCCGCCTCACCCAATGTGGTGTGGATCTGCTTTATTTGAAAGAATTTTTCTTTACCTCTGAACCGGAATCCCCCAACAAAAGCTAGCCAGCTAACTAGCTAGTAGTCAGCTAACCACTGCTAGCAGTTATCAGCTACCTTTAGCTCGGAAAGCTCTCGCCAATTTGTACAACGCGATTCAAACCAGAGCATATCGGACGTATTTTCTCTCTATATACCCGGATTCCTACCGCAAGCTCTGAACCTTCTCACCTGGATCATCGCAGCTGCAATACGAGTGACTACTCCTGGCTAACGTCTCTGTCCCGAAGCATGCACCAATTAGCCTGGAGCTAGCCCATGCTAGACCCATCTCCCGGCTAGCTGAAGAGGTCCATCAGCCACTCCTGGGCTACAATACCTATTTTGCCAACTGGCCTGGACCCCTTTTACTGCCGGTACGGGGTACGGAACCCCGCCGATCCTTCACGACTGGACTACCGACGTAATCTGCTCGTGGGGTTTACTCAACTGGCTCCTACATCGCGACGTCCCCTGAATGCCCATCTGCTAGCCTGCTAGCCGCGGCCCGCTAACTGTCTAGAGCATATCGGACTGTTAGCTGTCAGCCAATTTCTCGGGCCACTACTCCTATTTTGCCAATCGGCCTGGGCCCCTTTTACTACATGAAGCCCTGCTTATCCCTCACGACTGGACTACCGACGTAATCTGCCCGAGGGTTTTTTCCCCCCAACAGGCCCCTCCGTCGTGACGTCCCCTGAATGCCCATCAGCTAGCCTGCTAGCCGCGGCCCGCTAGCTGTCTAGAAAATATTAGACTGTTAGCTGAATAGATCCATTTGCCAATTGGACTGACCCCTCTGCTACACGGAACCCTACTAATCCATCATGACTGGTCTATCGACGGAACCGCACAAGGAGGCTAAAACAGACTTTCCTCCATCGCGACGTCCCTCTAAGGCCCTTCTGCTAGCTTGCTAGCCCCGGCCTGCTAACTGTCTGAATCGCCGTGTCTCCAGCCAGCCCAACCACTCACTGGACGCCTATGATCACTCGGCTACGCATGCCTCTCCCTAATGTCAATATGCCTTGTCCATTACTGTTCTGGTTAGTGATAATTGTTTTATTTCACTGTAGAGCCTCTAGCCCTGCTCAATATGCCTTAACCAAACATTTAGTTCTAACTCCCACATATGCGATGACATCACCTGGTTTAAATGTTTCTAGCGACAATATCTCTCTCATCATCACTCAATGCCTAGGTTCACCTCCAATGTACTCACATCCTACCATAACTTTGTCTGTACATTATGCCTTGAATCTATTCTATTCGCACCCAGAAACCTGCTCCTTTTACTCTCTGTTCCGAATGTACTAGACGACAAGTTCTTATAGCCTTTAGCCGTACCCTTATCCTATCCCTCCTCTGTTCCTCTGGTGATGTAGAGGTTAATCCAGGACCTGCCATGCCTAGCTCCACTCCTTTTCCCCAGGTGCTCTCATTTGTTGACTTCTGTAACCGTAAAAGCCTTGGTTTCATGCATGTTAACATTAGAAGCCTCCTCCCTAAGTTTGTTTTATTCACTGCTTTAGCACACTCTGCCAACCCAGATGTCTTAGCCGTGTCTGAATTCTGGCTTAGGAAGGCCACCAAAAACCCTGAAACTTCCATCCCTAACTATAACATTTTCTGCCAAGATAGAACTGTCAAAGGGGGCGGAGTTGCAATCTACTGCAGAGATAGTAAGAAAGAGCTCTGCAGGGTATCCAGGTCTCTACCAAAAATATTCGAGCTTCTACTTTTAAAAATCCACCTTTCCAGAAACAAGTCTCTCACCGTTGCCGCTTGCTATAGACCACCCTCTGCCCCCAGCTGTGCCCTGGACACCATATGTGAATTGATTGCCCCCCATCTATCTTCAGAGCTCATGCTGCTAGGTGACCTTAACTGGGACATGCTTAACACCCCGGCCATCCTACAATCTAAGCTTGATGCCCTCAATCTCACGCAAATTATCAATGAACCTATCAGGTACAACCCCAAATCCGTAAACACGGGCACCCTCATAGATATAATCCTAACCAACCTGCCCTCCAAATACACCAGTGATCTCAGCGATCACTGCCTCATTGCTTGCATCCATAATGGGTCTGCGGTCAAACGACCACCCCTCATCACTATCAAACACTCCCTAAAACACTATAGTGACCAGACCTTTCTAATCGACCTGGCCGGAGTATCCTGGAATGATATTGACCTCATCCCGTCAGTAAAGGATGCCTTGTTCTTCTTTAAATGTGCATTCCTCACCATCTTAAATAAGCATGCTCCATTCAAAAAATGTAGAACCAGGAACATCGAATAGCCCCTGTGATATGACACTTTTCAGGGAAGTTAGGAACCAATATACACAGGCAGTTAGGAAAGCTAAGGCTAGCTTTTTCAAACAGAAATTTGCATCCTGTAGCACAAACTCCAAAAAGTTCTGGGACACTGTAAAGTCCATGGAGAATAAGAGCACCTCCTCTCAGCTGCCCACTGCACTGAGGCTAGGAAACACTCTCACCACCGATAAATCCACGATAATTGAGAATTTCAATAAGCATTTTTCTACGGCTGGCCATGCTTTCCACCTGGCTACCCCTACCCCAGTCAACTGCCCGGCACCCCCCACAGCAACTCGCCCAAGCCTCCCCCATTTCTCCTTCACCCAAATCCAGATAGCTGATGTTCTGAAAGAGCTGCAAAATCTGGACCCCTACAAATCAGCCGGGCTAGACAATCTGGACCCTCTCTTTCTAAAATTATCTGCCGAAATTGTTGCAACCCCTATTACTATCGTCTGAGATTCCCAAAGATTGGAAAACTGCCGCAATCATCCCCGTGTTCAAAGGGGTAGACACTCTAGACCCAAACTGCTACAGACCTATATCTATCCTACCCTGCCTTTCTAAGGTCTTAAAAAGCCAAGTTAACAGATTACCGACCATTTCGAATCCCACCGTACGAATCCCACCCACTACTCCTCTGATAGAGTTCAGTGTGTCAAATCGGAGGGCCTTTTGTCTGGACATCTGGCAGTCTATGGGGGTGCCACAGGGTTCAATTCTCGGGCCGACTCTCTTCTCTGGATACATCAATGATGTCGCTCTTGCAGCTGGTGATTGTCTGATCCACCTCTACGCAAACGACACCATTCTGTATACTTCTGGCCCTTCTTTGGACACTGTGTTAACTAACCTCCAGACGACCTTCAATGTCATACAACTCTCCTTCTGTTGCCTCCAACTGCAAGAAAAACTAAATGCATGCTCTTCAACCGATCACTGCCCGCACCTGCCCGCCCGTCCAGCATCACTAATCTGGACGGTTCTGACTTAGAATATGTGGACAACTACAAATACCTAGGTGTCTGGTTAGACTGTAAACTCTCCTTCCAGACTCACATTAAGCATCTCCAATCCAAAATTAAATCTAGAATCTGCTTCCTATTTCGCAACAAAGCATCCTTCACTCATGCTGCCAAACATACCCTCGTAAAACTGTCCATCCTACCGATCCTCGACTTCGGCGATGTCATTTACAAAATAGCCTCCAACACCCTACTCAACAAATTGGATGCAGTCCATCACATTGCCATTCGTTTTGTCACCAAAGCCCCATATACTACCCACCATTGCGACCTGTACGCTCTCGTTGGCTGGCCCTTGCTTCCTACTCATCGCCAAATCCACTGGCTCCAGGTCATCTACAAGTCTTTGCTAGGTAAATCCCCACCTTATCTCAGCTCACTGGTCACCATAGCAGCACCCACTCATAGCACGCGCTCCAGCAGGTATATCTCACTAGACACCCCCAAAGCCAATTCCTACTTTGGCTGCCTTTCCTTCCAGTTCTCTGCTGCCAATGACTGGAACTACCTGCAAAAATCACTGAAGCTGGAGACTCAAATCCCTCTCTAACTTTAAGTACCAGTTGTCAGAGCAGCTCACAGACCACTGCACCTGTACATAGCCCATCTGTAAATAGCCCATCCAACTACCTCATCCCCATACTCTATTTATTCATTTATTTATCTTGCTCCTTTGCACCCCAGTATCTCTACTTGTACATTCATCTTCTGCACATCAATCACTCCAGTGTTTAATTGGTATATTGTAATTACTTCGCCACCATGGCCTATTTATTATCTTACCTCCCTTATCTTACCTCATTTGCACACACTGTATATAGACTTTTTCTACTGTATTATTGACTGTATGTTTGTTTATTCCATGTGTAACTCTGTGTTGTTGTATGTGTCGAACTGCTTTGCTTTATTCTTGGCCAGGTCACAGTTGTTAATTAGAACATCTTCTCAACTAGCCTACCTGGTTAAATAAGGGCGAAATAAATAAAATAAAAAATAAAATCTGGACGGTGTTTCCTCCAACACATTGGTGCGGCTGGTTTCCGGGTTAATCGAGCAGTGTGTCAAGAAGCAGTGTGGCTTGGCGGGGTCGTGTTTCGGAGGACGTGTAACAGTTTAGCTTCTGTCCCTCTCCTCGCCTCTACCTGGGCTCGAACCAGGGACCCTCTGCACACAGACAACAGCCACCTTCGAAGCATTGTTACCCATCACTCCTCAAAAGCTGCGGCCCTTGCAGAGCAAGGGGAACAACTACTTCAAGGATTCTTTGAGCGAGTGACGTCACCGATTGAAACGCTACTAGCACGCACTCCGCTAACTAGCTAGGCATTTCACATCAGTTACAGACGTATGGCTCTCGACCTTCACCTCTCCCGAGTCCGTAGGGGAGTTGCAGTGATGGGACAAGACTACAACTACCAATTGGGGGAAAAAAGGGGTAAAAGTACAACAAAAACATTTTTAAAAATTTAAAATAATTCAGACATATAGGCCAACATTTGTAGAACAACTAAAGTTACATTATTGCTCCAAATGAAGCATATAGCAATACCTACTTTTTTAGGTAGTTATAGTTATGCACGCTCAAGTTTTGTTTTTTGTTGTCAAATTTTTTGATTGTTTCACAAGAAAAAAATATTGTGCATCTTCAAAGTGGTAGGCATGTCGTGTAAATCAAATGATACAACCCCCCAAAAAATCCATTTTTATTCCAGATTGTAAGGCAACAAAATAGGAAAAATGCCAAGGGGGGTGAATACTTTCACAAGCTACTGTACTTCAAGGTCTCAGAGCGAGTGACATCCCCAAATGAAAAGCTATTAGCGCACACCGCTAACTATATACTCAGCAAAAAATAAAACGTCCTCTCACTGTCAACTGCGTTTATTTTCAGCAAACTTAACATGTGTAAATATTTGTATGAACATAAGATTCAACAACTGAGAAATAAACTGAACAAGTTCCACAGACATGTGACTAACAGAAATTGAATAATGTGTTCCTGAACAAAAGTAACAGTCTGTATCTGGTGTGGCCACCAGCTGCATTAAGTACTGCAGTGTATCTCCTCCTCACGGACTGCACCAGATTTGCCAGTTCTTGCTGTGAGATGTTACCACACTCTTCCACCAAGGCATCTGCAAGTTCCCAGACATTTCTGGGGGGGAATGGCCCTAGCCCTCACCCTCCGATCCAACAGGTCCCAGACGTGCTTCTGACTTCAACTGTATATTGATGGGATTGAGATCCGGGCTCTTCGCTGGCCATGGCAGAACACTGACATTCCTGTCTTGCAGGAAATCACGCACAGAACGAGCAGTATGGCTGGTGGCATTGTCATGCTGGAGGGTCATGTCAGGATGAGCCTTCAGGAAAGGTACCACGAGGGAGGAGGATGTCTTCCCTGTAATGCACAGTGTTGAGATTGCCTGCAATGACAACAAGCTCAGTCCGATGATGCTGTGACACACCGCCCCAGACCATGACGGACCCTCCACCTCCACCCTGCTCCAGAGTACAGGCCTCGGTGTAACGGTCATTCGTTCGACGATAAACGCGAATCCGACCATCACCCTTGGTGAGACAAAACCGCGACTCGTCAGTGAAGAGCACTTTTTGCCAGTCCTGTCTGGTACAGCGACGGTGGGTTTGTGCCCATAGGCAACATTGTTGCTGGTGATGTCTGGTGAGGACCTGCCTTACAACAGGCCTACAAGCCCTCAGTCCAGCCTCTCACAGCCTATTGCGCACAGTCTGAGCACTGATTGGGGGATTGTGCGTTCCTGGTGAAACTCGGGAAGTTGTTGTTGCCATCCTGTACCTGTCCCGCAGGTGTGATGTTCGGATGTACCAATCCTGTGCAGGTGTTGTTACACGTGGTCTGCCACTGTGATGACGATCAGCTGTCCGTCCTGTCTCCCTGTAGCGCTGTCTTAGGCGTCTCACAGTTCCGACATTGCAATTTATTGCCCTGGCCACATCTGCAGTCCTCATGCCTCCTTGCAGCATGCCTAAGGCACGTTCACGCAGGTGAGCAGGGACCCTGGGCATCTTTCTTTTGGTGTTTTTCAGAGTCAGTAGAAAGGCCTCTTTAGTGTCCTAAGTTTTCATAACTGTGACCTTAATTGCCTACCATCTGTAAGCTGTTAGTGTCTTAACGACCGTTCCACAGGTGCATGTTTTAAATTGTTTATGGTTCATTGAGCAAGCATGGGAAACAGTGTTTAAACCCTTTACAATGAAGATCTGTGAAGTTATTTAGATTTTTACGAATTATCTTTGAAAGACAGGGTCCTGAAAAAGGGACATTCTTTTTTGCAGAGTTTTGCTAGCCATTTCACACAGGTTACACTCACCCCCTTCTTTCCACAGCAACCAGTGATCCGGGTCAGCAGCATCAATGGGATCAACTTTTTTTTCTACGACTATAAATGGCTTTCTACCGTGAGCACTTTTTTCTATGTGTGAGAACTTCTTGTCTACGCGTGAGCATTTCCAAATATGGAGTTGCAGGTTTGCCATATCTGTCATGTTTGCACATCTCTCTCCTATGTGCAAATCTTTATGGCAGTCATTTTACTTATTAAGGCCCTCGATTTACAAATAAAAAGGAGTTTGTTTGTGGATTGTGAAACACACCGACCAATGCACACCTCGATTGCTTCACAAGGATAGCAACAGAGCATATATTTAGAATGAATTCAGTCAAGGAGCAGAAGGGATATTTTCGCTCATCCAACTACTGGGGTAACCCTTAATATTAGTCTTATCCATGTGATGTAGCCTATTTGATGTGTGCACATACAGTTGAAGTCTGAAGTTTACATACACTTAGGTCATTAAAACTCGTTTTTCAACCACTCCCCAGGGCATCTACTTTGTGCATGACAAGTACTTTTTCCAACAATTGTGTATAGAAAGATTATTTCACTGTATCACAATTCCAGTGGGTCAGAGGTTTACATACACTAAATTGACTGTGCCTTTAAACAGCTTGGAAATGTACAGAAAATGATTTCATGGCTTTAGAAGCTTCTGATAGGCTAATGGACATCATTTGAGTCAATTGGAGGTGTACCTGTGGATGTATTTCAAGGCCTACCTTCAAACTCAGTGCCTCTTTGCTTGACATCATGGGAAAATCTAAAGAAATCAGCCAAGACCTCAGAAAATGAATTGTAGACTTCCACAAGTCTGGTTCATCCTTGGGAGCAATTTCCAAACGCCTTAAGGTACCACGTTCATTTGTACAAACAATAGTACGCAATAGCGTACCAGCAAGGAAGAAGCCACTGCTCCAAAACCACCATAAAAAAGCCAGACTGCGGTTTGCAACTGCACATGGGGACAAAGATTGTACTTTTTGGAGAAATGTCCTCTTGTCTGATGAAACAAAAATAGAACTGTTTGGCCATAATGACTATCGTTGTGTTTGGAGGAAATAGGGGGAGGCTTGCAAGCCGAAGAACACCATCCCAACCGTGAAGCACAGGGGTGGCAGCATCATGTTGTGGGGGTGCTTTGCTGCAGCAGGGACTGGTGCACTTCACAAAATAGATGGCATCATGAGGGAGGAAAATTATGTGGATATATTGAAGCAACATCTCAAGACATCAGTCAGGAAATTAAAGCTTGGTCGCAAATGGGTCTTCCAAATGGACAATGACCCCAAGCATACTTCCAAAGTTGTGGGAAAATGGCTTAAGGACAACAAAGTCAAGGTATTGGAGTGGCCATCACAAAGCCCTGACCTCAATCCTATAGACGATTTGTGGGCAGAACTGAAAAAGCGTGTGCGAGCAAGAAGGCCTACAAACCTGACTCAGTTACACCAGCTCTGTTAGGAGGAATGGGCCAGAATTCACCCTACTTATTGTGGGAAGCTTGTGAAAGGCTACCCGAAACGTTTGACCCAAGTTAAACAATTTAAATGCAATGCTACCACATACTAATTGAGTGTATGTAAACGTCTGACCCACTGGGAATGTGATGAAAGAAATAAAAACTGAAAGAAATAATTTCCTCTACTATTATTCTGACATTTCACATTCTTAAAATAAAGTGGTGATCCTAACTGATGTAAGACAGGGATTTTTTACTAGGATTAAATGTCAGGAATTGTGAAAAGCTGAGTTTAAATGCATTTGGCTACGTTGTGTGTAAACTTCTGACTTCAACTGTATATATTTGTGATGTGCAGTACATCAATTCATTTGCATGTGCTCTATTGCTCTGAATTTGCTCTGAATTGATAATATTGGAAGAAAAAGTACAACAAATTAAAGATCTGTGCAGCCCTCTGAATGATTGTCTCAGCCCAAAGTTGCCCCCTTACAAAAAATAGTAAGTAACACTGGTATAGCTCCTTGCAGGGAAGCAAATGTGTCTTTCACCAGTTTGTCCAGTATGGGCAGCCATAGTTTAGCAAGTGGATTTTTGATAGTAACACAGAGTAACAGTATCTTTTGTAAATAAGCCTAAATATGTTTTTAGTGTTGACTACTGCAGCTTGGGTAGCAAATTAGCAATAATATCAGCTAGCATTTTCCAGTTAACATTTTCACCTATTAATAGGCATGCCCTGATGCCTTACTCACGCCAAGGTTTCCGGGGATTTATATAGAGTTGGGAGAGTTTTATAGGTTTGCAAGAGTTTCAATCCGGTGGGGAGTTTTTCAGACACACAAGCACACACACACACACACACACACACACACGTGTGCGTTTCCTGCAGTACACATTGTCAGGAAACCCGAGAGACGCTCATGACGGGTTTACAGACCCGTTCATGTCGTCTGAACACCAACATGTTAATTTCCCAACGTTCATGCAGGGTGTGCCAAAGCCGTGTACGTGTGACACGCCATTGATAACTCCCGAGAACTGTGCGTTTGCGGGAAAGTGATCTGGAATTTCAAACCCAGAAACATGTATTTTCATGAAGTGATGTTGTTAGCAGCCTACAGTTGATCAGACTCTCTTGATTCCATGCAATAGAGCATGTCAGATGTTTAGGTGTATAGGCTGCTACATTTATGTTTTTGCTTGTGTCTGACGGGAGTGAAGTGTTAACACGCTTGCTAAATAAATGGTCAGTGCTATACAGGAGCCTTAGGACGTCCCTATCCTAAACATAACCCTAACCCCTACCATTTTACATTTCAACTTCAATGAGGTAGGGACGTCCCAAGGACCCTGGATTGCACGGACCCTAAATAAATACTAGAGGAAAGTGGAGAGTGCGCATTGAGCTTTGTGCCTGGCCCACGTGACCTGCAATTTCTGTGAATCTGATTGGTCAAGACACGCAAGGATCCTGCAACAGCACTCTGATGTGAAGGACAAATTGTGCGCGAGTTGACAAATCATGAGGCAAATCGGTCAACAACAAAAAAACAGCACTTTGCCCCTATTTTTAATGCTTTGCATCGATACAGTGAGGGAGAAAAGTAGTTGATCCCCTGCTGATTTTGTACGTTTGCCCACTGACAAAGAAATTATCAGTCTATAATTTTAATGGTAGGTTTATTTGAACAGTGAGAGACAGAATAACAACAAAAAAATCCAGAAAAACGCATGTCTAAAATGTTAAATTGATTTACATTTTAATTGCAAATGCCGCCTCGCGACATGTTTTCTGGCGGCCTTGTACAGGGAGCACTCACCCTGCAGACTATTACCCAGGATGCAACAACAGTGTCAGTAAACATGCAGTTGATAAAGTTGATGGATGTGGCGCTGGTTTAAATTGCCTCTATTTTCTCAGCTTTTGCTCATCCTCAACTTTTACTGAAAACATAGTTTAGAAGCAGTGGTGTCCAACAGGTAGATCGCGAGATACCAATAGCTCACAGCCCACTTATGACTAGTACACCTATTTTATTCCATCGGAAACTGACAAACATAAATTGGCTACTATCCAATCAAAGCTATATTGGCATTATCCCACCCCTGGTTAGACACTATTGGTTTAAAAAGGCAAATGTAACACAATATCTGCCAAATAATTTCGCACAGTATTGACCCGGTCTGTCTCTTTGGTGCGCGCATTTGTTAACCACTCCATATGTAGCCAGTTACCGATTCTAATGATAACAGTCTTGTGGGGAGACAAAGTCTTTCCCCATAAACCTTTATTTGTTAACTGCAAAGAAGGCTTACATGACAGAACTGTGTCATGATTATTTGTATCAATTGGGTGGCCATTGTTTACAAACTCTGACATGACATGTGCTGCAGCATTAGACCTAACAGGAACATCACTAGACCAATGCATTCCTCTCTTGCTAGATGCGCAATTAAATGAAAAAATAAATCTACATTCATTCTTTTTTTCAGACCTCAAAAATGGTCTTCTGATGTGACTCAGAACATCCATTTACATTGTTTCTCTATGAATAATTGTAATATTGAGTAGAAAAAAATAAAAAAAGGACAAATAAAACGGGCAAAATTTGTGAAAATACCACATACCACACATACTGTTTATTAGCCATTATTTTAAACAGTATATTGACAGAAAACCCAACTCTTTTACACCAAGGACACAGGGATGAGTTACAGGGTAGTGGAGAAGAGAAGAACGTGCCTATTTAAAAGCTATATATAAAAAAATATATTAAGTCGCTGGCATAGTTACATTTATTTGCTCTAATACTACAAAAGGTTTGAGACCCTGGTTTAGAGGAATTAGTGAAATATCATTATTAATACCAGAGACCAGTGTTGGAAAAGAGAAGGATTTGCTGATATACCAGATCCTCATTCCTTATCCCCTTGGTGTTTTAAAGAGGCTGCATCTCAATAGTCTAAAGTGGCTTGCTTTCCTTGTCACCTCTCCTTCATCTGCACTGATCTGAAACTACCTGACAGGTGTAAGCAACATGGCAGGAGGCACATCATTGGATGGAATCTTCACATGTTCAGCTCTTTCAGATCAGTACAGATGGTTATGTTGGATCTGACAGGACTTTTCTGTGGTACATTTACAGTCCACTACAGAGACACTGAACTCCATTCCTGTTAGTATTGCCCCATGCTATACGGACGCCCCAGTTAAAACACACTAACACTGTCACCCTCTCTTCACCCGTAAAATATTATCTTCTTTGATGTTGCTTCCCCTCCCCATCCATCACCTCATCACCCCAGAGCCTCTTATCCCTCTTTACTGTTGGCCCACCATAAATCAACCCTGGGACTGGGAGAAAGGCACAATTAAAAAGGTAGGCCAAAGTACACAGCCCTTCTCTTCTCCATATCCTCTTTTCTCCTCTATTCTCTTTCCCTGTCCTCCTCCACTCCTCCATTTCTCCTTGCCTCAGTCTTCTCCTCCCCTCCATCCTCTTTCTCCTCCCTCCACAAGTTGCCTATCCCTTCCTCTCCTCCACCCCATCTCTCTCTTTTCTCTTTCTCTCTTCTCTCTCCTCTCCACTGAGTCCTCTGCTGAGCAGGAGATTACACCCCCCCATCGCAATCTCTCCTCCCCTCTAAGGCATACAGTAGGAGAAGGCTGGGAAGGAGATTACTCTGTCTGAGAGACAGGTCTCATTACCGTTATCTACTCCTGATGCAATAACACTCTTACTGCTCCCCCCCTCGATCTCTCTTTCTCCAACTCCCGCTCACCTCCCTCCCGTCCCTCTCTTGGTCTCTCTCCCCATCCCGCTATCTTTCTTTCTGACTGATGCTATGGATTTGACACATAGGAGCATGCTATGGCTGTTGAGGCCATACATTAGATATGGCACATGCAGGGTCATGGAAGCATATTGCATTGGAATGTTATCAGCAGTTTGAGGTTATTGGCTACAGTAGCTGGTGTGGAAGGAATATATTCTCTTGGGCTACAGTCCTATTTATTTTTAATTGGATTGAGATGATTCCTCTGGAAAAATGTAAAAAGGATATTGTAAAATATAAAAAGAATATTGTAAAATATAAAATATAAAAAGGATATTGTAAAATATAAAAAGATATGTGCTAGATGGAAAAATGTCCAAGGTACAAGTAGTATGATAGAATGCTTTGTGAAATTCCAAAATAAAACGTCAGTAAGACTATTTTTAAAATGAGTCTAAGTGTGTAACCAAGTGTTGATAATGTACTGTACAGCTAAGCCAGTCATCAGAGCAGAATTAATCAGTCTTGCTCTTGGTCTGGGAACAGCAGTTTGGCTAACAAATTAAAGTCCAAAATTATTTTTAACTCGAGGCTCATTTAATCATTTTAAATTTAGATCTCCACTCTTCCACCAGGGAAAATAAGTCTGTTTTCTTCAGACAGAATCTGCATGTTTTCCCCCTACAGTGAAACAGAAGAAACTAAAAGAAAATAAAAAGATAGAGAGAACAGACTGGGGTGTGCACTGTGCTCACACAGCGTATATACCAGCACCAGCCTGTATTGGTATGCACACCAAATGGCACCCTATTCCCCAAAGAGTGATTAGTACTAGTACAAAAGTAGTGCACTATATAGGGAATAGTGTGCCCTTTGGGACACACTCTGCCACAGGAAAGACCATGCTCCTCTCCACTCTGACCCAGGAGAGGAAAAAGGAAGACAGACTTGACTGAGGCTTCAGCGAACAAGAATAATTAGGGGGAGGATGGCGAATAAAGCCACTAAGCCAGAAGACCGAGCAAAGTAACTACAGTCGGGGCCATTTCATTCGACATCTCGTCCATCCAAAACACACAGAGAATCCCTGCAATCATGCAGGACAGTGAAGCAGAGCAGCAAAGCCAGTCAATGAGTTATTGTCAAGGTCATTGCCTTCAGTGGAGAGACACTGGACCATATTCCACAGCATTAAATCGCCATGTTATGTCAAGTGAAAACCGGGCCACTGGGGGGGCCACTGGGGGGGCCGCAGGGAGACTCCAAAGAGAGAGAGAGGGCTGGCTGGACTGGCCAGGAGGGAGGGACTGCACCATATTAGAGGAGTTTCCATCCAGAGATACATGCGGGAGCACACATGCATACGCAGTGGTGGAAAAAGTGTCATACTTGAGTAAAAGTAAATATACCTTAATAGAAAATTCCTCAAGTACAAGGTCACCCAAGTAAAATACTTCTTGAGTAAAAGTCTAAAAGTATTTGGTTTTAAATATACTTAAGTTTCAAAAGTAAATGTAATTGCTAAAATGTACTTAAGTATCAAAAGTACACACACAAGCTCCCTTCTTCCTCCTGCAGTCCCCAGTCAGCTTGGTTGTCATATATGTTTTTGTCACAAACAGAACAGAGCTCTGATGGGGTTTCTGCTGTGGTAGCTAGCTTGTTGTTGTCGTCTTCATGGGAGCTGGTTAGAACTGGGCTGGACTGGGATTGCCTGGCTGTATTCCGGGGTGGGCGTGATGTTCCCTGTGGCAGGGCATGAGGAGTCGGGGATTCAACACCCCCAGAGTCAGCACTACAACACACACACACATACATCAGGCTCAGCACAGTGTGCCCTATTACTGTGAGGCTCAACAACATGGAGAACAGTGAATCAGCACAAAATAAGACGCTGTGGTGTCAGGCCAGATTAGGGAGCGAGGAGGTGGTGACAGTCTTGACATGTGATGATGTGAGCACTGAAATCAGCTCTCCTCTCCTCCACTCTGCTGCTAAAATACAGCTCTGCTCCCACTGTGGATGTACGCTTCATCAGCCTAGTGCCACAGGGAGGGAGGGCTCCCAAGGGCGGGTCATCGGGGGTGACACTCAGATGTGCCGTGGACAGGTTTTTTGATGGGGGTGGGTCCTTACTGAACACGCTGAAACAACATTGTGAGGAAACAACAGGGAGAGGGTGGAAGCGTTATAAACATCATTATAATGCACTAGTAGTGGATTACAGTAATGCATCGTCACTCTGCAGACGAATAGCAGAGTTTTAGGAAGAACCCCCTCACTCCGTATAGAGGACAGCAGATTCCCAGTCATGGTTTCAATAGAACATATATCACCATTTACAGTGTCCCCTTTCCCGAACGTATACTATGATCTCCAACACGTGGTCAAAGCGGTTGGATGTGCGTTGTTCCCATCATCTCTAGCCCAGCCATGGTTGGTTTACAGTCTAGAGCCATTATGTGTATTTGTCTCTACCTTTTCTTGCCCAGCCTTGCCATAATCGGTTTTCCAACCCTAAGTTTAGAGGACCAGAGCCTAGAGTTAGCCTCGAGTGATCTAGAAGCCCCTAGCCTTACTCTGGTGGCAGCTAAGTAAACTCTATCTCCATTTTAAAGGAGAAGTTCGATTTTTTACAACCAAATCTCAATTTGTTATTAAAATGGCATGTTATAGAAGGGTCCGGACACTTTTTTTGCAATTTCACTTGTTTGAGAAACTTACCGCGACACCCAAATACGTCCTTTTAAAAATGGAAACACTGTCAGTATAGTGATGCAGGTCATTAGATTCCGAACTTTATCTGCCATGTTATATTCCATTTTGTGCGACTTGAGCCATTTCCCCTATCCAGCTGTTCCATTCTCTGTGTAGCCTGCTGCTACAGGTAACTGAACTAATAAAAATAAAGGAAACACCAACATAAACTGTTTTAATAGGGTGTTGGGCCACCACGAGCTGCCAGAACAGCTTCAATGTGCCTTGGCATAGATTCTACAAGTGTCAAACTTCCTGTGTGGAAGCACCTGCTTTCAATATACTTTGTATTCCTCATTTATTCAATATGTCCTTTATTTTGGCAGTTACCTGTATAATTTCCAAAAAGTTTGGACTTACGCAATTTCATGTGTACAACATGTAAAGACCTAGATCAATATACTTATCAGTTTCTAAAAGGATGTTTTTGGAGCCTTTGTTGATGCTTTTTCAGAGCCCCCATACTGCACAATGAGTATATTCAACCGGTGGTTGGAGGTACGTTTCTCAAGTAAAATTGCAAAAAAAATTATAAAAAATAAATAAGTGTCTGGACCATTCTATAGCATGACATTTACACACAAACATTGAGATTTGGTTGTAAAACCCCCCCCACAATTCTACTTTAAAGCTTTCCCCTGTCTCTCTCCCCCTCTTCAAATGTGGCGGTGAGAAAATCCGCATCGCTAATCCCCTGGTCTTATAGGCTCTTCTTTAACAGGCTCTAGTTAGACAGTGAAGGTTTACTGTAAGCATGTCTTCTCCCTCACCTGTTAATAGCCACCACTGATCAATGCAGGGGTAAGTGCTCTTTCGTGATCAACATCACACCCATTTGTCTAAATGAAAGCCCCTCAGGCCTCCAGGGACCAATAGGAAGGGCTGGAGCAACAGGACATGGATCATATGATCACAGGATGGATCACAGGGTAGGAGATGTGGGTGGCTGGGTAGCTACATGTTGGTAGGAGGAGGAGGCCATTTTGTATGGATACTCTAGTTACAGCAGGTGGAGAATGGAGGCGTGCTCCAGGTCACTGTTTTATGAAGGTTTGCCATATCTCTACTCTACTGTGGGATGTGTGTGTATGCCACTCTCTATAATAGTTTTCATTTAGAGTTATCGTTTCATACTTTTCATAATTGTAGTGTGTGTGTGAGACTAAACCGCTGGGGAGGACGAGTTCATGGTGGACAAACGTTGCTCGCTTGGTAGCAGTCCATCCCTGTCTCCTAGCAACAGAGACCTGCCGGGCAGACGGTAGGTGTGTGAGACAGTGTGTGGGAGGGGAAGAAGGGAGGGAGGAGGAAATGTTTCTCCAACAGAGAGAGAGATGGAGCGAGAGAGAGATGGAAAGAGAGGGGGAGGGATGAGGACAGAAACAGAGCACCAGAGAGAGGGAGTGAAAAATGAAGCCGAAGTGTGTTTATATCAGCTGAAGAGAAATACAGCTAGTCCTAGCTTCTATGGCTGGGCCTACAAAGCACAGTAAAATTATCCTGAATGTATATATCAAAATCACATTTTATTTGTCACATGCGCCAAATACAAGAGGCATTCACCTTACAGTGAAATGCTTACTGACAAGAACTTAACACTTATTTTTCTTAAAACTGCATTGTTGGTTAAGTAAAAAATAGAAAATAAAAGTTTTTAAAAAATTGAACAGCAGCAGTAAAATAACAATAGCGAGGTTATATACAGGGGGTACCGGTACGGAGTCAATGTGCGGGGGCAGGCAGCATTCTCCTAGAACTTCTCCACCTTCAAAATCGGTACATAAAAAAAACAAATGACCATTTCAAATGGGATTTGTTCATATGGACCACAATGCTATTTGAAAAGTGCTTCTTCATTAGTAAGTGATGAGAAGTGCCTGGCAATGCGACAGTTCAGTGAGGTTGCCATATTCGAGATAATTAAACGCCAAGGCCAGGAGAGGTGATTAAGACAACACAAACTGGCCTTCAGTTCAGACCTGACTGGCCAGGCTTACCAAAGGCAACATCTGGCAACCCTAATTACACTGACTTCTCTCGATAAACAAAATCAGCTCTAGGACAAAGTCTACATCACCCCCTTCCACAACACCTTACTGATCATCCCCCAGACCCCCATCCACACTAGCCTGGCTGACCCGCAACCCACGTTACTACACAGCGAGCTGTGACTCTGGTCTGTTATCTCGGGCTTGTAAAAGGGGAGGTTAGCTCAAATGTTAAGCAACATTTTAATTGGTTCATATATGCCCGTTATTTGCATGCACGATGCCCCTCACATCCTCATCAATTTGCTACACCACCACTAGAGAGGTAAACAAGCCAAGCTGAAACTAACTAAAGCTGTGGGGAGAAAAAAAATATTTCTGAAAAGGAGATAGAGATGCCACATAGTAATGACCAACTTCGGGACTGAATTAAAATTGGAGCAACTTGAAGCATTTGGAGCCTTTGTGGGAGGGGAGGATGTATTAGTGGTTTTGCCAACAGGATTTGTGGAAAAGCCTCAATTTACCATCTAGCCAGCTACACTATATATACAAAAGTATGTGGACACCCCTTCAAATGAATGTATTTGGCTAGTTGCTGACAGGTGTATAAAATCGAGCACACTTACTGAAGAGCTCAGTGACTTTCAACGTGGCACCGTCATAGGATGCCACCTTTCCAACAAGTCAATTTGTTAAATGTTATGCCCAGCTAGAGCTGCCCTGGTCAACTGTAAGTGCTGTTATTGTGAAGTGGAAACGTCCTCGATTGCAACGCTCACTACCGAGTTCCAAACTGCCTCTGGACGCAACGTCAGCACAAGAACTGTTGGTCGGGAGCTTCGTGAAAATGGTTTTCCATGGCCGAGCAGCAGCACACATGCCTAAGACCACAATGCGCAATGCCTAGCGTCGGCTGGAGTGGTGTAAAGCTCGCTGCCAATGGACTCTGGAGCAGTGGAAACGCATTCTCTGGAGTGATGAATCACGCTTCACCATCTGGCAGTGTGATGGACAAATCTGGGTTTGGTGGATGCCAGGAAAACGCTACCTGCCCCAATGCATAGTGCCAACTCTAAAGTTTGGTGGAGGAGGAATAATGGTCTGGGGCGGTTTTTCATGGTTCAGGCTAAGCCCCTTCCAGTGAAGGGAAATCGTAATACTACAGCATACAACCAAATCAAAGTTTATTTGTCACGTGCGCCAAATACAACAGGTGTAGATCTTACAGAGAAATGCTTACTTACAAGCCCTAACCAAGAGTGCAAGTTTTAAGTAAAAATAGGTATTAGGTAAACAATAGATAAGTAAAGAAAAAATAGTTAAACGACAGTAAAAATAACACTAGCGAGGCAATATACAGGTGGTACCGGTACAGAGTCAATGTGTGGGGGCACCTGTTAGTCAGGCTAATTGAGGTAATATGTACATGAATGTATAGTTAAAATGACTATGCATAGATGATAAAGTAGCAGCAGAGTAAAAAGAGTAGCAGCAGTGTAAAAAGAGGGGGGACACAATGCAAATAGTCCTGGTAGCCATTTGATTACCAGTTCAGGAGTCTTATGGCTTGGTGGTAAAAGCTGTTGAGAAGCCTTTTGCACCTAGACTTGGCGATCCAGTACTGCTTGCCATGCGGTAGCAGAGAGCGCAGTCTATGACTGGCGTGGCTGGGGTCTTTGACAATTTTTAGGGCCATCCTCTGACACCGCCTGGTGTAGAGGTCCCGGATGGCAGGCAGCTTAGCTCCAGTGATGTGCTGGGCCGTACGCACTACCCTCTGTAGTGCCTTGCGGTCGGAGGCCGAGCAGTTGCCATACCAGGCAGTGATGCAACCAGTCAGGATGCTCTCGATGTTACAGCTGTAGAACCTTTTGAGGATCTCAGGACCCATGCCAAATCTTTTCAGTCTCCTGAGGGGGAATAGGTTTTGTCGTGCTCTCTTCACGACTGTCTTGGTGTGTTTGGACCATTCTAGTTTGTTGGTGATGTGGACACCAAGGAACTTGAAGCGCTCAACCTGCTCCACTACAGCCCCGTCGAGGAGAATGGGGCGTGCTTGGTCCCCCTGCTTCTGTTGTCCACAATCATCTCTTTTGTCTTGATTACGTTGAGGGATAGGTTGTTATTCTGGCACTACCCGGCCAGGTCTCTGACCTCCTCCCTATAGGCGGTCTCATCGTTGTCGTTGATCAGGCCTAGCACTGTTGTGTCGTCTGCAAACTTAATGATGGTGTTGGAGTTGTGCCTGGCCATGCAGTCGTGGGTGAACAGGGAGTACAGGAGGGGACTGAGCACGCACCCGAGGGGCTCCAGTGTTGAGGAACAACGTGGCAGATGTGTTGCTACCCACCCTCACCACCTGGGGGCAGCCCACCAGGAAGTCCAGGATCCAGTTGCAGAGGGAGGTGTTTAGTCCCAGGATCCTTAGCTTAGTGATATGCTTTGAGGGCACTATGGTGTTGAACGCTGAGCTGTTGTCAATGAATAGCATTCTCACATAAGTGTTTATTTTGTCCAGTGTGGAGTGCAAAGGTGATTGCATCATCTGTGGATCTGTTTGAGCGGTATGCAAATTGGAGTGGGTCTAGGGTTTCTGGGATAATGGGGTTGATGTGAGCCATTACCAGCCTTTCAAAGCACTTTTGTGACTACAGACAAGTGCTATGGGTCTGTAGTCATTTAGGCAGGTTACCTTTGTGTTCTTGGGCACAGGGACTATGGTGGTCTGCTTGAAGCATGTTGGTATTACGGACTCAATCAGGGACATGTTGAAAATGTCAGCGAAGACACCTGCCAGTTGGTCAGCACATGTGCGGCGCACACGTCCTGGTAATCCGTCTGGCCCCGTGGCCTTGTGAATGTTGACCTGTTTAAAGGTCTTACTCACGTCGGCTACGGAGAGTATGATCACACAGTTGTCCGGAACAGCTGATGCTCTCATGCATGCCTTAGTGTTGCTTGCCTCGAAGCGAGCATTGAAGTGATTTAGCATGTCTGGTAGGCTTGTTTCACTGGGCAGCTCACGGCTGTGCTCCCCTTTGTAGTCTGTAATAGTTCGCAGGCCCTGCCAAGCCGGTGTAGTACGATTTGATCTTAGTCCTGTATTGATGCTTTGCCTGTTTGATTGTTTGTCGGAGGGCATAGCGGGATTTCTTATAAGCTTCCGGGTTAGAGTCCCGCACCTTGAAAGCAACAGCTCTACCCTTTAGCTCAGTGTGAATGTTGCCTGTAATCCATGGCTTCTGGTTTGGGTTTGTACGTACCCACACTGTGAGGACGACGTCCTCGATGCACTCATTGATAAAGCCAGTGACTGATGTGGTGTACTCCTCAATGCCTTCAGAAGAATCCCGGAACATATTCCAGTCTGTGTTAGCAAAACAGTCCTGTAGTTTAGCATCTGCTTCATCTGACCACTTATTTTATAGCCCGAGTCACTGGTGCTTCCTGCTTTAATTTTTGCTTGTAAGCAGGAATCAGGAGGATAGAATTATGATTATATTTGCCAAATGGAGGGCGAGGGAGAGCTTTGTATGCGTCTGTTTGTGGAATAAAGGTGATCTATAATTTGTTTCCCTCTGGTTGTGCATTTACCATGCTGATAGAAATGAGGTAAAACTGATTGAAGTTTCCTTGCATAAAAGTCCCCGGCCACTAGGAGCGCCGCCTCTGGGTGAGCGGTTTCCTGTTTGCTTATTTCCTTATACAGCTGACTCAGTGCAGTCTTAGTGCCAGCATCCGTCTGTGGTGGTAAATAAACAGCCACAAATTTTTTTTATGAAAACTCTCTTGGCAAATAGTGTGGTCTACAGCTTATCATGAGATACTCTAATTCAGGTGAGCAAAATATAGAGACTTCCTTAGATTTCGTGCACCAGCTGTTGTTTACAAATATACACAGACCCCCCCCCCCCCCCCCCCCCGGTAGGATATTCGTGATCGTACCTCGTCTAATTTATAGTCCAATGATTGTACGTTGGCAAGTAATATTGACGTTAAGGGCAGATTTCCCACTAGCTGTCGGCGGATCCTCACGAGGCACCCTGCCCTCTGTCCTCTATACCTGCGTCTCTTTCTCTTGCCAATGACTGGGATATTGGCCTTGTGTGTCTGAAGTACATCCTGTATCTCGGATTAGACAAAGAATAAATCTTTGTCTAATCCGACGTCAGTTATCGCTGTCCTGATATCCAGAAGCTCTTTTTTGCCGTAAGATATGGTGGCAGAAACATTATGTACAAAATAAGTTACAAATAACGCGAAAAAAACCCACATAATAGCACAATTGGTTAAGCGCCCGTGACATCGTAGTCGATTCTGTGCTTCCAACTTTGTGGCAACAGTTTGGGGAAGGCTCTTTCCTGTTTCAGCATGACAATGCCCCTGTGCACAAAGCGAGGTCTATAAATAAATAGTTAGTTGAGATTGGTGTGGAAGAACTTGATTGGCCTCGAGCACCTTTGGGATGAATTGGAATGCCCAACCTCACTAATGCTCTTGTGGTTGAATGTAAGTCCCCACAGCAATGTTCCAACATCTAGTGGAAAGCCTTCCCAGAAGAGAAGTCTGTTATAGCAGCAAAGGGGGGACCAACTCCATATTAATGCCCATGATTTTGGAATGAGATGTTCAATGATACTTTTGGTCATGTAGGAGCTATGGGAGGGTGCATGCAACCCTGAGAGTTGGTTGGGGAAGACCGGGAGAGATGTGTTGGTCTCAGTCCTATATAGCTCCAAAATCATCAGTCATTGTGGATGAAGTCTATATGACCTACATATTGTATGCACAATGACCTAGAACTGTACTTCGATGGTATAGAATGGCACTGCGATGAATACATGTAATGTCGGAATGGAAATTATAGTGATGACACACCAGTAAATGATTGATTGAAAGTATTTGTACAAATGGAATGATTAAGTGTTTGTTTGCATGATAGGCCTATAATATATTGAGTAGCCTAAATAAAGAAATAACTATCATAAGTGACTGGGTGACAGGCAGCATAAGGACTGAAAAAGGCCCTACAGAAAATACTTCAACTGGATTAAAATATGGGAAACCACAAAACATTTTCTTATGCAAGAACTACTAGCATAGTAATCAAATGTGCTTCAATATCTTCATATTATTACCAAGTATACATTTATTCTGAATGAGGATGGAATTAAGAATCTATAGCCCACTTTTTAAATCACAAATCAGCACTCTAACAGTATCTTTCTGTAGGGGTCAGGGCTCAAATTGAAAACCTGGTTTTCGGGAGAATTTCGGCAAGCTAGAGGAACTGCATTCTTTCGTGAAAGAAGATGAGATTACTATATATGAGCACATGATGTTCAAAAGTACTATCAGGCAACATCATTTGAGTGACAGAGAGAGTTAAACATGAGGAGCCATGTTGAGAAGGCATCACTT
This sequence comes from Salmo salar, assembly GCF_965601325.2. Classification (NCBI taxonomy): domain Eukaryota; kingdom Metazoa; phylum Chordata; class Actinopteri; order Salmoniformes; family Salmonidae; genus Salmo; species Salmo salar. The sequence goes on from NC_138291.1 coordinate 76,535,683, forward strand.
ACTTAAGCAATAAGGCCCGAGAGGGTGTGGTGTATGGCCAATATGTGACTAGTTTCAGAAAACTAGGCATATGTCGCACATCACTACGTCACAGGAGAGGCATTTTAACATAAACAATTTTTGAAATCAAAATGCCTGTTTTTTTGGGGCAGAAATGCCTTCTGGAATATATGAACTTCCATGTGCATTAATAACAAACGTGTATGCCATCTGTAAATACAGATAAAATTGTTAAAATTATGAGCCTAGTTGGTTTAGCCACAGAAAAAGTCAGGAACCTTCCCGCTAGCCATGATTGGCTGAGATAATGGATGGGCTGGACATGCCAAGAGAGGAGTTCTGATTGGTCTGCCATGTAGCATGTTTCTGTCTATAACATGAGCTGCTCAGTATGTGTAGTGAGCTGCTCAGTAATCCTTTCTAATGTAGCTTTTTGAAAGATATCATGAGGAACTGCAAAAGTGTTACTACAGCTCTCCAACTTCTGGAGGACAATCATGCCATGCTAATTCTCTCCGACTCTGAAAAGGAATCAGACGATAGTAAAATCCCTGATTTAGGTAAAAAGATTTTCATTGAACCAGACATTGACATTGTAGTCTTCTGAAACGGCGATCAACAGAGTTATTGTCATGGAAGAATTTGAATGAGTTTTGAAATCAGTGGAATTCCCGGTAGAAGCAGAGTATAATAGCTGTGGACAAAACTCAGGCTTTTGATTGCAAATATGCGGAGGGAGTCAAAAAGAGAACACACAGAAGGCTGTTGTATAAAACACGTGTCTCCGGATTGTATACGGGTAAGAGTCTAGTTAGTTACATTTTCAGATATTATACATTTCTAATTTTGTCAGAAAGTAATTTTCAATGCAAGTTAAATCTTGCTGTTAGCTAGCTAGCTAACAATAGCTGGCTGGCTCACTAGCTAACATTACGTTTATGATTTGTATCTCAAAGCCATTTACATTGCTAGATAGCTAACGTTGAACCTAGTTGTTTAGCTTTAGCTACCTGCAGATTCATGCATGGTGGCAAGCTATGACAATCAGTTTGTATTACTAGTAGTATGGCTTGGGATTACTGCCACATTCAAAACAACTGGGAACTCTCCGACTTCCAATTCAGTGTGTTCAAAACAACTGGGAACTCTGGATAAAAATTAGCTCCGGTCATCCAACTTGGAATCTCAGGCCTCTTTCTAGAGCCCCAACTTTCCAAACTGAAGATCACTGACATAATGATTTAAACTCTTATTTTCTCCAAGTTCCCAGTTGTCTTGAAAGAACCATTAGGTTACTTGCTTGACTCCACTTCGCCAGATGATTACATGACCCATCAAGTCAGCCAGGTGTGTCTGGGTGTGATTACGGTCATCTATTGTATTTCATGAACACGTGTACATGTCTAGACAATAGTGACCCATCCACTCAGCTAGATGTGGCTGGGGAGTGGTTATAGCATTTCTTTCACATGACCCATCTATTTAGACAATATTATCTGGACACTTTCTGTCTTTGATATTGCTACTATGCAAGTAACCATTTCACTGTATCGTTTACGCCTTCTGTATCCTGTGCATGTGACAAATAAACATGTTATATAGTGTGTGTTTACCAGATAAGTAACAACATGACCTGCACCAAAGTCAGATTAGGATATAGGCAAAGGACTAGATACAGTATAGTGTATTTTTACCTTGAGTTTTTCCTTATTGTAGGCTACTATTATTACCACTTTTAGTCTTGAAATCTTTGGTTGTTTACTGCACTAGTCACTCTGTTTAGTACATGCCCTTACAAGTTAATCCTTAAATAGATGAGTGGGGCTAAGGCTTAAGAGGGTGTGAACAATGATGAATGGGTGTATTGATGAACATTCAAGAGCCATTTTCTCAAAATTGTGGTTACAAGTTTATCAATTCAAAGTATATTTCCCATTGTTCCTCAACTGCAGTGTTTGATATACTGATAAGTGTCTACTTTTATCCAACGTAGAAAAAAAAGAAACAATTTCAAATGTTGCTACATAGGACCGAATTGAGCCGGACAGTCACATATACCACGGCTAGTGGCTGTTCTTATGCACAACGAAACGCGGAGTGTCTGGATACAGCCCTTAGCCGTGGTATATAAGCCATATACCACAGGGGACCATCGCCACTCATAGACAGTATCTTCAAAGTGAAATACAACATAAAACAAAAAGCTCTAGGTCTTTTAATGTGGTGCTAATTTTGTGCCATTTCCCAATGCCCAAAAATTATACTGTTGGTAAAAGATGTCTTCTTAGTGCCAGCATGACCTAGAGAGAGAGATAGAGAGACTGTTTTTGCAAACAAGATGTTCTTCAAGTACTGCAAGAAGTAGTGGCAGGAGTGGTTTAACTTAACTGAAGCCCATGTAGGCGTCTGTGGCGATGCCTGCCCATTTGCCCTTAAGCACAGGCATCATGACCCCCCAGCACAACCTGTAAATGTACTCTTCCACCCCCCCTCTCTCCTCTCCACTCCTCCTGGTGTAGGACGCAGAGAAGATGAAGGTAATACCCGCAAGAGGGTGTTGTGGATGACAACAGAAAAGCTCAGAGACCCAAACCAGCCGTCCGCCACTGACATACCGGATCAGTCCAGGGTTTTTCTTTATTTTTATAAGTTTCTACATTGTAGAATAATAGTGAAGACATCAAAACTATGAAATAACACATATGGAATAATGTAGTAACCAAAAAGTGTTAAACATATGAGATTCTTCAAAGTAGCCACCCTTTGCCTTGATGACTGCTTGCACACAAAATGTCAGTGTAGGGTGCTGTCTGAGGGCACAGCCCCTTCATTATTGTTGCGTCCTGTTGACACATCAAAGCAGCTGTTCCAGACTCTCAAGTCGAGGACGTAGAGAGGCTGGTGTTACCAAGACTACATCCACACTACTGATCATCCCCCAGACCGCATCCGCACTACTGATCATCCCCTAGACGGCATCCACACTACTGATCATCCCCCAGACCGCATCCGCACTACTGATCATACCCCAGACCGCATCCGCACAACACTACTGATCATCCCCCAGACGGCATCCTCACTACACTACTGATCATCCCCCAGACGGCATCCGCACTACACTACTGATCATCCCCCAGACGGCATCCTCACTACACTACTGATCATCCCCCAGAACGGCATCCACACTACACTACTGATCATCCCCCAGACGGCATCCGCACTACACTACTGATCATCCCCCAGAACGGCATCCACACTACACTACTGATCATCCCCCAGACGGCATCCGCACTACACTACTGATCATCCCCCAGAACGGCATCCACACTACTGATCATCCCCCAGACGGCATCCACACTACACTACTGATCATCCCCCAGACGGCATCCACACTACACTACTGATCATCCCCCAGACGGCATCCACACTACTGATCATCCCCAGACGGCATCCACACTACACTACTGATCATCCCCCAGACCGCATCCACACTACACTACTGATCATCCCCCAGACCTCATCCGCACTACTGATCATCCCCCAGACGGCATCCACACTACTGATCATCCCCCAGACGGCATCCACGCTACACTACTGATCATCCCCCAGACGGCATCCACACTACTGATCATCCCCCAGACGGCATCCACACTACTGATCATCCCCCAGACCGCATCCACACTACTGATCATCCCCCAGACCGCATCCACACTACTGATCATCCCCCAGACCGCATCCACACTACACTACTGATCATCCCCCAGACCGCATCCACACTACACTACTGATCATCCCCCAGACCGCATCCACACTACACTACTGATCATCCCCCAGACCGCATCCACACTACACTACTGATCATCCCCCAGACCGCATCCACACTACACTACTGATCATCCCCCAGACCGCATCCACACTACACTACTGATCATCCCCCAGACGGCATCCACACTACTGATCATCCCCCAGACGGCATCCACACTACACTACTGATCATCCCCCGGACCGCATCCACACTACTGATCATCCCCAAGACCGCATCCACACTACTGATCATCCCCCAGACCGCATCCGCACAACACTACTGATCATCCCCCAGACGGCATCCACACTACACTACTGATCATCCCCCAGACGGCATCCGCACTACACTACTGATCATCCCCCAGACGGCATCCGCACTACACTACTGATCATCCCCCAGACGGCATCCTCACTACACTACTGATCATCCCCCAGACGGCATCCGCACTACACTACTGATCATCCCCCAGACGGCATCCGCACTACACTACTGATCATCCCCCAGACGGCATCCACACTACTGATCATCCCCCAGACCGCATCCGCACTACACTACTGATCATCCCCCAGACGGCATCCGCACTACACTACTGATCATCCCCCAGAACGGCATCCACACTACACTACTGATCATCCCCCAGACGGCATCCACACTACACTACTGATCATCCCCCAGACGGCATCCGCACTACACTACTGATCATCCCCCAGACGGCATCCACACTACACTACTGATCATCCCCCAGACGGCATCCACACTACTGATCATCCCCAGACGGCATCCACACTACACTACTGATCATCCCCCAGACCGCATCCACACTACACTACTGCTCATCCCCCAGACGGCATCCGCACTACTGATCATCCCCCAGACGGCATCCGCACTACTGATCATCCCCCAGACGGCATCCGCACTACTGATCATCCCCCAGACGGCATCCGCACTACTGATCATCCCCCAGACGGCATCCGCACTACTGATCATCCCCCAGACGGCATCCACGCTACACTACTGATCATCCCCCAGACTGCATCCACACTACTGATCATCCCCCAGACTGCATCCACACTACTGATCATCCCCCAGACCGCATCCACACTACTGATCATCCCCCAGACTACATCCACACTACTGATCATCCCCCAGACGGCATCCGCACTACTGATCATCCCCCAGACGGCATCCGCACTACTGATCATCCCCCAGACGGCATCCACACTACTGATCATCCCCCAGACCGCATCCACACTACTGATCATCCCCCAGACGGCATCCACACTACTGATCATCCCCCAGACCGCATCCACACTACTGATCATCCCCCAGACGGCATCCACACTACACTACTGATCATCCCCCAGACGGCATCCACACTACTGATCATCCCCCAGATCGCATCCACACTACAATACTGATCATCCCCCCAGACGGCATCCGCACTACACTACTGATCATCCCCCAGACGGCATCCACACTACACTACTGATCATCCCCCAGACGGCATCCACACTACTGATCATCCCCCAGACGGCATCCACACTACTGATCATCCCCCAGATCGCATCCACACTACACTACTGATCATCCCCCAGACCGCATCCACACTACACTACTGATCATCCCCAGACCGCATCCGCACTACTGATCATCCCCCAGACGGCATCCACACTACTGATCATCCCCCAGACGGCATCCACACTACTGATCATCCCCCAGACGGCATCCACACTACTGATCATCCCCCAGACCGCATCCGCACAACACTACTGATCATCCCCCAGACCGCATCCACACTACACTACTGATCATCCCCCAGACGACATCCACACTACACTACTGATCATCCCCCAGACCGCATCCACACTACACTACTGATCATCCCCCAGACCGCATCCACACTACTGATCATCCCCCAGACCGCATCCACACTACACTACTGATCAGGACAGGGTCATTGTTACATTGTGTGGCTTAGTTGGGAAGAGTGATGTGCTATCAACGCCAAGGTTGTGAGTTCAATTCCCGCATAGACACATACTAGGATATGCGCATATATACAGTAAAAGTTTAAAATGAGTGCATTTGTATGTGGGACCCTAAACTGTAGCATACATCAGTCAGAAAAATATATTTAAAGCAGGAGAAGCGTCTGTCAAAACTTCCAAACGGTCTAAACCATTTGTTTATGACACTGGGGTGCAATCCAAAATTGTGCTATATATTCATTACCTATGTCATAGCTAATCTTTTTAAATAAATACTAGCTCTAACACTTTTAATCTGCAGAAATTACAAATTAATTAGTGGGTGATGGTGATTTCAGAGCAAACGTGGGAGGAACAAAAAGCAAACATTGCCCCCTCTGATAGTGAGTACCCAGTTTCCCTTTTGGCTCAGCTCGCGCATGCACACAATTGAAAGGGAAAGATGCACATCCCTAACACATACAAAAAATATGTATGCACTCACAGTGCTGCAAGTTGCTTTGTAGAAAAGCATCTGCTTGGTGACATTTATTTACACTGAACAAAAATATAAATGCAACATGTAAAGAGTTGGTCCCATGTTTCATGAGCTGAAATAAAAGATCTCAGAAATGTTCCATACGCACAAAATAGCGTATTTCTCCAAAATTCTGAGCACAAATTTGTTTACATCCCTGTTAGTCAGCATTTCTTCTTTTCCAAGATAATCCATAGACCTGACAGGTGTAACATATCAAGAAGCTGATTAAACAGCATAATTATTACACAAGTGCACCTTGTGCTGGGGATGATAAAATGCCACTAAAATGTGCAGTTGTCACACAACACAATGCCATAGATGTCTCAAGTTGAGGGAGTGTGGAATTGGTATGCTGACTGCAGAGCTGTTGCCAGAAAATTGAATGTTAATTTCTCCATAAGCCGCCTCCATGTGGTTTTAGAAAGTTTGGCAGTACGCCCAACCGGCCACACAACCGCAGACCACGTGTAACCACGCCAGCCCAGGACCTCCACATCCAGCTTCTTCACCAGTGGGATCGTCTGAGACCAGCCACCAGGACAGCTGATGAAACTGAGGAGTATTTCTGTTTGTAATAAAGTCATTCTGATTGGCCCTCCCAGGCCCACCCATGGCTGCACACATGCCCAGTCATGTGAAATCCATAGATTAGGGACTAATTGACTGGTTTCCTTATATGAACTGTAACTCAGTAACATTTTTGAAATTGTTGCATGTTGCGTTTATATTTTTGTTCAGTATATTTATTAGCTGTGAGCCTGTTTGGATAAAATACTCAGCAAAATGACCATACTATTATACTACTACCCTATTGCTACATGACTATACTACATGACTATACTACTACTACCCTATTACTACATTATACTACTACATTATACTACTACCCTATTACTACAACAGACCCCTCGTCCTCCGGTATCTGGTCCAAGTAATAGTTGAAGGTGCACCAGTGGGTAAGGGAAGGACATTCTGAAAATGCAGGTGGCTGAATACCCTCAGGATATTTTCAGCCGTGGTGGAGAGAGAAACACTAAGTGAAACCTTGTAACAAACTCTAGCCTCCGGCCTGGACTTTAGATGACGTATCCTACTGCAGTGGAGCTGTGATGTCACCTTAACCGGCCATCAACAGCCCTGTCCCAGGGAAATGTCAGTGTCAGGGACAGAGCTGGGACAGGAACATTTAACATTTCTCTTGTATACATATACTGTATAGGACTTTGCACTGTACTATGTATTAGACCTAGATAGTGTGCATGTACTGATATGTAGGCTGTGTGACATTTAAAATGTATTCCAGTCCTTGACTAATAATGGTCTGTACTATGTATTATGTCATGTTACATGTGGACCCCAGGAAAAGTAGCTGCCGCTTTTGCAGCAGTGAATGGGGATTCTAATAACTACCAAATAGTCACATTTAGATTTGATTATTATATGTGGATGACTTTATAATGACCCTAGCCTTGGTAACTGCAGTAGGAGCACTTCCGAGGGTGTTAACGGTCTTTGGACAGTGGATAGGGTGTCGTCAGAGGGTTGAGACACCATCAGGTTTGAGTCCTGGTAGGTTGAGTATGGCTTAGGTCTACTCACATTCCTGTAGCAGAAGGTTGGGTTGAAGGGGAAACATGGTGTATGTATTTACAGTGAGGGAAAAAAGTATTTGATCCCCTGCTGATTGTGTACATTTGCCCACTGACAAAGAAATGATCTGTCTATAATTTTAATGGTATGTTTATTTGAACAGTGAGAGACAGAATAATCCAGAAAAACACATGTCAAAAACGTTATAAATTGATCTGCATTTTAATGAGGGAAATAAGTATTTGACCCCCTCTCAATCAGAAATTTCTGGCTCCCAGGTGTCTTTTATACAGGTAACGAGCTGAGATGAGGAGCACACCCTTAAAGGGAGTGCTCCTAATCTCAGCTTGTTACCTGTATAAAAGACACCTGTCCACAGAAGCAATCAATCAATCAGAATCCAAACTCTCCACCATGGTCAAGACCATAGAGCTCTCCAAGGATGTCAGGGAGAAGATTGTAGACCTAGACAAGGCTGGAATGGGCTACAAGACCATCACCAAGCAGCTTGGTGAGAAGGTGACAACAGTCGGTGCGATTATTCGCAAATGGAAGAAACAAAAGAACTGTCAATCTCCCTCGGCCTGGGGCTCCATGCAAGATCTCACCTCGTGGAGTTGCAATGATCATGAGAACGGTGAGGAATCAGCCCAGAACTACACGGGAGGATCTTGTCAATGATCTCAAGGCAGCTGGGACCATAGGCACCAACAAAACAATTGGTAACACACTACGCCATGAAGGACTGAAATCCTGCTGCGCCCACAAGGTCCCCCTGCTCAAGAAAGCACATATACATGCCCATCTGAAGTTTGCCAATGAACATCTGAATGATTCAGAGGACAACTGGTGAAAGTGTTGTGATCAGATGAGACCAAAATGGAGCTCTTTGGCATCAACTCAACTCGCTGTGTTTGGAGGAGGAGGAATGCTGCCTATGACCCCAAGAACACCATCCCCACCGTCAAACATGGAGGTGGAAACATTATGCTTTGGGGGTGTTTTTCTGCTAAGGGGACAGGACAACTTCACCGCATCAAAGGGACGATGGACGGGGCCATGTACCGTCAAATCTTTGGTGAGAACCTCCTTCCCTCAGCCAGGGCATTGAAAATGGATCGTGGATGGGTATTCCAGCATGACAATGACCCACAACACACGGCCAAGGCAACAAAGGAGTGGCTCAAGAAGAAGCACATTAAGGTCCTGGTGTGGCCTAGCCAGTCTCCAGACCTTAATCCCATAGAAAATCTGTGGAGGGAGCTGAAGGTTCGAGTTGCCAAATGTCAGCCTCGAAACCTTAATGACTTGGAGAAGATCTGCAAAGAGGAGTGGGACAAAATCCCTCCTGAGATGTGTGCAAACCTGGTGGCCAACTACAAGAAACGTCTGACCTCTGTGATTGCCAACAAGGGTTTTGCCACCAAGTACTAAGTCATGTTTTGCAGAGGGGTCAAATACTTATTTCCCTAATTAAAATGCAAATAATTTTATAACATTTTTGACATGCGTTTTTCTGGATATTTTTGTTGTTATTCTGTCCCTCACTGTTCAAATAAACCTACCATTAAAATGATAGACTGATCATTTCTTTGTCAGTGGGCAAACGTACAAAATCAGCAGGGGATAAAAAACTTTTTTCCCTCACTGTATACAGTACATGGTGACAGTATGGTTTCCTAGACTAGATTTATTACACTGCCACAAATTAACAGAATATAGTTAGAGATTCAGTGACTCGAGCAACTTGTCAACATCTCGCACAATTAAATTCTACAGTATGGCCTATTAAATCGATGATCCACAAATGGACAAGCACACACACAGATGATGAAGAGACAGAGACAGTCAGAGACGGTAAACTACAAACACTGGCTCAACGAACTTCATGATGGAAAATATCCAGGGACCTCTAGAATGGCCCAAACTGACAGCCACTAATTAAATCACGTGTGTTTCACTTGCAACTAAGCTGCTTCAAATACCCAGTGTCTATTTAAAACCGCGCTCAACAATGACAGAATGGGAAGACTCTGGCATGCCTGAAAAAACATTACACAGAAGGAAAGTAACCAGACACTGCAAGGGCCTAGTACTGGTTGTGTGTGTTCTATGGGTCAGTGCCCACCCGTGACCATGTCCGGCTGTGAGACAGTACATCTGACATGTAGTTTTAACCTGCTCAATTAGAACTATGTACCCATAGTCACATCATGCAGGTCAATCTCTGTCGAAGGAAACCCTCTCTCTCTTGCTGCAATGATCACATGCAAAAGGAAAACAGAAAATGAGGGATGACTGTGGATGGTTGAATGTGGGGAGGGATGACTGTGGATGGATGAGGGTTGATGGATGCGGGATACAAAAACAAAAAAAGGCATATGTCTGTTTTCCTCTTAATTAGAATATCCTGGTCCTCCCAAAATCGACAGTTGTTTACTACGGGGTGGGATTAGGGCCAAAATACAGGGATTTAGCAGGAAACAACAGATCTGTCCCAAATGGCACCCTATTCCCTATGTAGTAGATGGGCCCTGGTCAAACGTAGTGCACTACATAGAGAATAGAGTGCCATATGGGACACACCCAACAACTGGTCATGTGTAAGGTATAGTAGGGAAAGGGAGACACACTGATACACGCAGACTCTCACAAATACATGGGCGCACACACAGTCTCACACAAAACACACTGGATTATCTGCCTCCACAGCAATGTTCAGTGTTATTATTTTTAGCCAACACTTTGTGTCATCGCCAACGTTAAGCTGTGAACAGCAGTTGATTGAGACAGTCGTATACTTCGAGTTATTATCCAGCAAAGGCTAAAAGCTGAGAGTTGTGATAGACATACTAAATGTTCAGTAACCATGCACACACACAGAGCTATCGACAGGTGGAAGAAGACCAAGTGATGCTAAAATGTACTTAAGTATCAAAAGAAAAAGGAAAAGTATAAACCATTTCAAATTCCTTATATTAAGCAAACCAGACAGCACAATTTTTTAAATTTTTTTTATTGACTGATAGCCAGGGACACTCCAACACTTAGACATAATTTACAAACAAAGCATTTGTGTTTGGTGAGTCCGCCAGATCAGAGGCAGTAGGGATGACCAGGGATGTTCTCTTGATAAGTGTGTGAATTGGACCATTTTCCTGTCAAAATGGGTGTCAGGGGAAAATGTATGAATTTAAAAGTAAATCATTTTCTTTAGTAATGTAGTGAAGTAGGCAAAAAATAAATAGTAAAGTAAAGTACAGATACCCAAAAAACTACAGCTGCCTCTCCCTTCTTCCATTCATCCATCCATCCATCCATCCATCCATCCTTCTCAGCCCAGTTCTAAATGCACCAATAATACATCACTAACACAGCTGTTTTCTGTCTGCGTGCCTGCCTGCCTTCCATAACAAAACACTACCTGCAGACGTATTCATTGGGTATTCCACGTGTAGTGCTAGTGCACCACTACTACTAATTCTACTAGAACATTCTCCAGGTCAGATGCACACATTCATACATTATTTAAGTGTAAACCATGTATATAAACATTAACATTTATTAATAGAATGTTGTAAAAATACAGTTGAAGTCGGAAGTTTACATACACTTAGGTTAGAGTCATTAAAACTCGTTTTTCAACCACTGCACAGATTTCTTGTTAACAAACTATAGTTTTGGCAAGTCGGTTAGGACATCTACTTTGTGCATGACACAAGTCATTTTTCCAACAATTGTTTACAGATTATTTCACTTATAATTCACAATGACAATTCCAGTGGGTCAGAAGTTTACATACACTAAGTTGACTGTGCCTTTAAACAGCTTGGAAAATTACAGAAAATGATGTCATGGTTTTAGAAGCTTCTGATAGGCTAATAGACATCATTTGAGTCAATTGGAGGTGTATCTGTGGATGTATTTCAAGGCCTACCTTCAAACTCAGTGCCTCTTTGCTTGCCATCATTGGAAAATCAAGAGAAATCAGCCAAGACGTCAGAAAGAAAATTGTAGACCTCCACAAGTCTGGTTCATCCTTGGAAGCAATTTCCAAACGCCTGAAGGTACCACGTTCATCTGTACAAACAATAGTACGCAAGTATAAACACCATGGGACCACGCAGCCGTCATACCGCTCAGGAAGGAGACACGTTCTGTCTCCTAGCGATGAACGTACTTTGGTGCAAAAAGTTCAAATCAATCCCAGAACAACAGCAATTGACCTTGTGAAGATGCTGGAGGAAACAGGTACAAAAGTATTTATATCCACAGTAAAACAAGTCCTATATCGACATAACCTGAAAGGCCACTCAGCAAGGAAGAAGCCACTGCTCAAAAACCGCCATAAAAAAGCCAGACTACGGTTTGCAACTGCACATGGGGAAAAATATATTACTTTTTGGAGAAATGTCCTCTGGCCTGATGAAACAAAAATAGAACTGTTTGGCCATAATGACCATCATTATGTTTGGAGGAAATAGGGGGAGGCTTGCAAGCTGAAGAACACCATCCCAACTGTGAAGCACGGGGGTAGCAGCATCATGTTGTGGGGGTGCTCTGCTGCAGGAAGGACTGGTGCACTTCACAAAATAGATGGCATCATGTGGGAGGAAAATGATGTGGATATATTGAAGCAACATCTCAAGACATCAATCAGGAAGTTAAAGCTTGGTCGCAAATGGGTCTTCCAAATGGACAATGACCCCAAGCATACTTCCAAAGTTGTGGCAAAATGGCTTAAGGACAACAAAGTCAAGGTATTGGAGTGGCCATCACAAAGCCTTCATTTCTGAGAACAAGAATAGACTGATGAGTTTCAGAAGAAAGTGCTTTGTTTCTGGCCATTTTGAGCCTGTATTTGAACCCACAAATGCTGATGCTCCAGATACTCAACTAGTCTAAAGAAGGCCTGTTTTATTGCTTCTTTAAATCAGTACAACAGTTTTCAGCTGTGCTAACATAATTCCAAACGGGTTTTCTAATGATCAATTAGCCATTTAAAATGATAAACTTGGATTAGCTAACACAACGTGCCATTGGAACACAGGAGTGATGGTTGCTGATAATGGACCTCTGTACGCATATGTAGATATTCCATAAAATAATCTGCTGTTTCCAGCTACAATAGTCATTTATAACATTAACAATGTCTACACTGTATTTCTGATGAATTTGATGTTATTTTAATGGACCAAAATTGTGCTTTTCTTTCAAAAACAAGGAAATGTCTAAGTGACCCCAAACTTTTGAACGGTAGAAAAGGGTATCCTCTAACATGGTTTATATTCTTTCATGTACACGCGCGCAAAGTCATCATTTATTCATTACCATTTCAACTTGCAATATGTGTGGGACGAAACACATTGAGATGAATCAGCTTGGTTCCAAGAGGGTCTCGTGTCAAAAGCAGTTATCCTACAAATCAAATAAAAAGCAAAAACAACTGGTACAATCATTAAGATGCTAAGTCAGCAGCATCATCACCAGATGCAGTGTGACTGGTTTGGAATGGAGCTGGGGGAGTTAACATGGAAATGGCCACATCATCTCAGGTACTAAGATTAGCGCAAGGTCAAAGGTGAGGACTTTTTACTAGACTCCACATCAGAGAGAAATACATAAGTATCTAACCATTGAATAAAGTAAGTTAAGAACCTGTTTACAAGCATTTTGTTACACCAACAATAACATCTGCTAAATTAGTGTCTGTGACCAATAAAATGTGATTTGATTTGAATATCCATCGGTTTCAGACACAAATTTGCTTTTAAAATGAGGTAATTTTCCATTTATTGTGTTGTTCAATATTGCCTGAGTTAATGTTGAGAGCAAAGAGAGCTCTCGCTGGCTGATGTGTGTTCTTCCAGTAAAGAGAGAGAAAGCGTCCGACTCTGTGGTAATTGGAATGACAAAACAACAAATGCAATTTGCCTCTGAACACAAACATCTCAGAGTTGCTACTGGAAACAGCCAGCCATGATACTCATTAGCTATCAACCGCCACAGAATGAAACTTCATGGGGAGGATTTTAATTGCTCGTTTGCTGTTGATCATTCTCTCCTTATTTACCCCTCTCTATTGACCTGCGTGTCTATGTTTCTGTGTCTCTTGTGTGTCTCTCGCTCTGTCTGTGTCTCTTGTGTGTCTCTCGCTCTGTCTGTCTGTCTCTCGCTCTGTCTGTCTGTCTGTCTGTCTGTCTCTCGCTCTGTCTGTCTGTCTCTTGTGTGTCTCTCGCTCTGTCTGTCTGTCTCTTGTCTGTCTCTCGCTCTGTCTGTCTGTCTCTCGCTCTGTCTGTCTGTCTCTCGCTCTGTCTGTCTGTCTCTCGCTCTGTCTGTCTGTCTCTCGCTCTGTCTGTCTGTCTGTCTGTCTGTCTGTCTGTCTGTCTGTCTGTCTGTCTGTCTGTCTCTGTCT